>NW_027137605.1:1018790-1481434 GCF_001692895.1 Cenococcum geophilum 1.58
TGCCACCAAGTCTGGCTACGAGCAATGCTCCAGCAAACGTGCCAACAACCCAAAGCGCTTCACCATATGCATCGCCATGGGCGGGAGGGAATGATACAAGTCCAAAAGGAGCTGGGAATACGCCCACTACTCAAGCCGGACATGCGTACCCACCCCATCCGCCATATCCTCCAGTTAGCTCTGCGCCACCCGGATCATATAGCATTCTTGTCACCACATCGGTGCCATATCCATATGTATACACCACCGCAGGCCCCTATCCACCACAATATGCCGGTGCTCCCTTAACACCATCCCAATTCAGTGGCCCATTACGACCCTATTTTCCTTACGTCACTTCTGGAACTTCTCAATCATCTCCCTATGCTCCAAATCCTCAGCTGCAACCCCAAAACCAGTCCCAACCACAAGCTCCATCACAACCTCGCTACCCGCCCCACATTACTGCTGCCATGGCTGAACAACTGGACGCCTTCCGCAATACCTTCATCGCAAGATCTACCGAAGACAAAGCATTTGCTGAGCGCAAGGTAGACAACGCAATCAAGCATATCGTCTCACCGTCAGACCCGCCTGCTGCTCTTATTGCCGCCGAACAGGAGCTCGTCAATATCATCAAAAAGATTCTGGGGGATGATGTAGAGAGACGCGCATCACAAAATGAAACCGAAAAGCAAGGGCAAGAACAACAGCAAGACCCGCCCGCTGGCCGTACCTTATCGGAACTAGCTACGAGTGCCGCTACAATTGCTGCATCATCGGCTGCGGCTGCGGCTGCGGGTTCTAAGTCTACCGAAGTAGCGCCGCCTTCTGCTGAGCCAGCATCAAAGTTAGCTTCACATCCATCAAAATCCGAAACACCAGCTCAGCCCCCTAGCATTCTGCAACCTCATCCTGCTTCTGCACAGGCAAAGGTGCAAAGACCAAGCGTTGAGCCACTTACGCCGGTTCCTGGGAGTCCAATGGTTGCGCCAAACGCCCAGACTAATGGCGTGACTACGCCAACGCCCGGTGCAAAACGTACTTATGGGGAGATGATGAAAGCCTCTACAGACATCTCTGAACAGCTAGCCGAGGTTGAGCGAATTGTTGATAGTATAAGAGATGCGAAGAAAAGGGCGCTATGAAATGCCTAAGCGCGTTTCTGTAACGGTATCGGGTTAATAGCATACGGGATGACGAGACCATGGATTCAAGACTACAGAAGGGCAAATATTTTTTCGATCAAGGCATTTCTATGTGTCCCGTGGCTTATGGGTTGGACTGAACGACGGAGTCCTGGTTATATGATACATTTCGTCGAATCGACTTGGGCTGGTATTATAGGTGCTTTCCATTAATAACACCGCAAGGAACATAATGCATGGCAGTGGCATGCATTGGGCAAGCCCTGGATGACGGAGACAGTTTACTTGGACTCGCGTCTGTACCCCCACCCTGCTGTCTTCCTGGTTGTGGTATTTTCCGCATTTTAGGTTACGCGCTCACGAATGTCATGACACACATAGAGCGCTTGTTCTGCCTCTTCAGCACAGCACTGAAGTATTTTCTTCTTCGTCCCCTTTCCTATTTTCTTTGCAATTCGTTCTCCATTTTCGGCATATAGACTCCTCTCACGCATACCAATTTTCGCTGGTGTAGTCTGTGTTCCAGCGAGTTGGGTGCGGGTCAAACTTTTCTGATGGACGAGACGCTGTTTTACGTGTGTGTGCATAGCCGTTTTATATCTTTTCGTTTCTCGGTAAATATATGTATGGTAAAACTCTAGATTGCGGTGGTTTGCCATTTTCATTATTGAGAGGGATTGACGGTTAGGGGAATAGAACGAATGAAGAAAATTCAACGCCAAACAAAAGTTTGTTTGAGTGATCAAAGTAAAGGTTGAATAATTATTCAACCTAGGTTACTAGGAGTGAAGGAAATCAGACCTCGAATTGCGCTAAGAGTAGGAGAGAAGTAGGAGTAGTGGCTTGGATTGGATTAGACAGAACAGCTACATATCTGCATGTAAAGTGCCTCATCGCTAGCGCTACAGAAAAAGCAAGCCACGGTCATCTGGGGGGGACGGAGGCTGTAGGCACAGATCATGAAGACAAACGCCACCGTATACCTTAACACCAAAACCTGACGCGTATGATTGGCTGGGAAGGAGAGAGATATCGAAATATTGCTACGAGGCATTGCGGTCCGCTAGGGAGGATTACGCTTCAAAATGCTAGCGAAATGAAATTACATAGCCATTTCAGCTTGTAGTTTCCGTAGCTCTTCCTCCTCGTCTTCCTCTTCGGCTCGTGCGGGAGCTTTACCTTTGACTATTAAATCACCAGTCAGCACCCGATCGGTAATGAACTATCATCTTGCGGGTATCACTTACTTTCTCCCTGTGCTGCGGTTGGTAACTGGTGTACCTTATCCCCTACCGGTACGTTTCCTGTATCAAGCATTCTGTTATCAAGCTCCTCCTGCTGGAGCTCCGCAAGCTCTTCGTCCAGCTCATCCTCGTCCACATTTTGTGTGCCAACGGATTGCGTGATAGCCTCGCTGATTTCTTCGCCGATGGCGTGCTGTTCGCGGAGATCTTCCCTATAGAGTAGATTTGTGAGCATTCGTCACAAGTGCCCATTACCGAAAACTCCGAGACAACCCCAGATTTTTCCGAAAGATGACGGAAACGCTCGAATTGTGCCCTGCAAGGGAGCTTGTAAAGGTGATAGTATGAAATACACTGGGGTAGATATAACATACATTGTCTGATCGACCTTGTCGATAGTAAGACCCTGGTGGATCTGTTGCATCGCCTTGCCAGCATTCTTCATCGCGTCTAGCGTTTCCTTGTTAATATTTGCAGTTTCGATGGAATAGATCTCGCGCTCGAGAGTCATAATTTGTGAAGAAGTTTGTTCAAATGAGTGCTCAAATTGCTTCTTGCGGCGGAGAGCAGCTTTGGCAACTATCACGAACATATTGAAATCAGCCATATATTCCAAAAACACCCATTTCTCCGAACTCCATCATTTCCTCAGCCTCTCAAAGTCCAAACTGCCATGACCACCTTTTCCAAAGACATTTGGTATAGGTAAACTTTGGGCCTCGGCTTACGTACCATTTTTATTAGTACTGACGTTTTTCCTTGCAATAGCATCCTGCTCGGCCATCTGATTCTGTAAATGTTTTTCCCTCTTTGACAGCATCTCCAGTTGCCCTCGGAGCTGCAGTATCGCCTTCTTTGGTGCATCTTTCTGCTTCGCACCTCCACCGCCGAACCAACCCAGCCCCCATCCGGACATCGTGACGCTGGTGCTGGGTGTATAGAAGCCCTCGAACCTCAAGACGGTGGTTGAAAGTGAGAAGCGATCTACGGATATCAAGGGTGCTCAGAGGTGTGTACCCGGGATGTTGGAGGTTGTGGTGGGGCGCTTTGTGACTAGAATGGGCAGGCGGAAGTCGTCAAAGAGGGGGGGGAATATGGGTGCCTGAAGACCGTGTTATCACTCGAGGCTGGAGCTGGAAGGTCGTTACAGGGCGGGAATCCCGGTGGTGAATATGTATTACTTGGAGCCTAAGATGGCATAGGCTCGTGGTATCGCCGTCGGGATGATGTCGCCGCTAGTGCACTTGGCACGTGCGCGAATCTCAAACAAGCTCCAGATACAAAAAGATACCCTTGAAAGCTTGTAGAACGTTATTCTCTGTCCGAGGCTAGTCTTTCTCGCCACCTACCTCCTAAATAATACATGACTTTCGTTCAGCGCGACCTGAAATAGGGCATGCGATATGTCAGGCCCATTACCCAGTCGCTTGATCTTCCTATCTGATCTTCCGAGCTCGAATTCGGGTGAAAAGATTCGGTTTCTAGGTTGGTGAGCTCAACGTACATGCTGGCATAGATTTCGAGATACCGGTATGACTAACATGGTGTCAGTGTTGAAGAATACATTGCATCCTCCGCAACCCTCGTTCTAAAACACCAATATCCGTCCTCTGCGCCTCCCATCTTCGCCCACGCGAATATTGATCATGTGCGAGAAGGGGTCAAGAACACAGAGCTTGACGTCGGAGCCTGGGTCAATGTAGTCGGATATGTCACCTCTAAACCCGTTGAGGTGCCTAGGAATACCCTTCAATCAAAACGGGAACTAAAACGAGGACCTAACGTAGTCCGACAAGTGCATGTTCAAGCCTTGGTCCTATGGTCCGCTGGACCTGTAAAACTAGATGTGTATGAAAGGGCGCTGGAACAACGGAAGCTTGCCGAGCTACAATCGGGATGATGATTTCCAAAGGGAATAAGATCGCGTGAACCGCCACCAAGCAGTGCCCGTGGCAGATTCACACTCCACATCACGTTTCATAGTCTTATCCTAAACCTAGCCCACATCAGACAACTTGGCAAATGAATTTCCTAACACCATAGTTCGATCATCAGAATTGGTTTATCTACACCATTTCCGGGAGCAGAAGACAGGACAATTGCATAAGCCTCCCGGAGAGCCTATAAACGCAAAAACTGCAGTATGACGGAAACCTCTAACCAACCTCTACCACACAATCCGTGAAGATGGCCATTCATTTAGCTCCTTATGTCTCAAAGCGCGGGTAGACCACGCCTGATAGTCTAATGACGTGGAGGTTTGCTAAAACAATGTTCCAGTTTTTCACGAAGGCTTTAATCAAGCAGGGAATATCCTCAGAAGACTACTCTTTAGATTTCGCCGCGAGTTGGACGGTTTGCCGATTGCAGGCTTGCAGATACTTCAAAATCCGATCACCAGGATCAGCCATAAAGCACCATTAATCAGTTCTAATTACTAGGATATCTTTAATTGCAAGAACTTTGGCCAGCCGGCGTCGCTAGCTGAATCTTATAAATATGATTCTACGTGCACTTGCGAACTAGTAGCAGCCCAAATTTCAGAACCTATGACGGCTTCATTATCCGCGCTAACGGGACAGGACGGTGATTTTGTAAGCGTAATGGTTAAATACGCGTCGTTTGGTCTCTTTTCGTTCTATAATTTGTTTATCCTTAGTATCATGGTGTTATGTATATGTGCTTCTCATCATCCCTATTTCAAAAAGAGGGTTTTACTTCCGGTTCAGATAACCAGGCTTTCAATTTGGCTCAGCTCTTTATCTACCTCAGTTGCAGCTTTTCCTTTTCTTAACCACCTTTAAAAGTGTGTATGCGGCTGAAACATAGCTCGTAACTGTCTCCAGCGAATTCATACATCTTTACTTACATTTCTGCAAGGAAACGCCATTCTCAGGTCGTTTGCCGTCGCTAACAGAATTTGAATCCTTTCCTAAACATCTGCAGCCTACCAGTTCTTCCCCGTCTTATCAAAAACAAATTTCCACCTAGTATCTGAAAGCACCATCCCGCCTGCAACGACAGATTGTTTGTCTTATTCTAATATTTTTCGAAGCTGAAAGCGTGCAGTATACCCGTCTCGCTCAGCCCATCCAAGTGCATAAATACCCTAAGATCTGCTTGAGTAAGATCATTTCCATCTAACCCGCCACCACCATCTCTTAGGCCCGTCCGGCCAGGTAGCATTCCGACCAATCTAATCCGTCTTCCTGAACCTTACCTTCCATGTGCTTCTCAGCCATCCTCATTGACCTTCTTCCTTGTTCAGCAAGCCGCAGTCATTCATCCATACTTATATCTGTATTATCTTCAATTCTGCCATCACTCATCCTTCAATCAAGGCAACTCCTGCTTCAAGTTGGCCTCTCCAAGCTCTAGCGAGTACACTCCTTCTGGCTTAACACCACTCCTTCTATTCTACTGGCATTCACGTTCATACTTCGTACTCGGGCTGGATTTCCATTCATCTGGCATGAAGTCGCTCAGCAGCGCCTACTTACTAAGAATTTAGTACAAACCTCTCTTAATCTCTGTACTCACCTCTCCATCTACCCTTTCGGTCTCAAAATCTTGCAAAAAGTTATAGATTAAATTTCTATACCCATTTTTACTCTACACATTAGTAGATCCTCCAATCTAACAGCAACTGATCTATTTTGGCAAATTTATAAACGCTTTCATATTTTGCCACGTTTTTCTTCGTTGCACGTTACGTTGCTATCCCAGAATATTTCGTTCATACCAGGATGTCATCCCATACAAGCTTATACCTTAGAATAAGTCACTCATTTTACTTTACATCAACGAGTAAGAGCTAACCTATTGGCAATACAGCAGCACCCTACGCAGCCATGTATATTAGTGAACCGCATCACATCTTCCGAACATGCAGTTTACTGAGCATGCCGTATGCATAAATAAGCTTCTACCCCAAACCCTACCAACACCCCATGATTTATGCCATTCCCTAAGTACGATTTCATCATCAAACAGATTCCATCTACCAACAGAGCTCATGTCCACTATCTCTTACGGGTCTTTTTAGGATTGAGACTCTTATTTTGCTCTGCATCTATTCCCAATGCCAAAACTACCTGTCATTGCACCAGCCCTCCGATGGAAAGAAAGCGGCTGAATGGCTTTCTTGCTCTCCTCTTATTTAACCAGGCCTCCCATAATGCATCAAAATTGTCTGCTGCAGAGGACTCGTGTTAGCTGTGCGCCCCATTCCATTCATAATTTCTCTCCACCAACTCAAACTGAATCCGGTTTACCCACGTTCTCCACCGGTTCTGCCACCGTACAGTCCCACTTTTCATGTCTTTGCTTCTTTATATGATCATTTTCGTTTTATACACTCTTTCAAATATTTTATATACGTGCTCAGCGTACAGCTAGAGTCTTAAAACATGGGGATCTTCATATCCAGACAGGATCTGGATAGTAATTCTTGGCAGTAACTTTATCGTCCGAATCTTCTGCCAAGCTAGCGGGCAGAGACACGAGCAGGGACACGAGCAGGGACACAAGCAGAAACACGGGCAGAGACACGAGCAGAGACACGGGCAGAGACACGGGCAGAGTTAAGAGAGCAGCAGGTGGGGGAGAGAGAGAAGCAGTAGAAAGGGGTGACCTAAGCAGGAAGGTAGGTCTAGGTGAACAGTACTTAAGCTTTGGCATTCTCTTTTTAGCCACCCCTTTTCTACTGCTTCTCCCCCTCCCCCACCTCCTATTTCTCTCTCAAATCCGCCCGTGTCTCTACCTGCGTCTCTGCCCGTGTCTCTAACCGTGTCTCTACCCGTGTCTCTGCCTGCGTCTCTACCTATACCTCTGCTCGTGTCTCTGCCTGCGTCTCTACCTATATCTCTGGTCGTCTGGCCATGTCTCTACCCGCGCCTCTGCCCGTGTCTCCGCCCATCTCTCTCTTACATAGGAATACGTAGAGAGGGACGTATAGAGCATAGGAAGAAGTAGAGGCGTGGAAATAAAGAGACGTAGAAATAAAGAGGCGTACAGAGGGGTATATAAAGATAGACTGTGCTCAATTAATCTATAACTCTAAAAAATAAGCTTTAAGCGACTAACTTTATACCGGCAGAATTAAACTTGGCAAACGATTCGGACAGTAAAGTTACTGCCAAGAGTTACTCTTCGGATCCTGTCCGGTGGAACGCTACTGCGCAAGGTGTACCCGCTGCTTTAGCTCCTTTCTGGCTAAAACCTGCCCCTCCGCAAACAGAGCACGAAATAGCTCGATATTGCCCTTGTGATTCACTTCTCCACGTGGCTTTCATTATTCGTTGCTGTTGTTTGCGTCCTCATTGCTACGCTTTTGATACACAAATAGTCTGATAAGGCTATCGTCCCGTTCGATTTCAAAAGTAGCTCAATATAGGGCCATCCACCATAGTCACAAGACTAGCACCTCAGCACAAGAGTCAATGCGACGCTCTGCAATAGATACAGGAGGGCTTCAACTTCCTGGGCAATGACGGAGGAACTCTTCTGCTTCCATGACCGCAGAATGATCTGGCCAAACGTCATGGATATGGTGGATTTTCTTGACATATCAACGGCGAAGGTGGAGCGAACTATCCGCGAATTCGTTGAAGCAGACATAGCAGACATTGTTACGCTTCATAGGTCCATGGGTCCCTTCACGCCTACCAAACATAATCACTTGTCGCAGGGAACCATTCCCCGATATTTTTTTTTTTGAAGCTGTGGGGCAAGAGGGTGTGATGATTATAGCTTGACAAACTATGAACGAGAATCAACGTGATTTGGCTGGGTCACGAAATACGCACTGACGAATGCAAATTTAAAAGCATAGTAAATACGTTTGGCCATCCATCAAAAAGAACTTGTGACGATCTAAGAGGATGGAGAAAGTCGTCACTCGAATAGATCAAGCCACACTCGCAATCAAGTAAGCTCATTCTATACACACTTCATCAACCCAATATCTCTAGCCGAGATTTGTTTTCAGAATTTCAAAACCACGAATCTTCGTCTCTGCAAAGAATGGCGTAGCAGTATACTTTTATTCACAGCGTAACAAAAAGAGCGCCTGAAGCTGTAGTATCAAAGGCTAATAGCTTGCAGAAGGACCCAGAAGCTGAAGGACGGTGGAAATCTACAAGGGCTTTAGCGACGTGCAACCATTATACATCATTGTTCCTCCTGTTGTCTTCTTACTACATAGCCTCTTCACTTCGAGTGTAAGACCTCTGCTATTGTAGAAGAATCTTGGGTCTGGAGAGGTGGATGTTCTATTGTGCTTCAAATCTCGAGCATCATGGTTATGAGATGAGCAGCAGAGGGACAGAGTTTTGGACGTATTAGCGACGTGCGGAACATATGGGGGAGTATCAAGATGGCCGACAGAATAGGCAGGTTTTGTTGGCTGGAATAATCGCGGATCAACTCTAATTAAGCTTGTGAAAGTTGAGTCTCTACCATAGGCAATTAACTTTTGTGAATATTGAATGGTATATCTAGCTGTTACGTGAGCAACATACTTCATCCATCCAATGTCAAAGCAAAATTAACCTTCCATCTGCTTCCACACTCTTTGCGTTGACAGAGCGTAGAAAAGTTCAAACTTTCGACCTTTCCTAAAAATGACCATGATCTTAAATCAAGTCTCCCACGCGGTCTTCAGTTGGTCTAGTATCATTCCAGCATATTTTCCATCTTACAACTTGTCAACGACATATGGCGCGCAAAATCCAACTAGCGGTTGTGACTGCCTTCCTAACAATTGCATGTCTAGCTATATCGACAGGGCATGGGCTTGGTCAAGAGGATGGGTATGGCTTCCAGAATTTGATTGTGAGCGATGGTGGCCAGAATGTGAGTATCAGCTTCCATTATTTCATCTAAGCAGGCATAATTGTAGCGCAGCCACTACCATCCTGAATGAAATAACCAAAACTTCCGGTGTATCTACAGTCTCCGTCTCGACTAGCAATTCTACCCTCGGTCTTCCTTCTCCTTTCTATTCGGAGAAAGTGTGTATCTCGGTCGCGGTAAAGGTACTACTCGTTTCGTTTCTGAGCGGCCTCGATGGCCTTCACACAAGAAGTGGAAAAGCTTTCAGCTTTCAGAACTTCTTCGGGCAACTATCTACAATTAGAAAGGGTCTAGCAGTGGATCAAATTGGGGGATCAAACTAAGGGTCCTAAAGCTCTGGTCTATCTAGGGAACCCATGTGATCAACTCAAAAAGAGGTGGTGGAACTTAGACCAGCATCTTGGGAGTGATTGAGGTCGAGTATGGGGCTAGTAATATAACAGGAGAAAAGAGCATGTCCAAAGACAATACGATGAAGTTCTTGAGGGACAAATGCCGTGGTTCTAGGGTAGGAGGTAGATGCTTCCTTTGTGGTCAATCAGGAGCCAGCCCGTATTGTGATACCCCCCCAATATGGAGTCAAAGTCTATAAGCCCTGTGATTTCACGAACTCCCTCGACAAAGGCAGCAAGAAAAACATCCAAAAGATCCCCAAGTGGATAGAGGAAATGAGCACATACCGGAGAAACTCGGGGAACCCATTCCAAGAATTATTGCAGAACGCATCACAGCTAGATTCGCCCCTGCACCAAGCCCTAGAGTATCCAAAAAGTGAGGCTAGAAAGGAGTTCTTCAGTGATGTTGCCGATCAGCTAACTAAACGCTTTGGGGAGGGGCCATTAACTCCAAACAGGGAAGAGATACAGAAACTTGGGGAGGTGTGCACAGACACAGCCAAGGCCATTAATGAGGCTGGAGGTCTTGCTACTATGGAATCCTTTATCCTGCGAGGAGAACTTCCAGCCCTCTGTATCCCCTCACGGTCCGATCGACGCGGCGGATCGGGCGACTACTGATGAAGCCGGGGGCACGGGCACTCCCAGCGGCCTTGCATCGGTAAATTGCGGAGACTGCACTAATCTCCTATCTATCAGTTCGACAGGCAGCATTGCCTAATTTGATGGATCTCTCATTGGTGAGGCTTCAGGGCATTGAAAGACCGGTCTCGCCGTTCAGATGGCCGCAGCATGGTGGAAATCCAGCGAAGTGAGCAGCTTCAAGCTCACCGCTTCTACCCGCTAAAGCAACGCCGCCGCAGCCCCACAGTCTCCGCCTCACCGTCGAAGAAACATTGCGCCCATTTCCGTGCTTGAGGCCTCAGAAAAGAACTTCTCATCTTAGTTGGTCAGATTCTAGCGCGTCTCATATCTCATTCAGGGGTGAAAGCGATTCCTTAGCCCTGCAAAATGCCTCCTATGGTGTTGATCATCTTTCGGCTGAATTGAAGAAGCCAATGTCCAAACGTATGCGATCCGAGACGACCTGGGCAAGTCTGTATGACAAAGGTGGGCCTAAAGAATCATCCGCCAAAGATTTGCCATAAGAAAGGGAATGGTGAATGGGCGCAGGGCAAATTCTTAGTTTACGAGGCGGCGTTCAATGAGGCCGAGAAAGAATCCAGGCGGTCGTGCTATGCAACTTCAGAAGGTGGCATGCAAGCACATGAAAGATAACTACGAGGTTAGGGATTGTGGTGAAGGCCCTGATATTAAGCACGAATGGTGTTGTGGGCTGTATTATATTGGGGGGACAGGTGATGGAAACCAGCTACATTAGAGTCTAAAGCTTTTTAATGTTTCTGGCTACCTGGCTTCCGCCTATAGGTTTCGGTCTGATCTAGCGGAGCGAGTAGTCGTCCTAAACTGTTTCAATCTCTTTGGTAATCCTATAATTCATGAGCATCTCTTTAAAGAAGCCACCGAATAACGAAAGATACAAAAGCCAAACATAATCAAGGCTCCTTTTACTTAAGGAGATTTGCAGAATTAAACCGGGTATGTATACAGGCAGATCCTGGATAATAACAAGGTTACACTAGAGCAAAATTTAGATTCTCTTGCACGTGATGTCTTGTATTTACCACGTTTCCATTACATCATAATTAGTCTCCATCAGTCCTAACGAAGTTTAGTTATGGCTACATCGCGCACAACCGGTTATTGAGAGAAGTTTATGGTATTTAAGGCGAGGATGCGAATTGGAGAACCTCGGAAGTCTCTGACCCTGATATTTCACGTGATTCTGTCAGCAGCTAGTATTTAGAAGATCTTCGGAGAACGTGTAAGAAAATTCCGTTTATATGTATGTAAGTTCTAGAACGTGAATGCTAGTACTGTAAATATATTTGCTAACATAGCTACACTAGCAACTATCTTTGTTCGCATGATCAGTAGCAAATTTTCAAGGTTTCTATACAAGCGAGGAGATCTTCGATTCCGTGTAACGCTACCGCTATAGTGTGTACGAGCTTCTCCCCGGGTGTGTGCGCGGTACACACCTAATCTCGCTACACCTGCAGCTAAATTAATATATACATGTAGAGCTAGCAGGAGAGGCCCCGAGGATCTCGCCCAACTCGAATGTGCCCCTTGCCCAACAAAGTTGTGATATCTGTGCTAGATCGTTGTGTTCCAAAGCTTCTTCCTCTTATTAGTATGGCTCTAAATATTGGTAATTGATAGTACGCCTTTATTAAGATCCTTTTTACAGCTAGCGTAACTAAACGTTAATGCCCCCGTTAAGCCGACTACTCTCCTAGAATTGATTTAATGAAGGTAATACTAGTGATAATCAAAATCGTTGAGTTGGTAGGCAGCTGGGGGGACTGCCTATCCTACGAGAGTTGGACCGTGCGCGAAACACCGGAATTGAAAGTACGCGTATGGTCACGGAGCCTTGATCCTATTGATTCTATTGGCTAGCTCTTATCGATAACCGTAGGACGAATTCCACCGTTGCAAGGCAGCAGCAGGAGGTTTTAGGCCTTTGGCGGGACATAGACCGCCTAAAATCATGTTGTTTAGGCGATAGAGCCCCCTTGGCGACCTTATTGGGGGTATCCACTAGTCCCAAGGAGGAAAGAGAAATACATTTTTGCGCCGTCCTCCGTATCGTGCAGTCGTTCAGCCGCCACATGAGCTACCGACGGTGTCCGAAGATGCATCGTGTGAAAATTTCATCTCCTCACGACACCAACTCGCTAAAAATCAGGTCCGATCCGTTATCTTCAACATTTAATACAACCCAGGCTTGCACTAGTTGTTGACCGCTAGCTTGCACCAAAAAGACCGGTCCTATTGGCAGCGCCAATTAGGAGTCGACCCTAGCATACCCTACCCTCATCCAATCGGTCTAAATCTCTCAAAAGATCCTCATAGGATGATACCACTTCATCCCGAAATCGAAGACGATGAGTTTATAGGGAATCTCTTAGATAATCACGAGGGTCAATCCGCGGAGCGGACTTCGGTAGACGTTCTCGAGGTGAGAGGGGACGATATCCGTATGTCTCATTCCTGGAGTATTCATGAATTGGGCCTCTAAAATCTCCACGTTCTCTAGAATGGTATTTAGACCATAGAGCTTTGGGAAAATGTCTTCATTAAGCGTCCTAATGCTAGAGCGCAATTGCATAAGAAGTACCCATTGATAAGAATGTCAAGACGCAGTCACTCTCGCCGGATGCAGCTTCAACAGCGCAAGCAACACAATTGGCACTCCATGTATTGTATGTAATTATTCTATTCACTTTTCTACCATTGATTCAATTTTTTTCCACCCGTGTTGCTTAACCTTGTAACCATGGCAGCTTCTTCGATATTGCCCCCTATCGCAGGGCCCTACGGGGTCCCAAGATTATCCCCGATAAAGACATGATCCAGACGCTTCAAGTTGCTGGATTTTCCAGCATTATTCTCTCAGAAATTTACTCGCCAGAGACAAACTGGGCAAAGATGAGAGACACCTGCTTCCTAGGCAGAGATGAAAACCAGAAACTATCCTCTTTCGGTACGAGAACCTACAAGGCTAACCGGTATATATTTGTAGTCAGACATAAATGAAGATGCTAATGCCATCGTACTAGAAATTTGTTACCGCTACAGTTGTGGCTGGAATGTTGACACATCATATATCCAGCTTACGCGTACTCGGGACCTTTGCACCTACTTCTGCGTTAATTACCCTCCAAGCGCTGGTAGGCGGCTCAAAAAATACCTCCAGAAAAGTCCCTCGCTTGCATATCGCGAATTCTTTCTTGGCGCACTAGCCGCAGATGAGTCTGTGAAGGCATGGCAGACGGTGATTGGAGACAGAAGACGCAAGCTAATAAATTTTGTAAGAGATCAAATATACTCACGGAGCCTGAGACCTGGGAGAATACTCACTAATTGGGCTTGGATTTAGGAACGACGCTAACCATCAGTCAGCATGGACACAGCAACCAAAGACCTTCATATCCTCTCTCGTGACTGGCACATCCTTCATCAAGACATATCCGACCTCTCTGTACAACTCCGATTCCTTAAAAATTCCTACCGCAAATATATAAAGACTCTCGAGGACAACGATACCCGTTAGCCGATAGATGCGAAGTCAAACACGGATGAGCCTTTTGAAGTGCTCGAATCCGGGTTTAACATCTACCGCCGCTGGATCACAAATTACCGCGATAGGACTAATATCCAGATCAACCTAGTAAGCATGTCTCCTGAAAGAGGAAGAAGTAAAACTAATCCACCCAGCTCTTCCACCTAGTCAACCAAGCCGAATCCCGCACGAACACGCAAATCGCCGCTAACACGGCCAAACTCGCCAAGCAAACGTAGCGCGACTCCACCTCCATGATCACCATTGCGGCCGTCACCATGTTGTTCTTGCCCGGCACGTTCGTATCAGCGATCTCCTTCTTCGAGCACTAGCATAACGGCCTCAGTGCCTCAACCAAATGGTGGATCCTTCCTGTTGCAACGCTGCCGCTTATGGTTGTGATTTTTGGTCTCTGGCCAGGTTGGCAACATATCCGGATCAAGGACGAGGAGGGTTCAGGATGGAGAGGTCGAGGAGGCTTTCTGAGTCAATTTGGATTTGGTGCGAGGAGAGCTAGAGATGTAAGCAGCGAGGGGAATGAGAAGGGAAGCGGTCTAGCTGTGGAGGTGAGAGAGGGTGTTCGCACCAGGTAGCGAAGGCCGAACTTCGGGTGGTCGTAATGGTAGGAGAGCTGTTGAATCGTACAAACGTGGCTGATGGCTATAGTTTGGATGAAATGATCGCCTGGAGATCCTGCACACTTGGATGAACCGTATTAGCGCAGATACACGTCATAGATCTCGCATACTGACTGCCGCTCTGCATTTTTGGATTCTTGCATACTCTAGAATAGCCACGGCAGTGATGATCCAATTTTAAGATCCTTGAAAACTGCTTTGAACAAGGGGCTCATGCGTTGTCTAATCAAAACACATCACTGGGCTCAAGATGGCCCCGATGCTGAAAATAGACGACACAAAATATACGTTTCAGTGATGTAAAGCAACACTAACTTTCACGATCAATCGGCTAATGGTTAAGAGACATCTGCGAGCTTTGGAACGGATCCGGTGGTTCTAATCCCGTAAGTTTTGAATTACCTTCTTTCCAAGATGAAGGGACAGATTCCGCAGCGGACGGAGTCTTTTGTGCAAAACCAATTTTCCACGAAGGGAGTTACTACTCTTATGAGTATCAACTACATTATAAAGTTGGCGCTTCTACTTCCATCTAATGTGATTCGTAAAGCAGTGTGGTTGTGCTTATGGGTGTGGAAAGACCACTAGAATTATCTTGGATCATCGTCGGACGATTTCTCACGTAAAAGGAGCTCATGGACTTTAATTGCATATTATGATACTTAGGAATTCGTTCTCCTTTAGCGATTGCATCATAATACTATAGTTTTGAAAAACAGACTCGAGCTTCGAAGCTCGAACTGTAGGAGGATATTTTGGACATAGTTTCGTTCCGAAGACATCTATAAACTCATCAGCCTACTGGGGAGGGTTCTGAATATAGAGGAATATTAATAACATTGCTGAACCGGTAGTATTCGAAAGTTTTTTGCCCAGAAATATCGCTCCTAAGGTCTTAAAATTCGTAGGAAGGCAGCCTCGAGTCGGGAAAAGACAAAACTAGTAAGTACGACTACAGTGTGCTGTCTGACCACTACGGTCCCCTCCTATTTTGAGTTAGTGATACATGTAATACAGGGCAACTCTACTCTCCTACCCAGCCGGCGACCATCTATCAGACAGTCAACAAGTAAGCCGTGCTTACCCACGCCCCTAGTTCTATCATTTTCCCATGCAATCGAGAGGTATAAGTTCGAGAAGGTGGTTAGATTCGGTTGCCCTACAGTTTTACAGCCCCGGTCAGTAAGAATTGAAGGCCTTGATTGGAAGGTGTCTCGCTCGGATCGAAGCCTCACCTTAACACCACGCTAGGGCCGTCCATCTATCCCTTGGGCCGATGGTATCAAGGCTGATAGGAGGTGAGTCGCATCAGCTCGCCTTGCCTACACTATAGTGTGGTTTCACTAATGCTAGCGGGTCGACGAGCCGTCTATTATGGGGTCTTAGAATTAGAGTGGCAAGAGTAAGCCGAAACATTTGAGCATGGAATAAAGCTCAAGGCGAGTAAGATTCTGAGCGTGATTCTTGAACATGCAACTACCGTCCACGAGGGCTCTCGAATTTTCATTTGGGAGCGTTCGTGTGCTCATATGCGATACATCGTCACCTTGAGGATATAGGAGACAGTCAAATGTCTCTTTAGGCCAGCGCAAGGGATCTTCAATTATCAACGTCAAGATAGAAATGCTAACGTGGCCAAGGCATGACATAGTCGGTGTGAGTTTAATGCCAACTCATCTCTCCTAATAGCCTAGGCGTTTGCTGACGGAGCTGGTGGAAGATCTTGGGGTAATAATGATGGATGAAAGCATACAGCCGCGGACATTGGCAATACAGAATCGCATCCACGTTTCACCTCGAGAGAAGTGCGGGGTTGCTTTTTCTAGCCACTTCTCAGCTGCATAAACCAGCGGACACATCGCAATGGGGACCAGGAGGCAGCCCAAGCTATCCTCAACCTCTGACCTAAAGATGAGGCGAAACGAATAAGGGTAAGATGAACACGATAAGGATGTTTTCAATTGAAGGAGTCGTTGCGAAGAGCTCCGGCCAGACTGGGTAGCGCGATGTTAATGGGCTAAGATTAACTGGGCAATTAATTAGATCCTAGGGCATCGTTGCCCCTCCTATTCCATAGATTAGGACGTTTTAGTAAAGCTCCTTAACCTGGGCTATCCCTTGCGGAAGCGCGGGATCGTCAAGGAAATACCAAATCGAGCGGTAGGAAGCCTCGTAGAAAAAGAACTGGCCGAACCGTTTTGTGGCTTAAAATTAGTTCAAGTTCAATATAGGGTTCGTTGCCACTTCCACGAAGCTCATGGTTGTTTTGCCGCGTGTTGCGATGAATAGCGACGTGTCCGCTGGAATAATGTGGACGCGGTGATCGACGAAGTTCCCCAAAGATCTGGGCGGCCTGCTTCGTATGAGGTAGAAGTCATAGGGTGAATTTATCCCCTAACACGGCTTTTCGAGATATGCGAAGGGGCCTAATCAAACCAAGGTTCAAAGAACACGTTTTTGACATACGCAGAGTAAAGTCATTGCTGTTCCCGGACGTCTGGAGTTGTTGCTGGAAATAAATGCAAAGCTGCCCTGTGGCCAAAATCCGTAATCAGCTGCGATATGCGAATGCAGGATGTTCCTCGTGTGGATAGTTTGTCGAAGCCCCCTAAGCATATCACCTCGACGTGGTCGAGAGGAAAATGGCCGCGCCCAGTGCCAGGAATGGATTCAGGATTTTGGAAGTTTGGGGGACCGCTGCTGGCCGGGTGACGCGATCGGCAAAGCACCAATCCCACACAGGTTTTCAATAGAATTATCCAGCTAAGACTCATCTCCACCAAACTGCTTCTTCAAAAGCAGACTGCACAAAGAGTCCATAAGAAGGCCAAAAAAAGACAACAAACATAAAGAAGAAGGAATTGAGGGAATTGAAATATGTAGATTGTGGCGAAAACTGATAGCTATATAAAAGTTTTACTGCGAGGTCGTGTGTGTGGCGCCAGCAGACCCAATGTGCTGTAACAGCCATTTCATACAGAAGTCGGTGAAGATGAGGCATCTGAGGCTCGGAAATTTCGAAACAAACCTGTCCCTGCGCATAAGCTGCAAGACATCATAGCAGCAGCTTGGCCCGGGGCAACTTGCTGGCATTCGGGCGCAAATGCGTGAGTGGTTGGGCCACAACAGCAGGGCGAGAAGTGAGGCGCGCCCAACTGAAGCAACGACCCACGAGCAGGATCTGCAAAATCTCTTGGGCTGACTGAAGTACTCCTCGGCTCGTAGCCGGCTGTAATACTCAATTCTCAGCTGGGTAGCGAGCCTTTATTATTTAAGGTGGCCCATTGTTGGGCCGTGAAGTGGGCTTCACACCAACCACGAACTCGACGTGTACAGGCTGGAACTGTAACCTCATCTTAATACTGCCCTCAAGTGTAATAAATTAGAAGTCATACGTTTTCCTTGCTTCCTTACCATACGTTGTCCACCATGGCTCAAAACAGCTACTTTGTACCCGGATTTGGCATCTCCAGAACGGTGATCCAAAATGAAATACGTTATCATTGCGGCCCAGATGCAATAGTTAGACCGTATACCCATCAGGTAAGATGCGTGAACATCACCCTTAGAGATCGACAATTCACAAACAGGGCTGACTTCGTATGCAGGGGCGAGATGGTTTTCTTGTGACGACATCAGGTCAAGCTTTGACCAAAGTACATCTCTCGATGCAATTTCAATGGTTTTGGACACCCAGCTAACCCCTGCAGGCGCAAATACAGGACCTCAAAGATGCCTCTCGAGAGTATGAAGAGAGGCAAGCTCAGAGAGGTGACGATACCACGGAATTGTTTGTCAACAAGCCAGTGCCCGTTGGACAAAAGATTAGGCGAAGTGGATGATACGTGGCACTGGGACTTCGAAAATAGACCAGACAGAAAAGAAATAGTTGGTGAATTGGCTTGGTTTTCGGGTCTGTTGGAGTTGTTGGCATGCATTCCCAGTTTCTCATCTCACCCATTGGGCGGCGCGCTTCGAAACTGCAAAATCGGCGTCGGTATTAATATACCCATCTCAGAAGTTTTCAAACGCAGCGAAATCGACATTCTTTTTGAATCATTCGAGGCTGTGATTGCTTCTCATGTCCTTGGTTGCAGCCGGGATGGGATAGTCGGGCTTTATTTGGGGTCACGCCCCTAAATCGGCGCAATCCTCTAGGACTTCCTTGGTCAGTCTTTACAGAGTTTTTCAAGCCAATGATCAAGATACGGTTCAAAGTGAATTATCGAAGTAGTGTTGTCTTTGTATTGAATGCTATCCAGAAGGCTGCGTGAACCGCTGACTTCAGGTTGAATTTCGGCTCTTTTTACCACCAATCAATTCTTTCCCCATCTCTCCCTGTCCACTTATAATTACTCTTTTCAATTGACTACTGACGAACGTTCACCAGCCCACTTAATCTAAAGTCCCTCAATCCCTTTTATGTTAATTATGCTATATTTTATGCCTGTAGTATCAAACTTCATTAAAGCAGGTCAATACCACTAACAAAACCCAGCTAACAGACGTTCCGAATCGTCCTACTTGAATAATACGAGGTTTTTTAGGATCGAGGTTTAGAGCATCCCTTTGGACGGCATAAAATCCTCATAGGTGCATCAGTATTCTCTTTAGCATTATCGGTAAATTTTCCACAAGAACGGCTGATTGCTAACGCAGTGATTTCCTCTGCTTGATGCCCAAGCCATGCGAATCCAATTCGGAAGTCATGCTTTAATATCATTCAATAAGATTAAAATTTCGCAGAATGATGACTTTTTCTATCATCAATACCTCCGCAAAATCATTAAATCCAAAAAAAAGGTCACCGCTCCAATAATGCACAATCATCCATATCGCTTCTCCGGGGTTTCATTCGTTGAGCATCCTTCAATTTGTATGTTACTCAGACATTAAGTATCAAAACCTCACTGTAGCCCCCTCACCTCTTGATCTACATTCTACGCCCAGTTGCGCAAACGCTGGCTGTCTCTTGCAAGTCTCTCATTGTCTAAACTGAGGCGTTCTTTATCCCTGGATAGCCCTGCGATACTTGTCATGTGTCGTTCCAGACGGTTTTTGTATCGAGAGTACCAAGTAGTAATCCTGCGGCTGAGTTCCTGATTCCCTTTGTCCAAAAGCTTGTTTTCATCCACCAATGCGTCCAGTTGAGTTTTGAGCCGCTGGATTATGCGGGATTGGTAAGCGATGATTCCTTCAAGTTTCTCACAGCGCTTTCTGATGTTACGCTCTCTATCAATTGCTGGGAAGATTTTGATCCAGAGATTAAAGGGGTTCCGATTACGGTTTCTGGCATCGGCTGGAGGCGAAGTCATCTTTGTAATCAGATGTGCGCAGGAGGGCAATAAAGTTACTATTGTTTCAGGTAGGTCAAGAGGGTGCGTCCCAACTAAGCTTTCGTGATTTCAGTTCTGCTACCACGAGGTAAAAGCTTAAATATGTTCTGTGGGAAGCAACATAATATACCCTTTAGGCCTAGAAAATTCCTGTCGTGTTTCTTTCCCCGAAATGCTATGCTTGCTATCTAGCATGCGATCCGCTTTCATTATCTTCAGGTGGGCTCCAAAATGTGTGCAATAATACGGAAAACCACAAACTAGAAGAATAACTTAGAGGAACAAACAGCGCCTGCGCATGTTCAAAGCACTTTTGGCATGTTGAATAAAAATACCTGAGATAGACCGAAACGAGATTCAAAATATCAAACCTTAGAACCATGCTATGACTCGTTTGAAGGGTTTCCAGCCCGACACAAAGCCATCATTACGAAGTCAGCAAATGGGCTCATTTCAGTCTCTTTCAGAAGGATATACTATGGCACAAAGAGGACATACACGCTAGCAGCCCGTGCACTTCGGCCATCTAAACCGCCACTCTCAGCAAGCTACCTGTTCTCGAGGAAGAAAAACTCTGTGGGGTGCTGGGAATTTCCCAGCGTACCCTAGGGTTTGGCTATGAAAGCTAGAACGCTTTGTCATACCGCATATTCGAGTCAGGAATCAATACTCAACGCCGGCAGGTTATACCTGGGCCACTTGCAAAAGTCCCAGATTTTTCGTGCAACTCCGGATCCGTGGCTCAGACGGTGAAATTTCACAAGAGATGCTTCGTCTTGGTGAATTGGAAGAAGCTCCCGCTTCCTTCCTATAGATGTCGAAAGACTATGACGCTCGCACTATCTGTCGATTATCTGAACTGTTTCGAAGACGCCGTATTGAAGACCCTTGGAATCCACTGATATTCCAGCACCGATTAACATAATACAATTCAATCGTCCGATTTACCCATCCAGCCTTTTCAGCCAAAAAAGAGTGGGGGTATAGCTACTCGTTTACGACAAAAATTCTTAAGAAGTCCTATGGACCAATTATTTCCCTCGTCATCCCTTACTACTCTCAAAGATTAGACCTCCTCTGCAAATACATCCGTACGCTTATGGCGACTATGAGGATAATCAGTATCGCCTACCCTGAAAAACCAGAATATTCAGCACAAGACTCACCAAGCAGTACGGCTAACCACCTGCCAACCCCCTTACCTTTGCTTCCAGCCCCTAGTCCCAAAATCGACCAGGTCCAACCGATCTCCTTTCCGTTCCGATCAAAGTTTGGCTTTATCTCATTCATGCCTGCAAACTTCTTCTGCTTAGCTGGCGTATACGGGGGGTAGCGTATGTCGAGCATCCCTTCGATCCAGGCCGGTGTGGTGGTAATGGAGCGTCGGTGAGTGAATACGTCGAAAGAGGCTCGGCCGCGGTAAGCACCCTGACCGGACGACCCTACACCACCAAAGGGCATTGTTGGGATGGAGGCGTGAAAAAAGCCATCATTTATGGAGGCTCCACCACTGCGGGTCTGCGAGAGAACTACGAGGGTGGTTAGAATTGACTATTATGTCACGTGAAAGGGGTGGACGACAAGGCTGAGCGATAAGGCTGAGAACGGGAAGGGACGGGGAAGGAACGGAGTGATTTCTGCAGGGCGTTCGGCACAGAGAAGCCGATTACACGCACCTTTCTCAGTCTCTTGCTTATTCCCGAATGGATAGATACCTAAGGGCGTATCCTGCACCTCATTCGCGATCTTAATAGCCTCGTCCAAATTGCTCACCGGTAACACGGGAATTAGTGGGCCAAAACTCTCCTCAGCTACGAGACTGTCCGTCGGACTATCCACCTGCACGACTGTGGGCTCCAAAAACAAATCCTTCTCATCCATTGTTCCGCCCAACAGGATCTTGCCGGAACTTTCATCCAGCATCTTCTTCAGCCGCTGGAACTGTCTTGCGTTTACAATACGTCCGTAATCTGGTGATTTCTGTGCACCTTCGGGGAAGAACTCGCTCAGCGCAACCTTCAGCTCTTTCAAGAATGCCGGCAGGATCTCCTTGTCGACCAGAACATAGTTCTGTGACACACACACCTGTCCCGCATTCAGCACTTTGGCCCACAGCAATCTCCTCGCCGCGAGCCTCGCATCCGCATGCTTCGTAATAATCGCCGGATTCTTGCCACCTAGTTCCAGCGTCACGGGCGTCAGCGTCTCCGCTGCCTTCTTCGCGATAATCGTTCCGACGGTTGCCGAACCGGTGTAGAATATCTTGTCCCACTTCTGATCCAGCAGAGCGGTGGTTTCGGGGACCGCGCCCTGCACGACTGTATATGCGGAGGGGTCGAGTGACTCGGCGATAATTTTCTGCATCACGGCCGCGGCGGCGGGGGCGGATTCAGAAGGCTTAAGGATCGCGGTGCAGCCGGCGGAGATGGCGCCGATGAAGGGGCCGAGGGAGAGTTGGATGGGGAAGTTATAGGCTCTAGAGGCAATGCAATTGTGTTAGCATTTATTTTCTCCGTACTTCCGCTTGAACTATAGACCACAAAATGGGATTTGAGGCTGTAGTGGAATCACCCAGGCAAGGAAAAATATACCCAATGATCAAAACTGTTCCCAATGGATCCTTCCTAATCTTAGGTCCAAAGAGCTTGTTCGTGAATGCCATATCCAGTGGCGACTCGTCTTGCGCGAATTTGGCCAGGTTGTTGCTCATGAAAACGATGTCGTTCAAGCACCATCCGACTTCTGTGAGGTAGGTTTCGAAGTTGGATTTACCTAGGTCGCGCTTGCAGGCTTCAAGGATAAGGGCCTGGTTATCTTTCAAGCTGCGCAACGTGGAGTGGAGTTAGAATTGGGAGGGTTGTGAGTATAGGGTAAAGGAGGGCTTACCCCCAATATAGCTTCCTCAACTGCTGGACTCTGTACTCAAGCGGCCTGCTCTTATGCGAAAGGAAAGCTTGACGGACCCCATTGGCAATAGCAGGAATACTCTCAAGCTTTGTGTACTCTAAAGGGGGGATTTCAGCCATGATGAGAAAGTCTTTCAATGTGGAGCTTTTAAGCTTTGAATTCGATGAAGCTTGTCAAGGGGTAAGGAGGAGCTTCCGAAGCTTTCAATGGCGACGCGAAGCTTTAAGAAGGCAGGGGAAATATGGATTAAGGAATAGACAAGGAGACGGACAGTTTCGCCGCCTATATAGATTGTCTCCCGCAAACTTCACGGGTATTCTCAAATCAAGGAGGCCTCGGTTTGCACTACGTAAGGCAAGCCCCGCAACATTCCTATTTGAGGCAAGCGTGGCTTGCCGGATCTCGGCCGCTCAACACCAGAACAGCTAGCTATCATGATTGCCTTAGAGTAAATCGTAGATATGCTGGCCTCGAAGAACGAATTCCGCAGCTGAAACTTCATGACACAATCATTTCCTATTACTGTCTGATTATATAGCGATAATCTAACTTTGTTCTCAAATAAATGACCAGGTGTATGCGCCCTTCTCGCTTTGGACTGATATCGCGAGTGTTGCATAGCTTGGCGATGAATGCACAGCACGTAAGCACTAGATACTATAAGTACCAACGCCGATGCTTAGAAATTAAACGTATTTCAAAGTTGAACATACTGCATTATTCAGCTCCGAGTTGAAGGCTTCACGTTAAAGTGAAGTAATACAATAGGTTAATAGGCACGATACGGCCGTTGGCCTAAATGTGCTCCCCAGCACCTAATTTTGGATAAGTTTTTCAGACTATTGCTACCCAGCATTTGAATTTTGCGCCTAACTAAGGAGATGGATGTGTCAAGTCTTGTACGGGATATTCTTTTCAAGCATGGCTCTCAATATCGCAAACTTTGGGTTTCAGTTTTATAGGATCTTGGTTTTATATTCAAGAAAAAAAAAACCGCTAGAGTAATCTAAGTCCTTAAGCGCAGTGAATATGAGTTGCCGTCCTTAAAGTCTCTCCAAGAGTCTGAGTAATCAACCTCTATGTAATCGTTTTGCTGATGAGATTAGTGCTTGTCTTCTTGGATTCGCGAATACTTAATGCAATATGCTGAACTATCCTTCGCGAAGTTTCCATTAAGGCTTCCGGGTATCCAAGATATCTAGGAAGAATATCTAATAACCGCGGGATTCATGGGAGACCAATCGCCCATAGTCGAAAGCTGGGAAGGTGACGTTTTTGCTAAACATCTTCATTTCCAACCGAGAGTTGTCGGCGATGCCCGCTTTTCTGAGTTCGATGAACTTGCCGAAAGACACTATGCAATTCCAGATCCTCTTGAGCAATTCGCCCGCCACTGAGTTCACTACATGTCGACCAGGATCGGATTTGCTTACCCTGCTTCTGTTGCCTACCACCCCCCTTTGCTGCCTGCACCTACCTTATGTATACAAAGAGCTTCTAGAGCCAGCATGAATCGACAGAGTTCTCATTTTGAATTGTCCGGTCAACACTACAACACCAACGCCTTTACCTCCTGTCAGTCTCATAATACCATGCTCAAATGAAGGATCTCGGGAGGGGAAGATCTTGCTCCCTGGGATGCCAAATGTTTATATAAGAAACCCTTTCTCTTCCGGTGTGCCTACGGCTGCAATGATAGGGGCACCAATGCGCTTGCAGACATTGATCAAGGCCTGCCATACCTCCAGCTGCAGCGTGAATGAGGACTACGTAATCCTTCTGAACATGTGCGAACTTGACACGGAACTGAGCAGTAGCCTAGATAGCCAGCTGGGAGGTAATAGCACTAATACCTCCCTGTATGTGTAACTCCGCCCTCGTGTAGATTAGGGTAGACTTAGCACGTCCGCCAGTATAGCATGCAGTTATGATGTGTCCGAATTCGTGGAGGGTAATGACGAGTATCTATGGAGAAGATTTAGTAAGGGCGTCAAAATATTCATGGTGGTATTAGGGGCTCACTTTGAAAGGCTATAATGACCAGCGAACATATGGAAGGTTCTAAAGAAGCGTAATGGGTACGGCGAAAGCTACAATAATCCCTAAAGTTACTTTCCGGGTGTTATTCACGGCTAGACTGCGACGAGAAAGTAGATGGTAGGCGATATGGGTGTGTATGATTGATTTGGTCAACCGTGCGGTGAATCTGTAGAAGTGCAGTTGTGGAGTTATCGGCAAGGCTTTGCGCACGTGCCAAGATGAGGGTTTGGCGGCCCCGCTCAGTTGAAGGGAGAAAACAATTCTCTGCTGGTTCTAAACTCCGAATTCTCAACCAGTGATGGCAATAACTATATAACCATAATCAGCCCCATGATTCCGATTATTATATAATCAAAGAAAGTGATTCTAATTTGGTTATGTAGTTGTATTGATTACGTCCTTTAGGCAAGTGAGTTATCTACACGTGATACATCACGTGTAGATAACATCACGTGGAGGCCCGTGCCTCAGAGCTTTTCCAGAGCTCCCCCTTAAAGCTCTACCTCTCCCTCTTTTTATTTCCGCTATTTCCGCAGTTGATTATATAGTTATATCTACGTAACATAATCAGCAGGTGCGATTATGATTAGGTTGGTTATGTTCCTATATAATACAACATAATCGTAACTAACTAACTAATTATTGCCAGCACTATTCTCAACCATTTCCTATTCAATTATAACGGGTACTTCCTTTCTAATCTCCTCTCCTAGCTTTATCGCCTCGCTTCTCCCCTTAGCTAACACCCAAAGTAGACTGCAAATGCGAGTGCGCCTGTGTCTTTCGCGCGGATCCAGCACTTGCATGAATGACAGGAATGAATACGAGATTTAGTGGATGCTACTTCTTAACGCTACGGCAAATGGGTGGAAAATACTTGCAGACGTTTCACGCTTGACAGACACGAGGGAGGGAGGGCTAATAGTAAATGAAGCGCGGAATAATCAATGCCGCTAGCGAGGAGCGTAGGCCAGATGGCAGCAGTTCCAGGCGCACGCGCATTGACCTCGACGAGAAATGTGCTTGGGTGTGTGCTTGGATGTGGAGTATGGGAAGTAGGACGCTGGCCGAGGTTGAGTTCTGGAACAGGTGTATATTGCACGGATGAGTTCGTCACACGAGCCTCGAGGTGGAATATGCCTGCCCGAAAACCAAGAGCAAGGATTTGTGCGGGAGAGTCTTACGAATGAGGTCATGCTCATAGAGCGAAACTGTAGGTGGGCATAGCATGCCGGTCTCGAGAAAATTAGTCCCGGGATCGAACAAAGCTGCACAGAGTGGTGCTACATCCACGGCCCTGGGAAAGCCGTCGACAAGGGCAAAGTTACCGTCTACCTCGGGGTTAGAGACGTATGTCTCAGGAATGTCATTTGGATTCCCTGTATCTGCCCTGGGTTCTGGATTGCGTTGCGAAGCTCTAATCCTCAGGCAGCTTTAAGCACTCCGTCAGAGTTTCACCCACGGCACGGTTTGAATACCACGGGATACGCAACTCAGGCAAGTGCTATCCTAGGTCATCCATACTAGTGATGCAAAATACTTGAAAATCCTTCGGGAATCCATTACGCGTGTCAAGTGCTTATCGCATCCTCTGGATTAGATTCGCTTCAAGAAGTACTTCTGGAGACGCACCGGAGGCGCCATCTAGTAGAACACCATTCAAAGCGTATCGCACTGATGCTTCCAATACAGCTGGTGAGTCGGGAAAAGACTGGTACGGAACTGTTCGCTGATCGGTAGTAAGAAATCCCGTAACCAACTTCACAGAACCGCAGCCCACAGACGCTGTTCCATAATGTCTGGCCGCGCTAGCTAGTCCTCAGATTGAGCTAGCATGAGATTCGTGGCTGACGGTTTGGCCGCCTTTCTACGTCGATAATCCAGTTTGAAATTTATGTTGCTTCGCTAAAAAGGTTAGAAGCAGCAGCGCACCCGCACACGCAAACATTAACCACCAGCCGTTGCGCATACTGATCGCATATGCGTTTACGATTTGGGTTCGTGATTCGGGTGAATAGGAATGCCTGATTGACTGCACGTCTTGCAGAATCTCTTCGATCTGTGCGGATGAGAGTGCCAGGCCTGATAGGGATGAACGCAACTTGTTGATGTAGACTGCAGCGAAGAGTGCGACTCCGGAAATATCTCCAACCGCCTGCGCGAAGATGGCAAGTCCTGTTACGATGCCGACGAGATCCGGCGTTGTGGCTACTTGCGCGGTGAGCAGCAGTCCGGACATAGCTGCACCCTGACCCATGCCGAGAATAACGAGGAGAACAATAGCTTCAGCACGGCTGGTGTGGGCATTCCAACGTGCCATAAGGCCACTTGCAAGCACTTGCAAAGCAGCGCCAACCTGGGCGTTGGTAAGGCTGACTTCGTACTTTGATGTGATAAAGGCGGCAATGGGGTTTCCAATACCCAGGCCGATCATCATGGGCAAAAGGCCGACGCCAGATAGGGTGGCCGTGTCGTCAAATACAAGCTGGAAGAACTGCGGGACATAATACATGAGACCGATGAGGTTAGCGCCGTAAAAAAATTCCGCAGCCGTGATAGCAAGGACAGTGTGGTTGCGAAACAGCGATGGATCGATGACCGGGTCTTTTACGCGGTGCTCGATAAGAATAAAAAGCCCGAGTAGGACGAAACCCCCGACAAGGCAGCCAGCTACGTGGCTGTCACTCCAAGCAAAGGCATTGCCGCCCCACGAGACACCTAGCAAGATGCAAACAGTGCCACCGGCTAGCACAAGAATGCCGATATAGTCAAGCTGCAGAAACTTTTCCTTCAACATGCTCCGTGGCAGCATAGGCAGCTTCAAGGCAAAGATGCTTATAATTAAACTAATAGGCGAGATACAGAGGTTGATATAGAAGCACCATCGCCAGGTGACATATCTGAAGCAAAGGTTAGGGGATTCAAATCAGGTGGAGATAGAACATAATTACTGAGAAAAGGCGCCTCCAAGAAGAGGTCCAGCGACATCGGCCAATACCCAAATCAGACTGGTGGTAGAGAGATACTTCCCCACGTCTTTCAAAGGCACAAGGTCAGTGACAATAACCTGTTGTATGGTTAGTCAAAATGCCACGTAAATAAGAGCAATGATTCCTTCCTCACGTTAACTAGACCATAGATGCCACTTCCACCAATTCCTTGTATGACACGTGACACGATCAGCATATTCATACTTTCGGAACCGCCGCAGAGGCCACTCCCAAGTATGAATATGACGGTTCCAACATTGAACATAGCACCGTTGCCGAAGATAGCGCCCAATTTAGAGTAGATAGGCAGTGCCAGAGCAAAAGAGACAAGGAAACCGGTCCCAAGCCATGCTGATTGCCTATACTCTTGAAATTCGGATGAGATGGTGGGCAAAGCGGTAGCGATAATGTTGAAGTCAAGCGCAACAAGAAGCATGCCAATATTGAGCCTCCAGAAAGGTTAGATGATTCAATAGTAGCGAGGAGCGTTTTACCCGAGGAGCACGATCCAAAATTGCTTCTTGCCCAGGCCGACTTTGGCGCCAGACAGGTAGCCTTCAAAAGCATGATCAACACTGTTGGCGTGAGGAATATCAACAGTCGCACATTTTTCTGCATCACCGGCCTGTCCATCTGCCGTAGCATTCACTACAGTGGTGTCCATTTTGGGGCAATCGGCATAGGCGAGGTAGAGTGACGAATAGAATAAGGACTTGTAATAGGTGGAAGAAGAGGTGCCTCACGATTTTATATGGGGGGTGATGTTGATGTTGATTTAGAGGTGGCAAGCTATTTCTACCTTCCACGATGCAGTGGAAGCCGGTCAGGCCTTCAATCTACTTATAAAGGGAATACAAAGGTTTAGAGAACCCTTGTTCCGACTGATACCGGTACGCGCGATATTCTGGGACCTTTTTACCTCATTCCGGAACGAGTCGACCTTGTTCTAGAATGAGTCGTGTATCGCTTTAATCGGCTTTAATTCGGATTAATCGACTTATTTTAGAATAAGGTAGTACTTTAAAAGTAATATGTATAGGTTACCAGGGTTATATTAAGCTTAAAATTGCCTCTAGTATTGCTTTACTATAGCTCTGTAATTATAAAGTCATTTATAAAATATAGAGATAGATCTTATAATAGAGTTCTTAACTTATAAGGCGACTTAGCTCTCTCTGATTACCCTGATTTAGCTTAGCTTAGGGGCGCCTTATAATTAATAAAATTTAGCTATAATTTACTCAAGTAAATTTTAAGCCTTTGATTTATCGTTTAACATAGATTCTTCTTTAATTATCTTTGGATCCAAAGGATTCTAGCATTTTAAAATTTCCTAAACCTCCTAGAGATTTTCTATATCTCTTGGCATGGCTTGCGGTATTGAAGACCCTTAGTCGAGAAAGTTATACAAATTTATTTGCAAATTACGTTGTGGAGCCCTTCAAGAGCTCATCTGGTACGCTCCCTGTGAAAAATGGATCGCGCTTCAAAGAGCACAGCTTCGAGCGACAACATAGTGGTCAACGGAAAGGTAGAATACTTGCAGAAATGAAGTGAGCATCAAATAACGAAAGGAGAGGAGCAGAAATTAAAGGACGGTGAGTTTTGTTGCTCACATCAGTTAAGAGATCTCGTGCTGTCACGCTCCATTCGGATTGTGTGAAAATTGTTGGTAAGGGGGGGGTACGTGGACATCCACAGGAGCTTCCTGAGATCACGTGGTTGCTTCGCCTTGTATATATTCCTTATGGAGTCCTCACACCACCATACACCTGCATCCCCACGTGACAAAAATCAATTTACAGGAAGTCATATATGTCAGATAAAGGGGAGTTGGGAATCAAGAACATGGGCGAATACATTCTAGGGGGAAAGAGAAATGGAATAACAGACGGTGTGGTCCAGTCATTTATGCACAAGGCCACATCCGAGATGCGTGACGCTGCATCTGGCGATAGCTTACCGTTGACGCGGCAGGGAACCCGTGTAACCTACTTAAAACAGCATACAGATGGGTCTAGTTCGTAGCGTTATCTTTGTCGTAGAATTCTCACACAAATTTGCAAAAGACGAGTACAGATGGGAGGCTGACACATAGCGACAATCTCCTAAGCAGGAATGTGCGAGATGGGATTAGGCCCACTAAGAGTACAGTAGCAGGATTGGGTCAGAGCCTCGATCGGGGTGGGGGGAATCTTGCCGGAGCGCCCCCGCTATTGCCCGCGCGCAGTTCGCCGACGAAGCTTTTCAGCCTGCGAACTCTTTTTTCTGTTCGCAGCATCAAACATCGGCCGCACGTTGTAGCATAACAAAAGACACACGGGTCGGTGGTGGCACACTATGCTGGTCGCTGTCAATGCAGGTCGGAGCTGTCAGTCATCCAGTGAAGGTAATCGCTGTCCAGATCGGGAATGGCACCCTACTCCGATTTCATTTGGGCTCAATTTAAGGAGCAAAGGGTCTTGCCAACGACTGTGAGAAGCCATCATCCTTCGCCGTAATCAAAAGTCTCCTAAGGATGACGGCCGTTGGAGATGAATGAAAGACATGCCGCAGAACCAAATGCCGATGGAGAGTGGTTTCAGAGTGTGGCCGTTGATCCTGCCATGGACGTTTCAAGCAGCCACGGAAAGCCTTAGCGGAAGTTCTTCCAAAGGCTTGTTTCGGCGGATTGGCCAATGGACCGGGGTAATGAGCGTTGGTCCAGTGGCGTGTCCTTATCGCAGTCATAGCGGCAGTCATGGTCGCAGTCTCTGACGGAAGCTAGGCCGGTTCGGTGCATGGTGTGTGCATGGTGTATGCATGGGTGTGGGTGCATTTTCTTGATATTTGCCGCAACACTTGGTTGGATGCAGCCACTATGGAACTCTTTTGGCTACTTCGGGCCAGCTATTCATGGCGCAACTTTCCAAGCTGAGGACGCGTGGTTGACCAACTTCCTCAACACTGAAAATTGGTCCTTTTTCCCTCTCCTCTTCCCTCGTTACTGCCTTGAGCTCTTACTCTCCCTCGCTTCAATTGACAGTTGATCCTCCATCCTCGATCCTTTCGAGGCAGGAGCTGTATCCCAGCTTGCAGAGTCGCTCGTTCAACTCCGTCGCTACAATTGTTTGTCACATTGCTTCACTGACTGTGAGCTTCTCGCCCATCTACCTCCCACGCTCCCGCTCTGCCATCTCTCTAGCTGGTCTCGACGTAACGCTCCATAATTGATAGCTTACGCTGGATATTCACCATGCGTTCTGCTATTCTCTCCTGCTTGCTTGCAGGCCTGGCTACCGTTGGTGCCATTCCAACAATTTCGGTCAAGGGCTCCAAATTCTTCACTAGCGATGGTGACCAATTCTTCATCAAAGGTTCGCACTCCTTTCAAACCCAGTTGTTCCCTCTAATACCGTTGGTCTGCAGGAATTGCCTATCAACTCCTCCCAGATGACCCTCTTATCGACAACACCCAATGTAAGCTCGATGCTGCCCTGATGCAGAAGCTCGGTGCCAACACGATACGCGTCTACCATGTCGACGGCGCTCAGAACCACACGGACTGCATGTCTACATTTGCTGATGCTGGGATATACTTGTTTGTGGATCTGGACACTTTCACTACACAGATTGAGCAGGTATGGACGATCCAACGAAAGTGCAAGTCGGTAAAGGCATACTGACGCGATTGGCATGGATAGGATGCTCCCCACTGGAACGAAACTCAATTGTCTGCCTTTGAGCAGGTCATGGATGAATTCCAGAAGTATAATAACACCGCCGGCTTCTTCGTAGGAAACGAAGTCCTCACTACTGGTAAGTCCCAGCCAATGAATGCACATCGGAGAGAATCCTCATATCTAATCATATATTCCACAGGTGACGGCTCTGTCGCAGCCCCATACGTTAAAGCAGCAGCCCGAGATGTCAAAGCTTATCGCAACTCTAAAAACTACCGTAATATCCCGGTTGGCTACTCTGCCGGTAAGCTTCTGTCTCACATCCCTCTTACCTTTTCTTTTTATGCTAACCCTCCCCCAGCCGACATCTCCAGTCTCCGGCCCATGCTCCAAAACTACCTCGCCTGCGGCACCAACAGCAGCGAATCTCTCGATTTCTTCTCGCTCAATGCCTACGAATGGTGCGGCACCGCCTCCTCATACACAATCTCCGGCTACTCAGAGCTCACCGCCAATGTCACCACCTACAACATCCCGATCTTCCTCTCCGAAACCGGCTGCATCAAGCCGCGTCCGCGCACCTTCGGGGACCAAGCCGCCATCTTCGGCGACAAGATGACGCCCTACTGGTCCGGCGCGATCATCTACGAGTGGATCGAGGAGTCTAACGACTATGGCTTGGTCTCCTACGGCAAGAAGGTCGACCCCACGGTCTCTGACGCCCCACCAGACGGATACACGCGCTCCGGAACCCCGACGCCTATCTCGCCGGACTTCACGTATCTCAGCAGCCAGTGGAAGACGCTCACCCCGTCCGGTGTCAAGGAGAGTGACTACACGCCGACGCTTACCCCGCCGCCGTGCCCTGCGTATACGAGTGGTGTGTGGGAGGTTAATGGCGGTGTCGTACTCCCTTCGTTGGGCCAAACGTTTGATGCGGCGATTCAGAGCTCTATCACCAAGGGCACGGCAGCCGGTGGGACTGGAGCAGCGGCAACGCCAACGAAGACGGGTGCGGCGAGCATGGGCAAAGAAGTGAAGGGGATGAGCGTGGGACTGGTGACCGTGATGCTTACGTTCTTCTGGTGGATGTAAGGAGATGAGAGGACGAGCTTAAGTACGACATTACGTTCGAAGTCAAGGGTAAAAATCCGTAGAGCGATTGCCGCACGCCGCGCTCATGATGCAGGCGGGCGGTTTGTATGTCTTCCCTTCTTGTCTATTTTTGCTTCTCCCCGCGCAAGCCAGGCTGCCGGGCTTTTCTCCATCCGTGCCACGTTTCGTGGCGCTTAATTTTTCTTTCCTCGCTAACGATGAGCTCGGGGTGCCGGGAGCTGGGAGCTGGATTTTCTTTTCCGAGGAACGGGTTCCGGAGTAGATATATGGGCTTGGGCTTGGTAATTGGTGACGAGTTTAGGCGCTTTCTTAGACGTTTGCATATCTTATGATAGCGTGGCGTTAAGGGTGCTTTTTTCTATCTGATGATATAACGGTTTGGATTGGAGGGGGTTTGGGTCAATGGTTAAATGGATGAATTGAAATGGGACAAAATAGATACATGTATCTGTATCTTTATGTGTGATAGTTGAGGGGAGAGGTGCGACTAATGGAAGGATAGGTAAGAGCGTTTACGAAATTAATTGTATCTTCGGGAATTCTACATTAGTTTTATTCCTAGGTACCTAGGTTAGGTATCTATCTGAAGACCCGGCTCCAGGTTCAGATATATACCCAAAGACTTTAGTTAAAGCAAGTCCTTTACAATACAGTCTGTGCTCAAGGCCCTCCGGCTGATTGCCGGGGCAATTTGTGTCGTTCTGTTGCGCTGGCCGAATTTTCACACCCGCCTGCTCCCTTCCTTCCTCCCTTCCCACTACAATACTCAGCTCATTTCAGGGCATCAGCGCGTTACCAGTTCCTATAGCAACTTTGTGTCATTTGGGTCCGTCCCACCTGACTTTGGCGAACTTAGTGCGTATCGGTCACTGTATTACTGCGGCTGACTACTCGTTCCCGCGCAACACCGTGAGAAACGGAATGAGGTCAAAAGCCAACTCACGCCCGTCTAACCCTTTGCAACCCCTAGCCCACAGTACACAACAATTTCGCTGACTGGGTTTCCATTGTGGAGCTTTCATACTTAAGCTTCTCTTAATAACTGAGTTGCCCTCAGTCTCGTCTTAATATCGTACGCTATCCCTTCGCACGTTGGTTTGCGTCCTACGGTATCGATAAGGGCCTGGCCAATAAGAGGCGCGCATTGGGCGCCCGTGTGTACAGCTGGGCCTAGGCTTGGCGCCAAGTGTAGGACTCCAACGTGCGAAGGGATACTGCCGAAGGAGGAGGAGCTTAACGATGATTGAGAGCGGCCTTGCTAGTTTCAACGGCACACAGCTTACAACGAAGTCGCCGCGATTATGAGAACAAGCCTTTCCTTCTCATTCCGGCATCAAGGCTTCAGAACAACACAACTACACTACGACACCGTTCCTACACTATGCCCTTAGCCTCTCTACCGAATGAAGACTACACAGTGGGATGGATCTGTGCCTTGCCCTTAGAGGCGGCTGCAGCAACATCCATGCTAGATGAAATTCATGAGGAACCACGAAAGCGGCTTCCAAATGACCATAATGTGTACACTCTTGGTCATATCGGCATGAGGAACCACGAAAGCGGCTTCCAAATGACCATAATGTGTACACTCTTGGTCATATCGGCATGAGGAACCACGAAAGCGGCTTCCAAATGACCATAATGTGTACACTCTTGGTCATATCGGTGAACATAACGTCGTTATCGCCTGTCTTCCAGCTGGAGTATACGGCACCAACCCTGCAGCTACGGTTGCAACGCAGATGCTGTCAAGCTTTGAGTCGATAAGGATTGGCCTAATGGTGGGCATCGGAGGCGGAGTACCTAATGCGGAAAGAGATATTCGACTCGGCGATGTCGTGGTCAGCAAGCCCGGAGGGACGTTCGGGGGAGTGGTGCAATATGATAGGGGGAAAACAACCGAAGGCAAATTTGAACGCACTGGGTCACTGAATAAACCACCTCAGGTATTACTGTCTGCGATCTCCGCGTTGGAAAAGAAGCATATGATGGGAAAAAATAATATCTCCGAATTCCTTGGAGATATGCTAAGAAAATATCCAAATATGGGAGAAAATTTTTCGTACCAGAGTACGCAACCTGAATCGTGGCATGCAACAGATGGTCACCGTTTAGACGATGATAGCACAACCAAATCGCGCCCCGCTAAAAGGCTAAAGTATCGAGGCCCAAATGATCCAGTCGTTCATTATGGTCTCATTGCATCTGGAAATCAAGTGATAAAGGATACTGCAACCAGGGATCAATTGAAGAAAGAGCTTGGCGGCGATGTGCTCTGCTTTGAGATGGAGGCAGCCGGCCTGATGGACACTTTCCCCTGTGTAGTCATACGAGGGATCTGTGACCATGCGGATTATCTCAAGAACGATCTATGGCAAGGTTATGCGGCGGCCACAGCGGCGGCATGCGCCAAAGAGCTTCTCTGCATCGTGCCAAGAAATAGAGTCACCGTTACACTCACTGCGGCTGACCGAATATCTCCATCGCGGACAGTATGCTTCGTGGTGCCATTTGAAAGGGACTCAAAGTTCATTGGCAGACAAGATGTTATTGCAGAGATTAGCAGACAATTCGAAGTGCAAAGGCGTGTTACATTGGCCGGCATTGGTGGAGTGGGGTGAGTTTGCCTGGTAATTAGGGTTAACATCCACTGACATGCCCAACAGGAAATCCCAGGTCGCAATCGAATACTGCTATAGATTCCGAGATCAACATCCTGAGAGCCATGTCTTTTGGATACATGCCAGCACTGTCTCCAGGATGGATCAAGCGTACAAAGACATTGCAAGGAAGCTCTGCCTGCTTGGCCTGGACAAGCCAAACGTTGACACATTCAAACTTGTCTCAGAATGGCTCAGCGATGATACGCATGGGTCCTGGTTGTTAGTATTGGACAATGCCGATAATATGGAAATCTTCTTCAGAACTAAGTCAAACCTGTCATCAGCGGGTAGCGAACAGACAGCGCCGCTAGTCAATTACCTTCCTCGTAGCTCAAATGGCTCGATATTAATCACAACAAGGGATAAACGGGTCGGAGAAACACTGGTAAATGGAGAGAAAGCAATCATGGTTTTGCCAATGGCTGCGCTAGAAGCCGAAAAACTATTATGGTCGAAAGTGGCGCAGGAAAAGAGTTTGGACAAGACCAAATCTAGCGAACTTCTCGAAGTTCTGGGGTACCTGCCTCTCGCAATTACTCAAGCGGCTGCCTATATCAGGCATAATAGCATTACGATTGAAGAATATCTTAAAGTTATCCGCGCAGATGATTCTGAGATACAAGATCTCTTGAGTGAGGACCTACCGGATCTTAGGCGAGACTTCGAGAGTCAAAATTCTGTCATTCGATCATGGAAAGTGTCCTTTGACCAGATCAGAAAACAAAAGCCACGTGCAGCTGAGATATTGTCTCTTATGGCTGTTCTAGATCGACAAGGAATTCCAAAGGCGCTTCTACTTAGAGATGGTGAGCGGGGAACCGAGTTCACAACCGCTCTTGGAATGTTGCAAGCCTTCTCTTTGGTCACCTCTGAGAAGGGAGGAGTAAGCTTTGAGATTCATCGACTTGTGCAGGTGTCGACTCAAAGATGGCTTGGACTTCAAGGTGAAACAGCTAAGTGGCAAGAAGAGGCGCTGAAAATATTAACAGTAGCGTTTCCATCTGGTGATTACGGGACATGGGTGACATGCGAAGCATTGTTTCCACATGTACAAGCTGTGACTCGATACACCTTCATATCCGACCCAAATTTGCTGCAGCGTGCAAAGCTTCTTCATAACATGTCTTCCTACGATACAACACAAGGGCGGTATAATCTTGCTTGTGAAAGGGTCTTGGGTGCTCTTTCCACACGAGAAAATATACTGGGCCTCGAGCATCCGGACACATTGAAAAGTATGAACAACCTCGCAATGGTACTTAGGCATCAGGGCAAGTACGGGACGGCCGAGGAGAAGCTCCGGAGGGTGCTGGAGCTGAGGAAGAAGGTGCTGGGTCCCAAGCACCCGGACACGCTGACGGGCATGAGTAACCTCGCACTAGTGCTTAGGAGTCAGGGCAAGTACGAGGAGGCCGAGGAGATGCATCGGCAGACGCTAGAGCTGAGAGAGAAGGTGCTGGGCCCCGAGCACCCGGACACGCTGACAAGCATGAACAGCCTCGCGGAGGTGCTCGACAGTCAGGGCAAGTATGGGGCGGCCGAGGAGATGCATCGACGGAAGCTGGAGCTGAGTGAGAAAGTGCTGGGCCCCGAGCATCCGGACACATTAACGAGTATGAACAACCTCGCACTGGTGTTTAGGAGTCGGGGCAAGTACGAGGAGGCCGAGGAGACGCATCAGCTGACGCTGGAGCTGAGGGAGAGGGTGCTTGGCCGCGAACACCCGGACACGCTAGCAAGCATGAACGACCTCGCACTGTTGCTCGAGAGTCAAGGCAAGTACGAGGCTGCCAAGGAAATGCATCGGCGGGCACTGGAACTAAGGGAGAAGGTATTAGGCCCCGAGCACCCGTCCACGCTGACAAGCATGAACAACCTCGCACTAGTGCTCGAGGGTCAAGGCAAGCACGAGGTTGCCGAGGAAATGTATCGACGGACGCTGGAGCTGAGTGAGAAGGTGCTGGGCCCCAAGCACCCGGACACGCTGACAAGCATGAACAACCTCACGGTGCTGCTTATGGTTCAAGGCAAGTACGAGGCTGCCGAGGAGATGCACCGACAGGCGTTGGAACTGAGCGAGAACGTGCCGGGACCTGAGTACCCGGACGCATTGATGAGCATGAGCAACTTCGCGGGGATGCTCGGCAGTAGTCAGAAGATCAGCTATCCGCCCCGCCCACCACCGTGATGTTTCATGGCTTTATATAATTGTCTACTAACATTCCGTCACTTCGGCCGTTTTGGCAACGGATGTTCGAGTAAACGGTGCCAGGATATCGTTGCGGCCCTGGCAGCTCTGAACGGCGATCGAAGATGATAGCGTCATTCCGGTTGAGATTGGGTAAGAGTGGTCGGCCCTTATGCACAGCGAATTCTCGACGCAAAACGTAATAAACAGCGAAAGAGCCTGGTATCTTCGGCCCTAGGTAATGCCGTCGAAGTTTACAAATCTTTAATAAAATGGGATATGGCGGGTTAGACCCTTGGGATATGGCTGGCTGGCTGAGGCCGGCCAAGATCCGGACAGTAACACTTGGCAGTAGCTTTACTGTCCGAATCTTTTGATCAGCGGCGGCTCAGCAGGCGGTAAAAGAAGCCAAGACACTACTCGGGATCTATTTTAGCGTTCCCGTTATCTATTTTTACTCTTTCTTGTGCTTTACGCGTTTTCCCTTACGCGTCTCCCTTTTTCTATAAGAGAGGTACGGGCGAGACATGGGCAGTAGAGAGTAGAGCCACGAGTAGAGCCACGAGCAGAGGTATAAAGGTGCGAGGCGTAGAGGTAGGAAGGGCCCGAAGGGGTGTCTAGAAAGGGAATGTTAAAGCTAAGCCTGTATTTACCCCTGTAGATCGACTGCGCACTATTTATCTAGACCCCCCCCCCAACCGACTCACTTTCCTATCTAGGCTGCCCCCTTCTCTTTGCTTCTCTCTTTGTTCCTCCCTCTGCTCCTGGCTCTGCTCGTGTCCCTGCCCGTGTCTCCTTGCGTCTCTTTGTGCGTTTCTTTGCACGTCTTATGGGGGGTTAGGTAGAGAGGTGTAGAGACAGACGTAGACGCAAAGACGTAAAGACGTGGAGATATATAAAGGCGTAAAGGCGCGGGGGCGTAGAGGCGTAGGGAGAGGCGTAGAGGCGCAGAGGTACCTCTGGGGGTAGACTACTAAATTAAGCTACGAGTCTAAAAAAGAAACTCCAAGCCAATAATTTTGCACCGGCAAAATGAAACTTGGCAGAAGATTCGGACGGTAAAGTTACTGCCAAGTGTTACCGTGCGGATCCTGGCCGGTGTATTGTGGCGATACTGCCACTCAACTTGTGGTGGAGGAAGGGTTGCGGAAGAAGTTCCTTCACGAGGCGGACCAAGCCCAAATTGATTCCACAGGTGACAAAAATATGAGTTCGCTGCTCAAACCCGGAGAAAGACTGGATCGACTACGATACGAAGCGTATATTCAGAAAGGATACAGGCAGCTCTTCCAAGATACACTGCGACCAGTCCTACTACAAGCACAGGACAGTTCTGATCTGGATCAGCTTCGAAACGAATATGCCAACGCGCTCAAGGATGCTGAACAAGGAAAAGCTTCTATTCGACGGCCTTAAAGTCGTGTACTACTCAGACTTTATCAAGTCTGGGAGGATTCCGAAATCTGGCGATGGCTTCACAAAGAAGATCGCTCCCAAAACTGGTGGCTTGAGCGAGGGCGAGTTTATCATATTCTTTTCATGTAGATGGATTGGCACCGGCGATGCAGGACATCCTGGTGCTTCACCGGATGACAACCAAAATACTCAATATCAGCGCATGGTTCGCGCGCTCAACGAGCTCCTCGAGGTTCATCCTCACCTTGACCAACAAAAGCTATGCGTTTGGTTAGTAAGTTATCTAGCTAATTTCTCAATGCTTCTTTTCACTTACTCTTTTGTAGGATTATGCTTGCGTGGATCAAGAACATGACAGTTTGAAGGCGGCTGGCATTGTATCATTGCCCCTGAACCTCGCACAGTGCAGTGCTATGATAAGCCTCATTGATGACAATTACTATGAGCGTTCGTGGTGCTCTATCAAGGTAATGATGATCCAGACGCTCCGAAGATCCTATAGGATTCATATGTGGTTTAAGGATGCACTTGATGAAGTCAGCGGAACTCGATTCTTGCGGAAAGGTCCAATAGGTTTGGAGATCAACATGGCAGAGAAGAAAGTTACCTATGAATATGATCGGCCAACATTAATGTTCTTGGAACGCCAAACTAAATTGCTAGAATAGGTAAAAGAGACTCGTTCATTCATAATCATGCAAGTAACTATACAGGATTTTGAAAAATTATTTTTCCACTACTTCCTGATTGAAAGAGCTGCAGTCATCATTCGTTGAGGGAGTCCAATAATCCTCAGGCGTAACATTCCCAGATCCGTGTTTTGGCACGTATGGCGCATCCAGATCGGATGGAGTTTGAGTCAGATTGATGTCCTGATTAAACTCAAGATAGTCGAATTTACCCTCAACGAATTCGGCAGTGTTTAAGCAATCGATATGCTCCCACGTCTCCAGGCATTTACGAGCCTCTGATGGAAACCTCATTCGCATGTGCGAACCAAACCATCGGGGACTGTATATGAATCCTAAGATAATCCGTGGCACGTCAGTCGGATTTTCCCTTCCTGCATGCCAACACCGGAGATCTCGAATGCACAGAGAGCCTTTCGGAATGTCTGGTTGGATTGGGGGAGATATCGCGGCTCGGGGAGTGAAGATATCTCGCTTGATCCATCCAGTGGTTGGCGAACTGTGATCTTTTTTGGAATAGCCATCATGAGTTCCCAGCCAGAATTCCGTGCCGCCGTTGCGAGAGTCCACATCATGAAGGTAGATGCAAACCTCAAGGAACACCGGAAAGTTGAGGTGGTTACAGTAGTAATCGCTATGGACCGCTTGACGATCTTCCGTCCTCGGTAGGACGATGTTAGATGTGGCAAAGGAGAGTTGCGGTTTTGGTCCAATAATGTGTTCCATTATATTAACGGCAAGTCGGTTTGCCCATATCTCTTCATGGAGATATTCTGAAAGTAATGGAGGTGTTTGGGAGATATTTCTAGAGCATTTGCCCTGATTCCAGTGGACATTTGGAGAATTGCGATGTTTGCGAAAGTCTTCGAGCATCCTTTGACGGACGTGATCTATGGCGCCATGTCCAACAGCATTCTCTAGGATAACAAGTCCGTTTCTGTGAAACTCTTCAAGACCACTCTGGATATTCTGGCGGCTGAGCTGCACGATGGTTCGCTCCTTTTCCAAGATACGAATTCGATTGATTCCTAGACTTGGCTTGCTTTTGGGGATGTAGCGAGGAATCGATCTCTGGATACCAGGAAACATGTCGTGGTAAATTGGAAAAACCCTTGTGCTGATGGTTGCTGCACTGTTGGATCCCAGCTCTGGCGTCAATGGCGTGTTGTCGTCCCTGATCGGTAATCATGAATTTCATTGATGGAAAAGCATTGTTGTTGATGTCAAAAACGACGCCGGATTGCCAGTTCGCTTATATATATCCCGTTACGAAGTCTCCGCCCCCCAACCCTTTACTAGTTCAGACCGTGGCTGAGGGCGTGGCTGAGAGCATGGCTGCGCCTCCAACGACATGCGGTGAGCTGCCAACCCCAATGCTTCGCCATCCTCCATCTCCACTAATTTTTTAAGCCAAGAATGATGAAAAGAAGATTTTCGTCTGTCTTCGCTTTTGGAATATCAAAGAAATATCCTCTGCGCTGTTCTGGCTTGCCGAAAAACTTGCGGTTCTTTGGGCATGGGTCAGCCCTCTTAGACCAAACGAAGCGACCACCTTTTGAATCACGAATCACTATGACCGAGCCATCATGGGACACACCATATCTCCATGGGAAAGGAATGGAAGAGGAGGAAATATTACTCGAATCTGAGATCCATAATTCTCACGCCACATTTACGATCTATCTGGGAGACCGGAAGGTGGAATACCAGCCAGATAAATTCTTGCAAGCATGCTGGACAACTGGCTTCGATACACCTTGTTCCATCTGCAACGAAGAATTTGACCTAGCTGTAGCACCTCCCGTAAGGCTTTTGAGTTTGAACGGAGACTTCCACGGAACCAAGCCTTTGACGAGAGACCTCCCTCAATTCACCGTCACAAACAACCACCTAAAGTGTTTGAAATCCAACAATGTCAAATACTTTCCCGTTTCCCACGCATGGGACCAGCCCATCGCGGAAGCTTATGCGCTTCGTGTCTCCAATCCCGGCGCTGCTAAAGCATGCTATGAGGTTCCCATTCGGACACTGCTAGCAGTCATCCAGCGCTTCGGGCCTGACGTGCACCTCTGGCATGACTATATCAGCATCCCTCAGTGGCAGGATAAATTTCGAGGAACGCCTATCCTACCCCAAATTTTCGATATCTTCAAGGAAAGCGGTTGTGCAATAATACATTTGGGACTTCAGCCACCTGTTGAAGTAATGAAGACGTCCACCCCTAAAACCCTCATCGAGCATGTATCCAACTTACAGCGCTTCTTCAATGCACATTGGTTCAGCCGTATGTGGCCAGTCGTTGAATTTGACCGGGCCGGAGAAGCGTATATTATGAGCAGCAAGTACGAGATCATGCCGAGCAAATTCTCTTCGTTCGTGAAGCAGATAATCGATCTAAACAGCACCAGTTACCCACAATCCTCGGGATCAGCGCTGAAATGGATCGAGGACCTGCCTCTCTTTGTCAAAGAAAGACAAAAGAACAAGTGCCTTGGATACGTCTTCGACATGATATCTGATCAAGGATGTCGCTCATTTCGCGATAAATTCATCGGCGCATCCGAACTCCTTGAAGTTCCCGAATATCCAACATCGCTGCCCCCAGTTCCGCAAGACGCCTGTCTTTGGCTTTCAGAGAGACGGTTGGAAAGGAATGATTTCAGTCCACTGTTGCTACGTCCTTCCAACGAGCCGAAATATGAAAAGGCCCGGTGGCTCAAAGGCCACACTGCAATGACAGCAAACATGTGGGGCTTGGGAGTTCAGACACAACCGGCTCGTGTGGTGCCGCGGCTTCAAGATCATGCTATATATCTGGAGTTGGAACTGGTTGGGAGATTAACAGACACATTCTCGTTGGAAGTGCGAGCAGAAGACAAGTACACTAGTTTTTCGGAGGTTCTTCCACACCTTGTCAAGCTGGCTGGTGGATCCGCGGCGGGATTTGCCAAAAGTCTGGAATGCATTTATCCATCCCAATTCTTCTGGACAGAGAGTACTAGCAATGACTACCAATTTCCAGCCTTGCGATATGAAGTCCCTCCGTCAGGGACTATTAACACGACGCTTGGGAATCTTCTCGAGCGATACAGCGAGGCGATCAGCAGAGATGATGTCGCCGAGTTCAAATCATTGTGTGATGCCATCATCTCATTGCTTGCACTATCAACCCCACCACTAATATCAAATTTCGGATCATTTGCGAACGTCAGCCGCCTCCAATTGTACGGTCGACTGTGTGATCCATCAGAGTGTACACTGATTTCTGTTTCTTGTCCAAGCTGTGATAAGACATCCGCATTCAGAGCTACCTCGTGGCAGAAACCCACAACTCAAGCCCAACTCTATCTCATTCCGGGATTGGCATACCAGTACTCTGTTCCTGGTGGAATGGGAATTATCGTAGAGAACGAAGAAATCATTGGGCGAGTGCGCTTTGGTACTTCAGCATGCAATTGCAACCGCCCTGCTACAGTAAAACTGTCTTGAGCTTTACGTGAGCGGGAGATTGACGGGATGGACAAAGTTTCAGTCTAATTGATCGACTTCACTCTTCGGTTGTGTTTATTAACCATGGAACTAATGGTCCGTTAATTTTCGCCACTAAAGTTTTCTTCAAGTACATACATATAGATCCTTCCATCTTCTTATCCCACGAATCCAACAACTTCATGTCATCTTTAGAGATGGTAAAGTCGTCCACTTGCGAATTAGCGTGGAGATGAGCGAGGCTGGTTGATTTCACGATAGGTGTCCATACTTTCTGAAGGCTGTACCGAATGAGTATCTGGGCGGTTGATTTGTTGTATTTGTTTGCCAGTGCACAAAGTTCGGCATGCGATGAGTGGCTGTTCCGAGCAATCGCACTATAGGCTTGAATCCAAATCCCTTGATCTCTGCAAAAGCTTTCAAGTTTGCGCTGCTGGCACCATGGATGGAGCTTCAAATATCAGTTAGCCTTTAGTTTCTTTGTAAAATTCCAAGTAAATACCTCCAATTGATTGACTCTTGGGGGATAAATCTTTGCAAATTGTCGCAGCTCCAGGATGTGCTCTGCTGTGTAGTTGCTAACACCAATGCTTTTAACTATTCCTTCCTCAACCAGATCCTCCAGGGCTTGCCAGGTTACACGCCGAGCATCTGCTGCCGTATCATCTTCATCATTGCCAGGTTGATGAATGAGGAAGAGGTCCACATAAGATAATCCCAGCCTGTCAATAGAGGCTCGCGCAGAGTCAGACGCTTCCTTTGGGCTGCTTGGGTTCTTCTTGAAACCACTGGAGATCTTGTTTATTACAAATATGTTTTCGCGGGGAATTGAAGACTTTCGGACCGCTTTCCCAATTTCCTCTTCATTTCGGTACACTTGAGCGGTGTCGATCATGCGATAGCCAGCTGCTAGGCCTCGCTGGACATAGTTTATGCATTCGAATCCGCTGACTTTCTCGGTTCCAAGTGCTATAGACATAGCCCGCTTAGTAAGATTTGAAGTCATTGATAAGCGCTTCAGTGTTTAGTATCTCTATTGCTGAAGAATAGGGGTAAACTTACAATGAAATTGGTCTAGAAGAGAGTAGTAATGTAGAAGACAAAGGAGGATTGTGCCGGTCCGTGAGAATTCGGTATAACGTAGTCTGCGGGCATGTGGCCATTGCGAACATGTGGCCACCCCTCAAAATCGTGAAACACGCGACGCGATACAACTACAACCTCAATGGCCACCCCACAACAGGAAAACCCCCTTTTTCGAGAGGGCAGACTTATTCTAGCTATCAATGCCTATAAACAAGGCCAATTTGAAGCCCTCTAACCTGCTATAATAATGTACGATGTGCCCCAAACAACAGCTAGGCGCCGCATCGCCGGCATTACTATAACGCGGTTCTATCGCGCCAAATCGCCGCCTTACACCAGCATAAGAAGAGACTCTTAAGCAGAGGATTCTGTCAATGGATCAATGCGGTATACCACCTAGGAATTCTACTGTACGGTAGATGGCTAGCCTTCTAGCTACCTAGCGTGGATTATAACTAGTTGGCGAGCGATGGGTATACGACTTTATTAAGCGCCACGACAACCTATAATCTAAATAGAATCGCAAGTACAACTATTAGCGTGCTAAATGCGAGGATCCTATGCTTATTTAAGGCTGGTTTAAAAGCGTTTAAGACGTAAAAATATAATATAGGATTCTTAATAAAGATACCTAGAATTTTAATAAGATAGGCGTCTAGATAGGCGTTATTATAACTATAAGAGTTATTACCGGAACCGACCGTGCTAGCTAGCCTAGGACGGTACAGCCAGGTAATTAAAAATGGTTTATAATTATTAAGTATTGTTGAACGGACGATCAGGAATGAGAACTCTGTCTATTAAAGAGGGCTCTAGAGCCTCTATATATACACCAGATAGGTGACAAATAGGTTGCAAATAGAATGACGACTACGTCGTCATTCGGTAATGGAAACAGGTATTTAGACATTCGATGAGACATTCGATGAGACATACGAGGTAAGTAGCGGGGTATTGAGACATAGGGTTCTAGACTTGAAGCCAGTAGTAAGATGGTAGTAAGGAACTCCGATCCAGTTCGACAAGTATATTAATGCGTTAGGGGGTGCAATTCCACCGCTAGTTATCTTTAAAGTAGTAATATATTAAGCTGCTTAATATAAGGATATTATTATTCCATATAACTAGTTAATCGGCATTAGCGATAATAGCTAGATAATAAATAAGATTTAGTCTAACCTGGCTAAATCTATTCCATAAGTATACAAAGGATCGCACTATTAGCACGCATCGGCTGCTTGTACTAGACGGCCACAGCAGCCATATTAACCCCAAATTTAACTAGTTCTGCCTAGATTATAAGATTATTATTGTCTGCATACCAGCGCATTCATTACATCTGCTGCAGCCGCTTAATATAGGCTGTTTCTTGGCGCTAAAGCAGGCCTACGGACGCAGCGTTAAACAGCTTATAGGCCGCAGTATCAATCACGTTAATAAACATAAATTTCTACCGCTGTATAGGCAGGCTAGGTAAACAGCGCTGTATAAAAACAATATACGGGCAGAATTCGCAGCTACTAGCCTTGTTCCATATAACCCCAATCGCGTGCTATCGCAGCTACATGCCGAATATTAGACACCATTACCCCAACGCCGTCCGCCATTAAATATATCTTAGGCAGCCAAAACACCTTACAATATTGCTGAGCTACAGAAGCAGACAGTCTTGCTAAAGCGCTATCTTAAGCGGCGTACGCATAGCCTACCAAGTCCAATAGAACAAGCCCTTAGCCAGCTTATTAAGGGGTGCGAAATGGCAATGTTAAGCACTGTACTGCTTACAAGCGAAAATAAGAAGCTTTAATTCGAAAATCAGCGCCAGAAAAGGAAGAGAGCAAAGAAGCGCACGTATATAGCTAAAGGGGGTGTTCTATCAGGGGCAGAAGGGGCCTCTCGTGCACAAGCTGCACGGGAGGAGGCTAGAGGACTCTACCCTGTTATGGAGTTCACAACCCGTTGGTATCGTCGTACTAGCGCAGAGTAACGTATAACTACCAGTGAACATGTTTGTACATACTAGATATACACAAATTTTCCAAATAAAATCCATACAACATAGACGTTACTCCTTCCAATACCGAATATGCCGCTGTGCCCGTTATAGACTGATCTCTCCCTTCCATGTTCCCTCAGCCAACCCCAATGTTTCAATGCAGTGCTGCCACCTCGGGCCACCTCTCTCCTTCCGCCTTAGATATTGCAAAAGTTTCTGCCGCCTGTGTACAAGCAATCTTAGATTCCGCTTATTGACCTTATCCTTCTTGCCTCTTGTTTGTAAGAACTCGGCCAGTGTCCTTATTTTCGCCGTCAGGATCGCGATCTGCACTTCACTTGAACCTGTATCAGGGCCTCCGCGCTTTATTGCCGCTGGATTGCTTGTTGGAGCCGGGTCGGCACCAGGTGTTAGCTTCGCGGACGGTTTCGGAGGGAGAATTGGATCCGTGTTGTGACGCCCGAACATCTCAATGCAGCGCTGTATGTTGACGTGAAGTCGGTCCTTCGACGAGCCATTTTCTAGACTTGTGATGCGTTGGATAGCGGTTGCCGCCCTAGTATGGTTCGCGACCAAGACGGCTTCCAGATCCTCAGTGGGATCCGTTCCTTGGATTGATGTAAGGACGCCGAATTGATCATTTACTCGTTTTCTGGTTGAGGGTTTTTTGGTAGCGGGCACGGCAAGTTGTTCGGAGCGCACAATGGCTCTCTCGATTTCCGACGGGTTGAGGAAATAGTTTAGATGCGGTTTCTCTTCGGGCTTAGGTGTGGAGGATTTAGTTTTGGATGTCGGCTCCGGTTTTGGAGGGAGACCCGTGTCGAAAGATTCAACGAAGGGGGTGGTGATACCTTTTACTGGATCGCCGAGCGTTTCAGTACGTTCTTTGCGGAGAATTTCCTGTCGAGATAGATTGGCTGCCTTTCGAGCTCGCGCTTGAGCTAGGACATATGGGTCCTGGTATTTACGCTTCTGCTTCTGCGCCTGGGGAGATGCGGTGGCCGTGAACGATCGTATGGTCAGGGAGAAGGTGTTAGGTGGGCCTGCAACTGCAGGACACATCAGCTGAGTTGGGCAAACATCAATTGATCGTAAATATACCCTTTGACACCCGAAGGCAGGTCGGATTAGGTATTCGAGGCGGCATCGTTGGTATTGGGTTATTTGATGTCTCGAGGAATTCTTAACGCGGAGCCAAAACAAGTTTCTCCGAAGACTCATCTAGTCCTAAAACAGCCAGTTAATCCGAGAACATAGGCGAGCCCCATCCCACATCAAATTATCGCGAACTTTTGTTTGGTGACATTCTTGATATCCATTCATTTGATTTCGTACAGCCATCTTCCAACCTTCTTGACAATAACCCTTCAAGATGGCTCCGGCAAATCTCCCCGCGGCATTCAATGCCACCAACCAGGATATCGAGATGCTGCTTGCAGCTCAATGTCACCTTGGCTCTAAGAACATGCAGGTGCACATGGAGCAGTATTTATGGAAGACTCGCCCTGATGGAATCAATGTGATCAACATTGGCAAAACCTGGTTAGTAATCATGGAGCAGTATTTATGGAAGACTCGCCCTGATGGAATCAATGTGATCAACATTGGCAAAACCTGGTTAGTAATCATGGAGCAGTATTTATGGAAGACTCGCCCTGATGGAATCAATGTGATCAACATTGGCAAAACCTGGTTAGTAATTCTATACATCCTTTCACTGTATTTATTGAGCGCCTGTCTCTTTCAGCGCATACATTGCTTCCCGAACATCTCCACATCCACCCAAAGGACCCCACTAACAGATTTGCTCAGGGAGAAAGTCGTTCTCGCTGCCCGTATCATTGTGGCTATCGATAACCCAGCTGATATTTGCGTTATCTCCGCCCGTCCCTACGGCCAGCGTGCCGTCCTCAAGTTCGCCGCTCACACCGGTTCCGTCGCTATCGCAGGTCGCTTCACCCCCGGTAACTTCACCAACTACATCACCCGCTCTTTCAAGGAGCCGCGCTTGATCATCGTCACCGATCCCCGCACCGATGCCCAAGCTATCAAGGAGGCTTCCTACGTCAACATCCCTGTCATCGCCCTCTGCGACACCGACTCCCCCACCGAGTACGTCGATGTTGCCATTCCTACAAACAACAAGGGTCGTCATGCTATAGGCCTCATCTGGTGGATGTTGGCGCGTGAGGTCCTCCGCCTCCGTGGTACCCTCGCCTCCCGCGAGACTGAGTGGGACGTCATGACCGATCTGTACTTCTACCGCGACCCCGAAGCCGAGGAGAACAAGGACTCCGCCGGTGTTGAGGAGGCTAAGGTGCCCGGTGCAGACGAGGCCGGCGCTGCTGCCGCTGAAGGCGGCTTCCAGGAATGGGAAGTCTCTGGCGCCACCGCTGGCGCTTTCGCTGCTGCCTCGGGTACTGGTGCTGCTGCTCCTGGTGCCAGCTGGGATGCTGATGGTGGTGATTGGGCTGCCAGTGGCGCCGCTGGGACTGGCAACGAGGGTTGGGGTGCTACGGCACCAGCTGATCCAGGAAACAGTCAGTGGTAGTCGGGCTTTGCTAGGTAGCAGTATCTTTGTCAAGAGCTAGGAAAAATCGAAACAATACCTGTCACAAGTTGCAAAAATCAATGTTGAAAAGATGGAGTTGTTACGGGAACACATCGTACGGCACTTATGAGGGAAAGATACTCGGCCCTGTTCGTTTTACTGACACTGTCGAGGGAAAGCCCTGTGCTGTCGACGGGATGTACTTAATCGTTGCCCATTCCTTAAATTAAATCCATCTTCGTCCTCACTACTCCGTTGGCCTTGTGCGCGCGATATCATGCTTTTGCTATTGTAAATAACTTACAAACTCGTTAGCGATAGCTCAAAAAACTTCCAAAACCAGTCTATTTTGCCAATCCTTCAACCCCATGAAAATCGTTTCAACTCCATTTTCCAGTAACATTTCCGAAAACACATCATTGCGTATACTTGCTCATTTCATCAAACACAACACCCTACTCCTCTTCGCTCTCACTCTCACTATCCCCACCTGCCATAGCTTGCACTCCGAAGGCTTTCGCCCGCCTCTCTTCCTCCTCCTGACTAACCAGCCCCTGCAACATCTCAGCCTCGAAATCCGCATCCATGTCATCGTCCCCATCATCTACTCCACTAACACCCAACCCACTAACGCTCACCCTCTGCGCCCTTGTCGGCTGCTGCTGCGTAGCCGGGGGCCCGAGCTCCATAGGCTCGACATCTAGATCGACTTCGTCATCATCATCCTCGTCGTATCCAGCGTCAACGGCGTCAACTTCATCAACATCGGACTCCGAGCCCGCATCACCGCCCGCATCACCGCCAAAATCCCCAAAATCGATGACGCCGTCATCCTCGTCAGCATCTTTCCCGCGGTTCTGGCTCGGGTTCTGCTGGTGGAGCTGTGCGGGCGTGATAGCGCGCGAGTCGGGGCTCCCGCTCACGGAATTGGCGGCGCTCTGCAGACTGATTGGGCCGTTGGAGGGGGACTTCAGGTATCCGCCTAACCCGAGGTTCTGGCCCAGACCGAGGGAGGCCAAGGCGCCGCCGCGACGGCCTTGTCCGCGCGGGGGGTGGGCGTCGGGGAACTCGATTGTGAGGGCCGCGTCGTCGGGGTCGGATTCTGCTTCGGAGTCGGAGGAGTGGACTAGCTCTGAGGATTTGGGTTGCTTCGTGGATTTGGAGGCGGATGTAGTAGCTGCGGCTTTGCTGGCAGTTAAAGAAGGGTCCGAAGTACGGGTAGAAGCGCGGCGGTCGATGCGGACGGAGGGTGTGGGGTTTGATTTCTTCACCGCGGCTGCTGAAGCTGGTGGTGGGGATTTTCTCTTTCGCTGGTTTAGTGGTTGAGCTGTGGCTTTTGCTGCTGCGGGGCGTGGTTTCTGAGGTAGTTTGGCTGCGCTTGTGTTTGTGCTTGCAGTTGGTTTGCGAGCCTGCACCAGCGGCGTCGAGCGCCCAATTTCAGAACGCGGCGTGTTTATAGCGCTTCCTGTCCCCATATCGGGCGATGAAGGCCCAGATGATGCATCTCTCCGAGACTGTGAGAGGAAATGGCGGAAGTCATAGGGGTTATCCACGTCTGGTTCCGAGTCAGACCCGCCAGCTGCGCTTCTCCCGTCTTCATCAAAAAGGTCAGTGGACCCATCTGGGTAGTCTCTGCCCTTTGGAGGCTGAATTTGTGGATACTGGTGTGCAAGTTTGGTGGACGAAGACTTGGATGGTGTCGATTTGAGGTTGAAAGTGTACGATGCGGAGAGAGGTTCTAGGGTGCAGGTCTGTTTCGCCGGGTCGAAGATAAGGACGTAGGACTTCTTTGGGCGGGTCCGTTGGCCGCGGAAGGTGTATGTGCCTGTATCGCCAGTGTCTTTGTCTCTGTCAGAGAGAGTGAGGGTATATTGGTGATCGGCGGATGGGGTAAGGGTTGCAGTCCGGCTCTGGCTGGTTTGTTGGGGTTTGTGGTTGACTGTGATGATAAGGGTATCAGTAAAAGTTGTGAACTGGTAGAGTGATAATTGTGTACATTTAACGCTATTGAAAGTGCTACGACTACTTCCAGGCTTCGTGAACCTTTCGCTCAGCAGAAGGTTAAAGTGGCCTTTCTTGTGAGGATCCAGGATTCGTGGAGAAGAAGCTGCGACTAGTGGCGAGGCCATTGCAATCGATCTGGAGAGCGTAGAGACTCAAGGAGGTAGGAGCAGTAGGAGTGTGCCCATTGGTGTCTCTTTGTTTGAAGGGTGAGACTGAAGTGAGCTGGCGGCTGGAGAGCGAAGGTTGGTTTGGGTCAAGACGAGCCGACCCGTCGCTAATGCACGCTACCCCGCAAACATTCAAAATGCAACAATCTTCAAGAGTCGTTGCGTTGACTAGAGAATGTGTCGACCGTGACGGGTACTGTCAGACATCAGCTTCAGATTTGTCTCGACCTGGTTTCAATCTAGTTTCACCGATTCTCTAGGGACCCCTGTGGGGGGTACTACCTCATGTATATATAGTCTTTTTCCTTCATAGTTTGAATAGATAGAGTCCTTAATCTTACCTTATAATTGGTGCACGGACTACTAATTGATAGTTATGAGCCCGGGTGACTTGCCATATTGCACCTATTAATTTAATTGACCCTATCCCTTATTAAATACTTTATTTGTCCTTATAAGTACCTTTTAATATGACTTCTTAAGCTACCTAAGCTATTACTACAACGGTGATATTATCGAACTAAGCCAATTGGGATAAATAGATTAACCTTATTAGGCTTTAAGCTTAAATAGGAGACGTATAGAAATATGTTAACCCCTTAACTAAACAGGATTAGTTGCCCTATTTACTTAAACTAGTCTTTTCTAGGCCTTAAGATGTAAAGACAGGAACGACCTTATATGTAGCTCTCTCTGAGAATAAAAAGGACGAGCTTTAAATTCTTTATAAGAGGTATAAAATAGTAAAGAAGGAATATAAGAAGTAGAAGGCAGCTTTAACCTCCCTATAAAGCTATATTATTAGTGTAGTGGCTAGGAACCTTAACACCTATATACTAGGTATTGACTTAGTATATAATACCCTAGTAGCTCTTAAGGAGAGGGTTGCCCCTACTGATATAGTATATAAGCTATACCTATCCACTCAATATACTAAGGTTAAAAAGGGCCTAAAGAACTAGAACTTTAAGGCCTGGCTATAGTAGTAGGAGAAGATATATAACGACTATAAAAAGATTAAATTGCTAGACGTAAACGGCGACTAAGTGATTAGAGACTTTCTGCTGGCTATAGAGCTAGCATTACTAAACTAGGCTTTAATGTGGAGGGTTAAATTTAATAAATATAACTAGGCTAGTGACTAGATGATATTTATAGATTAACTAGTTAAAATATATCGGAACTATTGATAAATAGAGACTGCCTAAAAGAGAAGGGATTAACTTAGCGCTAATGCAGTGGGCTTTTAGGGCGAGTTAATTAACGGATTTTATAAAGATAAGACTCCTAAGAATAAGGCTTCTAAGGATAAGGTCCCTACTATACTATTTAGGACGTTAAAGAAGAAAGATACCCTAATGTGCTACTATAGAGATGTTTACTGGTTTCCGGATTATCCTTATATTAATAAATCGGTTTAATTAAAGGATTGGAAATCTAATAAAGCCACGGCTATAAAAGTTAAGGAAAGGATTATAAGCGTATTAAATTAGACTAAGTTAAAGATTAAGAAGATAAGGAAGGAGGCTTTAGGCAAGAAAGCTTTACAAAAAAAAGCTATATAAAACCTAGACGGAAGTTAAAAGGAAGATAACTATAGTATCTTTGCTGTATACTAAGTAGGCGCCTATAATATAGGTTTTAACTATAAGCTATATAATAGCGTTATTCTTAATAACGGAACTATAATACACGTTATTAATAATTAATTAAGATTTATTAACGAGCTCTAACTAAGTAATGACTTTGTATACGCCGGAATAGGCCTAGATCTAGTTAAGGGTATAGGGATAGTAGTAGTTACGATCTAGACGCTAATAAGCCCTAAGAGGATCTTACTAGCTAATGTAGTATATATACTAGCGTTCTATACAAATTTAGCCTATCTAGATAGGTTTAGCAATAAGAATATATAGTGGGATAATGAAAAGAACCTACTATATTATAAAGACAATTATAAGACATTTGCCTATTACGGGCGACATTATAACTAAAATACGCTTAAATATAATAAGCTAAAAGCCTTATTTGTAATCTAATTACGAAACCCCCTTCCTAATTAAGAAGTAGTAGAAAGGCTCTGTGTAACGGAACCTTGTAGCAAGAACTATGATGGGCTCGTTATTGGGCTAGGTGTATAGGAAATGTAAGTATAAAAGTTAACAATGTAATAATAACTGGTGGAGTAGTTGCCTAACAGATTAACTCTAATTATATTCTAAGAATTACTATAAGAAAGGAACTATCTAGGTAGGGACTAAGGGTCCTTAAATATATAACCGTACTCCTATAAAATCCTTCTTATATGTAATATACGTCTTATATATAAGGTATATAAGTTTCTTTTATTCCTCTNNTTTAATATATAGNATATTATATAACCTTANTTANTATTCNTTATTATATNGTTNTANCGGCTCTATTTTAGACTATGCCTAAATTAACTAACTAGCTTCTTCTGTTTCTGTCGGAACGTTAATCACGTGACGTAGTTATGAGACTACGAAGTATTGTCTTAGCATGCTTAGACCACATGGGACGCCAGATAAATCCGGCCCGATGGCACTAAACCAGTTTAGGCCATCTGTCCCTGTGTGGTCTAAGACACTTTAGCAGACATTTATAAAGCACGTCGCTAAATCTATATTGCTAATATTACGGATATTCACTTTTTATTATTATAACGAGTTTAGGCAGCTTAAAAAATCCATTAATTATATATTAAGCTCTGGCGAATTAAATGGTCTATATAAAAAGTCTCCCTACCTTCCTGTTCTTGATATTAATTTCAAAATAGCCGTGATATGGTTTGCCAAAGTATATAATACGAGAATTCTGCTAAATTTTCCAAGAACTTACAGCCCTTAATTTTTACTGCCCTGCTACTGCCCTACTACTAACCTGCTACTACCCTACTACTGCCCTACTGCTGCCCTACTNCTGCCCTACTGCTGCCACTACTGCNATTACTGCTACTGCTGCNATACCGTCCCCTACTNTAGCTGCTTTGGCCACTACTATCTAGGCTACTAGCAACCGTCCTAGCCGTTATTAGTTATATAACTGCGTCCGCTTAGACCTTTAGTGTAGAGCTTTTTTATTAGTTATATAGCAGATCTCGCAAGTTTTAAACCGGCTAAGTTAGAAGGGTTGGTGTGGCTGGTTATAACTGGAGCAATAGTACGGAGGCTACTGCGGAGACTGCGGAGACCGCTACGGAGATTGCTGCGGAGATTGCTGTGGAGATTGCTGCGGAGGCTGTTGCGGAGGCTATTGCGGAGGCTATTGCGGAGGCTGTTGTGGAGGCTGTTGTGAAGGCTGTTACGGAGGCTACTGTGGAGGCTGTTACAGAGGTTACTATAGAGGCTGCTGCCGAGGTCGCTGTTGGGCCTGCTTCTTCTCCTTCTGCCTATTATAATACTATTTATAGCTAGTTAATCTGTCACGGCTACGATGCTGCTATTACTAAAGAAGTGGTGTAAAACTACCACGTAACGCTTATGGATATTAATAAAGACCATTTGTATGTTAAATACGTGCGCCTAATGTCTTGAATTTGAATTCTAGTTGTATTAGATGCACTAGTATATAATGCAGATGTCCTAGATATCTACCGTTCGATTAAAAGCTTGAGAAGACTGGTTCCTACTAGATGAAATAGGGGTTTCTTCTATGCCTTTTAGATGCACCCATGGCCGGCAGTTGGTTCTGGAAAATCCATTGATTAGAGAGCTGATAAAGGTGACTCTAATGCAGGTATTGACAGGATAATAGATGTGGCGGTTACTTACATTAATTTTGTTAAAGTTGATGATTTGCCTTATATAAATAAAGCGGCTCGGCTTCTAAAAGCTTGCTAAAGTGGCTTAGACTAAGAAACAGATCGATTGATTGAATAGGTTAGCTTGCGGATATTTATCGGTTTCTTGGTCTGAGCATGCTGAGTTAATACGAAGTAAGACTAGCTGTCTGACCTTGGAGCAACCCCTTTCTTCCAAAAATAAATCAACTACTAACTTCAACACCGCATACGTACCACTATAAGTGATATTCGTGTACGTTGATAAAGCGAGTATACCGACACTAATTAGTAGACGTATAGATTAGGAAATACGCAATAGTAAAGCTTAAAACCACGCATTAGCTTAACTGCTAACGCGTTAGATTGCAGAGCTATCGCCCTATTTTAGTTGAAGGAGAAAGCTACGTTACCCTTAAAGCTTGAGACTACGTATTAGCTTGCTGACGTGTAAGATTGCTTAAAGAATTGTATCTTTATTTAGAGAGAGCTACGTTACCCCTTAAAGCTTGAGACCATGTATTAACTTAACTGTTAATGTATTAGATTACCTAGAGGACCTTAAAGCTTAAGACTACGTATTAACTTAACTGCTAACGCGTAAGATCGCCTAGAGGACCGTATCTTTGCTAAGAATCGTCTTTAGTCTTTAGTCTTTAAAAACTGTAGATTTGTTAAGGGGACACGTATATACCCTTATACCCTTACCTTTACACCCCCGACCTTAACCTTGACCTCAACCTTAACTTCTAAATGACGACTACCCTTATATACAAAGACACGATAATATAGAAATTGATTGGAAGAAGAGAATCGCTAAATACGGCCATAGAATTGACCTAGAGACGGCTATAGACGACAATTTAGCGGAGTATGTAGAGACTAAGATGCACTTATATACACGATCCAACCTTATAGACTATTTACTGTGGATAGTGTTTTAGGAAGATTTTAAGGACTTTATACTAGAGCTCTTTAAATAAGTACAATTTGAAACTAAAGTGGGAATCCGTAACTACCTAGTTAAGAGAGGAGTATACGTTATTAAGTAAGATAAGAGGTATACCCTTGGCAAGGTGCTGACGGACGTCGCCTATAAAGAAGAGTTTTATAAATGGACGGACGAGGAGCTTATTGCGGCCCTTGTAGAGGTAAAGCTAATGATTATAATAACTCTATAAGACTGACTTAATTCGACCTTAGATAAGCTTGCTATACCTTTAGCCCTACCACTAGGTACTCTACTAACTCCACTAGCTATTCCAGCCGCTGTACTACTAGTTACTTTAGTTGCTGCACCGCCAGCTACCCCAATCGCAGCACCGCTAGCTACCCCGGTTGCTGCCCCTGCTACCCCTACTACCCCCCCTAGATCTACTCCGATTGCTGCACCGCTAGCTACTCTAATCGCTACCCCTATTAACCTTGCTACCCCTCCTGGTCCTTAATCCTCTAATTATAACTAAATCCACGCTCTTATTAACTAACTACTATGGCTAAGAGAGCAGTAACTATAGTAGCTATAGCAACCGCAGCAGCTATATACACATATACTACCCAAACTAGCTGTGCCTAGTGTAGAGTAAGGACCTAAGTAAGGATCTGGATATAGTAAGGAGGTGGCTATAATTATAAAGATCTATATAGACGACTAAAAGTACAATAGAGTTAATAATAGCTTTAACTTTAAGCTAACTATCTTCTATAATATCTGTAAGAGATCTAGCTTACTACTAGAAGGCTATATAGTGGCATTCCCTAGTATGCTAAAAGGGCTTACTTAGGACCACTACTATAACAGCAACCTTAAGTTAAGACCTTTTACTGAAGCCTATAACCATATATAATAGTTCTTTAAAGGGCTAGAATACTACCACAAGAATCTTATAGAGTGGAATAGTATAACCCTTTAAGGAGTTATAGATAAGAACCCTAATAAGTTAATCTATTAGAACTTCTAACTACTTATAGATAAGCTACTAAAGCAACGCCACAGACTATACTTAGACTTCTGTATAAACCACATTCTTATAAATAAGCTGGTTACTACTTGCTAGGGAGTACTAGCATACCGTATTGCTGTCTCTAACCCTTTAGAAGACCTCTTTTAGTTAATTAGCAAGCTATAATCCTCCATTATTGCGTGGGAAAAAGAACACCCCCTATAGGCCTTAATGAGATCGTCTTATTAAGCCTTCTTTATAGATTGACGCTATTACTAAAATGACCAGAATTAAGACCGAAACACTAATCGCTATAGTAGTAATCGCCCCTATAGAACCAACAGTAGACTAAAGGCTAAGTGCTATGTCTATAAGAAGGAGGACTGCCGTTTATAGAAATATATAGAGGAGGAGCGTAATTGGTTTAGAGACGACTATAAGAGACGTTTTATTGATATTAAGGGCCGCAATAAGGGCAACTTTAATAACCACTTTAAACAATACGTTGCCGTCTGTGAAAGAGATAAAGAGGATAATTTAGACTTTAAAGCCTATATATATGACGCTAACGACTCTAAAAGTGATGCCGGAGAACCTAATAATAGTTCTACCTATATTACTACCTTTGGAATACTTACTATAGAGAAAGCAACCTCTATAAGCGTAGAACTAGCTAATAAGGCTTATATATACCTACTTACGGCTTTAGAACTTACTATAGAGTCCACCACGGAACCTTATATAGAGACTAACCTATTTACCTATAGTACAGCTACAGCTACAGCGTCACGATATACCTTAACGGTCTTTATAGGAATTATAATTGATACGGGTGCTTCGCGCAAGTCTATAGCTGGCTATAGTTAATTCTAAGCTCTATAGGCCGTAGATAAGTCTATAAGTCTTAATATATTAACTAAGGGCTAAGTAACTATCTAATTCGGAATCGGAGCCTCTATATTTATTAAAACTATAGACGTTAACAGCCCTATAGGTAAGGTATAATTCCATATCATTAAAGCAGATACTCCCTTCCTACTTTACTTAGCAGATATAGATAGACTCTATATTAAATACGATAACCTAAAGGACGTTATTATTACTCGCACTAAAAGGGTGCCAGTAGTTAGACAATTTGGCCACCTATTTCTCTTATAGAGCTTCTCCTTATAGTCTTATTTAGTTAAGTCTTTTAATATAAACCCTTGCTACTTAACTAACGTAGAACTACGACGTCTATACCGTTAATTTAGTTACCTATTAGTTAATAGACTGCAAAAGCTTCTTAATAAGGCTGGCTATGGCTATAACACTAATAGATCCGCTATTAAAGAGCTAACTAGACTCTGCTACTATTGCTAGAAGTATAGCAGATCTCTAGGTAGATTTCGCTTTACCCTATAAGACGACGTCAATTTTAATTATAATATTATCGTCGACATTATATATATTAGCGGCTCCCCCCTACTATACGTAGTTGATAAAGCAACTTGATTTTAAGCTGGTAGATAGCTATAAGATATTAGCGCTAAGTATACTTAGGACATTCTACGGATATGCTAGATTAATAGCTACTTAGGACTATTAAACCTAATTACTACAGACGCCGGGAAGAACTTTGTTAGTAAGGAGTTTAAGCACTACGCTGCTACTATAGGAGTAACCATAAAGTTAGTTCTAGTCGAATTATATAATTCTATTGGAATGGTAGAGCGCTACTACGGTCCGCTATAACGAGCCTACCAAATTATTATGACTGAAATCCCTGAAATTAGCAAGGAGATGGCCCTATAAATGGCCTTTAAAGCTATTAATAACACGGCTGGCCTAGAAGGCCTAGTTCCTACACTCCTAGTCTTTAGAGCCTACCCCTAAATGGTTAAATTGGACGCGCTATTACCTTTAGTTATATAGCGAGCTGCGGCTATTAAGAAAGCAATAGTGGAAATCTAGAAGCTATAAGCTGAACGATAGATTGCTAACGCTCTTAATATGCGAAACGGACCACGAACTGATGCTATTTATGGCCTCCTACCTAGTTTGCCTATCTTAGTCTAGAGAGAAGGCAATACTAGCTAGAGTGGTTATTGGGATGGGCTATATACGCTACTTACTGTTAACAGTAAGACCTATACCGTAAAGCTATTAAATAGGCCTACGACCTTCTGCTCTACGGTTGTAAAATCTTACCTACTAGACCTATAAGACCTAGTTAAACCATAAGAGCCTGTTAAATTAGCTAAACTAGTACCTTTACTAGCTAAACCTTAATCGTTACCTAAAGCCGAATTATAGCTACCGCTAAAGCGAGGCAGAGGTCGCCCCCATAAATATCTATTACTTACGGCTATCGCAGATACGGCTATTATAGACGCTATAATAGATATAGGTGCTTTTACGGGTAATATTGCAGATATTGCTAATATCGCTATCTACTTATAGAACGATGATAACACCTAATTCAGCGCTTTACGATAAAAGGAGGTTATAGGCCTACTCGAGAAAGGCATCTTTAAGATTATTAAGCTACGCGATATACTAAAGGGGGTTAGACTCTTTAACTTACGGTTTGTTGATAAGATTAAGAATAAGGGAACTAATAGAGCCTTTAAGAAATTACGACTTATTATATAGGCCTATAATGATTTAGAGAAAGAGCTAGTCCTTACTTAGTTACTAATAATTTAACGGGTTAGCCAGCGGCTGATTCTCTGTATTGCTGCTATGTTACTATAGATATGACTTTACCTCCGAGATATCTTATAAGCCTATGTCCAGTCTACTATGAACCTAAACCGCGAGTTCTATGTATAACCACCACACGAGCTAAATAAATAATTGGGAATTGATATAGACTCCATTTTAAAGGTTATGAAGCCACTTTATAGAGTATCTAAAGCTGGAAACCACTAGTTTAAGACCTACTATTTATACTACGTTAATTAGCTATAAATGGACTAGTCCACGTATAACCCTTACTTGCTCTATAGTGATAAGCCTTTTAGAATTGTCGGCCTATAGACTGACAATACACTGTTCCTTATAGATAATACCTTTATAGAGGCTGAATAAAGCGAACTATATAAGGCCAAATTTATGGCTAAGAAGTGAGAGTAATTAACCGCTAATATACTAATTAAGTTTAACAGAGGATTTATTTAATTAATATAAGACGGGAGTATTACACTAACGTAAAAGCGCCAGTGTAAGAACCTTAGTGTGGTTAATACTATGCTAGTAGATAGTACTAGCTCTAGAGGAGTTACGCATGGCCTATTTACGCTAAAGGACTAGTATATTGCTTAATGCGCTAGAGGAGCCTATATTGCCTTAGTTTGTTAGCTAAAGGCCTTATTTAACCTATCCTTTACTACCTAGGTAATTAACCTAGTTAAAGATGATATAAAGAGTCTTAATAAGTAATTAAGCTAGTAGATTAAGAACGTAAATAGAGGCCTAAAGTTTATTAAGCTAGATATTAATACCTTATAACTCCTAGTATTTATAAACGCTTCCTTTACTAATAATAAGGACTTATCTTCGTAAATTGGCTACGTACTTATACTAGCAGACGCCTTAAATAAGGTAAATATTGTTTACTAGTCTTTAGTTAAGTGCAAAAGAGTTACTAGGAGTGTATTAGCCTTAGAGTTATACGGTATAGCGTATAGTTTTAATATAGGCGCTATAATTAAATCTACGCTAGATAAGGTCTTATAGGTTAACTTACCACTTGTTCTCTATATTAATTTAAAGTCTTTATATAACTGTCTTATCTAACTAGGAACTACGTAAAAGAAACGCTTAATAATTGATATAATATGCCTTCGCTAAGCTTATAAACGAAGATAGATTACTAAAGTTAAGTAGATTAATAGAGATACTAACCCTACGGACGCTATAATAAAGGGTAAGCCCTATACGGCACTATTATAGCTTATTAATATAAATTGAGTCGAATTATAGGCTGTAGGGTGGGTTAAGCGAACGGATTTGACTTTAGTTTAGTATTGGCGCTAGTACTAAGCGAGCTAATAGCGATTTTCTATCCCAGGGATGGAAAATCCTAATTGGTTGGTAGAAGTTAGGTTCGGCAGAATTTAGCAGAATTTGGCAGAATTTGGTATTATGGCAGAATTCGGCAGAATTCGGTAACATGTCAGAATTTGGCAGAATTTGGTAATATGGCAGAATTTGGCAGAAAGTCGCTATTGCGTATATACTACGAATAGCCTAGAAGTAGACTTGACTTTGAAGTATAGATTAGCCTTCTTTTTAGAGTTGCTCCAGTGTCGGAACGTTAATCACGTAATGTAGTTACGAGACTACGAAGCGAGACTAACTGTCTGACCTTAGAGCAACCCCTTTCTTCTAAAAATAAATTAACTACTAACTTTAACACCGCATACGTACCACTATAAGTGATATTTGTGCACGTTGATAAAGTGAGTATACCGACAGTTTCTTCTCTAAGTAGTTATAATATTATACTTAAAGCGTCTATAATACCATCTCCCTTCTCTTTATTTTTGTTTTTAAAATTTTAAAATATCTTTAAGTCGTTTACTAGAGGTATAATATCCGTCTAATTAATTTAGTTAATATTATTGCTTATTATGCCTAAAGTAATTTCTTCTTTATACGCCTAACGTTGTGCTTATACTATTGCTGCAATATTATCTCTTAGTAAGATTATGCCGTCTCCGTGTTCTTATTGTTTAAAAGAGGGGTTAGTTTATATTATATTAGTAAACCTATCTTTATAATAACCGTCTTTTTACTTAAAGTGTACTAAAGCGAATATTTATTTATCCTATAATGTTTACTCTACTTCTAATGCTAAATATACGCGACTTATTACTCTTAATAGTCGTCTAGTTCCCTAATTAATTTGTCTTAGGGTTTTATATTTAATCTACTGCTGCGCGGCTAGATAGTGAACTATTATAAGCCCTTACTAAGTTAGAACGTTCCTATAACGCGGAATAGAAGGCTTTAGATACTTAAATTACGGCGTCTGCTTATCTACTTTGTCTTAAAAAGGTTTATAAAAAGGTTTATTCTAAGGAGTAGAAACTTATAGAATAAGGTTTATAGAAACTAGGCGATAAAAGAACGGATTCTCCTTTAATAGAGAAGGAAATAGATCTAAGTAGCTCGGCAACTGCTCTTCTTAGGTCCCCCTTAGGTGACTTATTTTTTAGTAATTTTTCTTTATTAATGCTACCTAATCTAATCTCTTTTAATACTTCTATACCTTTCCTATAGCGTTTTTTAAATTCTCTAGTAGTTTCTAGGTAGTCTTAGTGTAGCCTATCTACTTAACCTTATACTATATTTTGTTGTTAATATCCTTATAATTAATAATCTTTAATACTTACTATTTGTCTTCTTCTTGTCCTCTATACATATCTGCTTTATAGACTGGTAGCTTAACATTCCTATATACTGGCTCTAGTATTGCGATATACTATATAGGGTAGATCTTTATTTTGGCTAGTAGGTTTAACTTAAACGTAACCGGTGAAATCTTTTACGTAATTTTGAAAGGTCCTAGTTTAACATAGTTTAACTTCTTACTTAGTTATTGACTTTTAAAATTTTTGTATAGTAGCCATACTTTATCTCCCTCCTTAAGATCTAGTCCCTTAGATCTCTTAGTATTATAGTACCTTTTTATTCTTTCTTATACTTTCTTTACTGATTCTATAAGGTCTATATAAAGATTTATTAATATCTTTATTCTTTCTTTAGCTATACTATTTATTTTCTTTACTTACCGTAGTGATAATGATATTTTTAGCTTATATCCGTAATTTGCCCTAAATAGTAATGTGCCTATTCCTTCTTAAGGTGTTATATTATATGCAAACTGTATAACTAGTAATAGTAATACCTAATTATTTTGTGTATAATTGATATAATGCCTTAGATACTACTCTAGCGTCTAATTTAATCTTTTCGTTTAACCGTCTGTCTGTAGATAGTATATAGTGGAAGTTACTGCTTAAACTCCTTGCTCTGCTAAAAATACTTCCTAAAATGCTGCTATGAATCTTAGATCTCTATCCAATATAATTTTATTTAGTGCTTTATATTTTATAAACACTTCTTTAATATAGATTCTAGCGATATCTTCCGCTGATATTTCTTCTATATAGGCTATGAAGTATCCCTACTTTATAAGCTTGTCTATTATCACTAAGATCGTATTATAATCTTATCCAGTAATAGGATCTCTTAATTTTAGTAACTTAATAATAAAGTCCTATAATATAACCTCCTATAGTCTTTCTAGTGTTTTAATAGGTTGTAGCCCTCCATACGGCTTATGTCTTGTTAATTTATTCCTTTAGTAATTTAGATATTCCTTTATAACTTTTCTAGCTATTCTTTAGATTCCGTTAATAATATACTCCTCCTAAAGTCTTAACACTAAGCCCGTAGCTCTATTATGTCCTTAAGTTAGTCCCTTATAGAAGTCTTCTATAAACTACTCTACTATACTTCTTAGGATATACTTCGCTTTTTGATTTTCGTATATATCTATCTATAGATCTTCTAGCTATACTTTTAGAATTCTTTGTGCCTAAAAGCTTTTTAGTGTTTTATAGACTTTCTCTAGTTTATTATCTTCTTAAGTTGCTATAATTTTCGGATAATTATATCTAATTAATCTGTCTATATCTTTTCGCAATAAAGCCCCTAATGGCTTCTCCTTATTTTATAGTTTAGCTTTACGGCTTAGAGCATCTGCCCGCGTATTGTCTGTACCTTTAGTATACTAAATCTTAAAATGGTATTCCGCAAGCATCTCTGCCCATCTAACCTATTTTTAGTTAAGTTTCTTTATTATTAGGAATCCTATTAGGTTCTTATAATCTATTTTAACTATAAATAGTTTCTCTATACCTTATAAGAATACTCTCTATTTCTTTAATGCTGTAACTATACCTAATAACTCCTTGTTATAGATATTATAGTTTAACTCTGGTAGTGTTATCTTTTAACTATAGTATACTACTAGGTGCCATCTATCTTAATACCTTTATATAAAGCACGCCCCTAGTATATAGTCTAATATATCTGTCTCTATAACCGTCTCTAGTTCTAATTAATAGATCTTAAGAACTGGCTCCTAGGTAAACAACTTTTTAACTTTTTTAAAGAGTTCTCTTTACTCCTTTCCCTATACCTATAGTTCTTCTTTCTTTATTAACCTCGTAAATAGCTTAATATCCTTTAACCACTACGCTATAAACCTTCTGCAGTAATTATAAAACCCTAGGAATAATCTTAACTATATAACGTTCTCTAGTTCCTACCAATTTACTATAGCCTTGATCTTCTTTAAATCTATACTAAGTTGGCCTAGTTTAATAATAAATCTAATAAAATTGGTCTTCCTAGTAAAGAACTTGTATTTCTTAATTGCTACTAGTATCTGTTCTTCTTATAGTCTCTTTAAGACCTATTTAACGTATTCCCTATATTCTTCCTTAGTTATTAAGTAGATAATAATATTGTTAAGATATACTATAATAAATTCATCTAAGTGTTCTCCTAATATATTGTTAATACGCTTCTAGAATGTTGTTAGTGCGTTTATAAGTCTAAATTGTATAATTAATGGTTTATATAGTCCTTCCTTTAACCTAAAGGCTGCCTTTTATTTGTTGCCTTCCTTAATCCTAATCTAATGGTACGCCCATCTTAGATTTATCTTTATAAAGATTTACGCATTACCTATCCTATCTTAGATTTCGCTAATTAAGGGTAAAGGATACCTATTCTTTTTGGTAATGCTATTTAACTATCTATAGTTAATATACAGCCTTAGTTTGCCATTTTTCTTTAGTATAAATAGTACTGGATATCCTGCTGATGACTGCGATAGTCTAATATATCCTTTTTATAAGTTCTCTTAGATAAACTCTTTTAATGCTCTACCTTCTTCTTTAGTAAGCTTATAGATTGGAAAGAACCTTAGACTTATTCCTAGTTTTAATTCTATTTTATAGTCCTATGCTATATATTCTAATAGCTTTTTACTTTCTAGTGACTATAGTTTCTTACCATACTTGTGGTATCTCTTTGGTATATAACTTAGTCCTTTTTCTGTTTCTTTATAGGTTGCTCCTACTTAGTACTATACCAACTTAGCTTATTATCGCATCTTGCGGCGTTAAGTATCTCTAATATTAACCTGACCTGTAATCCAATTGATCCTTAGATTGTATTCCTGTAACTAAGGTATGCTTAATACTGCCTCGTCCTATCCCAATAGTAGGATATTAAAAGATATCTTAATTTATCTTCCTTTAATAGTTATCTAAATAGGTTCTATTTTAAGATTAATAATCCCTCCTCTATAGGTTATTGGATCTCCTGAAATTGTAACTAATAAGTAGGGTTGCTCCTTTTATCTATAAGGTAGTCCCATTCTCTTAACTACTGCTAGTAAGATATAGTTTCGCGTTACTCTACTATCTATTAGCGCTTTAAACTGCTGATCTTACTAATTAATCTGTAAATTTAGGTGTTGTTCTTAAATTCCTTTAAGGGTCTAAGGCTCTACTACTGGCTCCCTTTAGTCCCGTGGGCCTCTACTTTTCCTAACTATTAGCTACTTAATTCTAGTATACTTAGCTTGTTTTTTAGCTAATACCTAGTTCGCTTTTTATCTTTAATATACTATAAATATATATTTTCTGGGCATTCCTACTACTGTTGTCCGTCTAAGTATTCTTTTATAAGGAATTTTCCTAGTTAAAGTACTAAACTTCCTTCCTTTTGGACCTCTGCTGGATGCCATCTATATATATATTTAGTATTCCTATATTATTACTTATCCATTATCTAGTATATCCTTATAGGGTATTTCTAATTTTTTTCCTTTAGATTCTTATGCATTTTATATATATCGTCTACGCACGCAATCTATAATAACGTGTAGTGTACTAGGTGCTTTAGGTTAACTTTTAGCTCGTCTTTATTCCTAAGTTTAAACCTTTATTATGCTGATTTAAACGTTATAACTTTATTTATAGGTACTAAGATACGTCTTTTGCTTCTCTAGTCCTCTAAACATTCCTTTAGATCCTTTGACATTATAATTAAGGCTCCTTTAATATATATTATGGCCTTCTCTATAATTGGGTAGTCCTAGATAACTTTTTCATCTAACTATATATAGAAATCTTCCTACTTATTATTGTGCCTTTACCTATACCACTTTTAGTATAGCTACTAGAGTGTATATAGTTTATCCGTAAGGAAGTATCTTCTTATTACTGCATCGTGACAGCCCTTTATGTGTTATTCCTTGAACCTAGTTAGAATTCCTAGATCCTCTTTATCTTCCAGTTTAATAAGCCACTTAGCTCTTAGTATGCCTGCTCTCGGTTTATTAGTGATTCTTTATACTAGTACTCTGTCCTTTATACGTCTTAATATGCTAGATCTCTTGTCTAGTTTCTGTTCTTGCTATGCAATAATTCTTTGTCTGAATTCTTTTATAGTTTCTTTTAGTTTGTGCCTTGCGCTCTAATCCTTAAAGTTGTCTTACTTCTTAATTCTAGTATTAACTTTTTGATCTTTAGTCTAAACGCTTTATTTAACTAGTAAATCCTCTAGGTTTATATATTCGTCTCCTAGTCTAATTACTGTTTATGCTGTAGATTCTCTAATCTATAAAGAAGCTCCTTGCTTTTTATCTGTGGGTATCTTGATTTATACCCCAAATTCTTAACCCCTTAGGCTCTTTAATCCCGAGCTTGCTTCTGACTTAAGCTTAGCTCTAGCCTTAGTCTAACTAGGCTTACTTGGTGTTCTTATCTTGTCTTAAGAGTCTTAAATCTCACTTATCTTGTCTTGAGAATCCTATGCCTATAGGAACTTCCGTCCTGAGCTTATTTATATGTTTTTAAACTAAGCTGCTGCTCTGCTTTATTAGTTATTGTCTATTATAGGTCCTTAAGCTTGCCTTATCTTGTCTTAAGAATCTTAGTTATCTTTTATCTCGCTATAAAAATCTTAAGCCTTTGGCCTTTTGCCTTTATTAAGTGCCAAAGTAGTTTGCTGTCCTACTTCTCTTACGTTTTATAAAGTGATAGACATTATATCTAGTGGGGTTTTAATCCCTACTAATGTTCCTTATTCTGTAATAGAATTATCCTCTACCTTTAGTATGATATCTCTGAGGTCTGCTTACTCCTAGTAAGCGGCCCTTGTTGCCTTATCGTTATAGAATATTTTACCTAGGTCGAATTTATCGTCCTTAATGTCCGATCTGCGAACTAGTTCGTTGGTTCCTCTATATCCTATAGGTGCTAGCTCTTATAGCTAATAGCTTACGCTATACTTAGCGTCCTTATAAATTTAGTATGCGTTATTATAACAAAACGCAAAACTTTTAATTGAACATTCTTTTATTCCTCGTAGTATATTATTATCCCTTTATATATATATATCGTCTACTAGTCTTATACCTTTTACTATATAGTAACTCTGCCTACTTTTATAGTCTCTGACGTAATAACCCTGTTTTCCGCAATTTATATAAGCTCCTTTTTTAAACTATTTCTCTTGCTATAGAGTCCGCCTAAATGTCTTNTNCTGNTAAGATCCCTAATTNNGCCTCTNCTCNTTNGACCTTTAATTACTTAATCCTTATCCTCTAGGTTTCTATAGTTTACTTTCTCTCTTATAGGTTTTTTTAGTGCTACTTAGGTCTATTGGCTCTGCGCCATACTATAGTTTTTAACTTAGCTTTTGTTGTTGCGTACTCTGCGCCTTATACGACTATAGAACTCTATTCTGGCCTCTCTTAGCCTGTTCCCTTTGGTAGATCCAATTATTAATCTTAATTACCTAATCTATTAGTTCCCTTAGGGTGTTCGCATCTTCTATTAGGATAATTATATTTTAGACTTTAGCCTTAAGTCCCTGTTTATACTATGCTATAAGCGCCCTATTATTCTACTCTATTTATATTACTAGTATCTAGAACTATATTATATACTTAATTGCTAAAGTTTATTATATAAGGTTCTGGAGTTTTCTTTCTACTATAATTGTTTCTTCCAGGTCTCTAAATATCTGCGTTAGTCGTTCTGCGAATCCTTTCTAACTTAAGAATATAAATCGCACGTCTTAGTTAGTGGTCGTCATTCCGTTTGCCTATATCTCCGTAAGGTAAGATTTAAACTACTTAAGTGCTTTCCCTAATAAGAATAGTCCTATATAGGCTATCCGATCCACGGGTATAGGTAACTTTACTCCCTCCTGTAAGACCTTAAAGTATATTTACGTAAGAAATCCTTTAAGCTTTAACCTTTTTCCTATAAATCTCTTAATTAATAGTAGCTTAATCTTTGCTGCTCCTATCCCGTTAAGTCTTTCTTCTAACACTATATTATTAGCTATTAGCTAGTTAACTATTTCCTATAGCTATCCGACCGTTACAGGTTGCTATAAGTTAGTATCTACTATACTAGTGTCACCTCCTGTCCTTAAAGTAGTTGCTGCCGTCGATGGCGTTATAGTGGCTATTTTTGGTAGCATGTTGTTCGACTTCTTATATTAATACTATAACTAGATAGTGATTATATAACGGAACCTTATAGTAAGAACTACAATGGGCTTATTATTAGGCTAGGTGTATAGAAAATGCAAATATAAAAGTCAACAACGTAATAATAACTGGTGGAGTGGTTGCCTAATAGATTAACTCTAATTATATTCTAAGAATTACTATAAGGAAGGAACTATCTAGGTAGGGATTAAGGGTCCTTAAATATACAACCGTACTCCTATAAAATCCTTCTTGTACGTAATATACGTCTTATATATAAGGTACGTAAGTTCCTTTCGTTCCTCTTGTTTAATACATAGCACATTATATGACCTTAGTTACCATTCCTCGTCACATAGTTCTATCGGCTCCATCCTAAACCGTGCCTAAATTAACCAACTAGCTTCTTCCGTCTCTTCTCCAAGTAGTTATAACATCGTACTTAAAGCGTCCGTAACACTCTGGTATAAGAGACTAGGTTATATAGGACCCGACGCGATTAAGCATCTACCTTAGGAGGTAGGTAGTGCGAAGCTTTAAGGACTAGCGACAATTGAATATAAATCCTATGCTGTTAGCAAGGCTTATGAAATTATATTAAGAAAAGCACCTACTAATAAGGCAACGAGGCCCTTCTACTAAGTGCATATCGACTTATTCTAGGAGATTGTGGCGTATAATGGTCACAAATGGACAATACATTTCTATAACGAATTTCTACGAATGAATGAGGTGGAGACCTTTGCCTAAAAGTTATCGTTAACGTAAGCAATTATATAATATTTAAATAGGGTAAAGCGTTAATATAATTAGAAGATTATAGTCATCTGAGTTAATAGCGAGACCTCCCTTAGTGGCGACTTCTATAGTTAGACGAACTAAGAAGGAATTATAGTAGAGTAATCGGCTCTATATATAAAGTTTTAAAATAGTTCTACTAAACGTTTTAGGGGGGTGATTATTATTAAGTCTTGTTATATATAAATTAAAGCTTAATTACCAAAAGAGCTCTAGCTAGAGATTATCAGAGCTATAGCGTATTTAATTAATTAGACACTAAACGCCTAGCTTAGCTAGATAATACCTTTTAAGAAGCTTTAGTTAGCACTAGGGCTCTCGCCATTAAAGCTAAATATAGCTTATTTATATGTATACGGCTATAGAGCTTACCTGCTTAAATATAACCTCTTATATACTTAAAAGCTTAAGCTAAGAGCTTACATTGGATACCTAGTTAGGTACTAGTTAACAAATATCTTTAGGGTCTATATACCTAGTAAAAAGAAGGTAATTTAAATAAGAGACGTAATATTTAATAAGCAGTTGCTCTATAATAACGGTTAGCTAAATCTCGCGAATCTGCTCCAAAAACGCGCTAATTAAATTTTGGAGGTAATTAATATATCATATATTAATAGGACGCTTTAGGAAGAGCTTGATAAAACGTTAAATAAGGATAATAAGACTTTAGATAAGATTTAAGTAGAAAACGGTAGAAATTAATAGGTAGATTTTAGTAGAAATTAAGACTAAGTAACCGATTAAGATAATAACGTAGCAAGCTTATAAACCTTAAAGGATAATTTCCTACCTACCCTTTCTACCCTAGACGAGACGCCAGAACCTTAGTTAATTCCTATTAAAGAATCCTTAAGCTCCTTAGCTCCCTTTACCCGTTAACGACTGCATTATAAATACGTACCTATAGAGGATAACTTAAAGGATAAAGACGGCGCAGCCGTTAAGGAAGATAATATTATAAAAGGTAAATAATTAAGGAGGCTACCTAAATGATATATGGCTTATTTAACTTACCTTAAGGAAGTAGATAGCTTTAAAGCGCTTTAGGCAGCCTTTTATATAGGCCTAAAATATTATAGGAAAATATATCGCGATAAGCTACTACCTCCGCCTAAGAACTGGAAGGAGCTTATAAGACACTAATATAGGGAAGATTTCCTTACTACTGCTATAAAAGAGTATACTAACCTAGAGGGTTATAGAATATTCAAGGTTGTAGATAAGACTCTATTAGTTAAAACAGTGCCTACTACCTAGAGATTTACTTATAAAATGGATACTAACGGATATCTAATAAAGTTTAAGGTATAACTTTATGTGAGAGGCGATCTATAAGAGTTAATATATAAGGACACCTATGCGGCGACTCTGGCAGCTAAGGTCTTTAGGGCTCTTATAGCAGTTATCGCAGCATTTAATTTAGATGTTTAGTAGGGCGACGCTGTTAATACGTTCGCGAACAGCTTAATTAATAAAATGGTTTATATTAAGTATCCAGATGGATTTACTATTAAGGGTAAATGTTTACTACTATATAGAGCTTTCTACGGACTTTAATAATTGCTATGTCTCTAGTATAATGACTTAAGTTAAGAACTGACTAAATTAGGGTTAAAGCCTATTAGCGGAGAGCTGTGTCTCTACTATAATAATTGGCTGATTATATTTTTTTATGTGGATAATATCTGTGCCGTAAGCATTAAGGGGAACTAGTTAGAGCTTCTGAGCTTTAAGACTGCGCTTATAAAGAAATACGAGATAAAGGACCTAGGTAAACTGTCCTAGTTCCTAGAAATTTAAGTCTTAAGAGATAGGAGTTAGAGAAAGCTGTGGCTCTATTAAGACTCCTATATTAAGAAGATCGCTAATAACTTTTATTTAACTAATACGCGCTTAGTTAGTACACCTATAAGTATTAATAGGCTCCTACTAAACCTAGAGGAAGCTTTAAATTAAGACACCTATGTCTACTAAAGGATAATTAGATTACTCCTCTACGCGATTTATATTACGAGACCTAATATAGCTTAAGCTTTAAGTAAGCTATTAGAATTTCTACAAAATCCCTTACCCCTTTACGACGCCGTAGCTTATTAAGCGATCGCCTACCTCTATTAGATAAGGACTCTTGCGATTAAATACTTAAGACATAGTGTAGGGAGTTAAGTCTTCACGGGAGTAAGTAACGCAGCGTTTAGAGATAACTTAATAAGTAGACGTAGTACGGAAGGATATCTATTTACCCTATTTGGGGGACTAATTAACTGGCGCTTTACTAAGCAGACGTTAGTAATAAAGTTAAGTACTAAGGTAGAGCTTATAGCTCTATTATATATAGGTATGGAATTAATCTGGTGGAGTTGCTTCTTTAAAGAAATTAAATTGACCTTAGATAATAGGCAGATAATTAACTGCGATAATCTATAGACGATTTGACTGCTTATAAAAGACGGACCAGAGCTATCTATGAAGCTCCAACATGTCAATATACACCACTACTAGTTACGTTAAGAGGTACGTGACGATTAAATTAAGATTAATTAGACGCCTACTGTAGTAATGGTAGCAGACGGACTAACTAAAGCTCTACTAAGGCAGAAGTATAAGACATTCGTTTATTAATTAAACCTAGTTAATATTAAGGAGAGGATCTAAATTAATAAAGGTAAATTTAACTTAACACTATGCCAAGACTTATAATATAGCTTTGACCTATAGGACAGCTTAAAGCTGGGGGGGTGTGTTGACCGTGACGGGTACTGTCAAACATCAGCTTTAGATTTGTCTCGACCTGGTTTCAATCTAGTTTTACCGATTCTCTAGGGACCCCTGTGGGGGGTACTACCTCATGTATATATAGTCTTTTTCCTTCATAGTTTGAATAGACAGAGTCCTCAATCTTACCTTATAATTGGTGCACGGACTACCGATCGACAGAATGACATGGTGATGATTACGTCACGGAAGAATTATATGAGATTTGAGGTTTCCTTCTCTGTGTCTGGATTGCCTGTCGTGAACCTCTTTGTCATCAACTCACAACTCACCCGTTCATGTGACGCGAGATCTGGCCATTGTCAACGACGGCATCGCCAAGCCAAAGATCAAGTCTCAGTCATCAACTTCACGAAAAGATCATTTGCTTTCACCCCAAGAAGCGTAGAATTCTACGGTGGCTAGAGCGGTATAGCGCCTTTAGGTAAAATGATAATGAAGCAGATAAATATGCCCACGAGAATAAAGGGTTTGCACTTTTGGGGGATAAATGCTGTAGGAATAGATGGGACGAAAGGAGATTGTTAAAATAAAGGGATGACAAAACTCCGGGTGATTTCCGCATCCAATGTAGTTAAATCAATCCATGATTTTGATCTATGAAGACATTCACTAAGTCAATTGACGCAAATTTACTATTTTCAATTTTGAGGTGAGATACGTTGAATATTTGGTATTATCTATATATGTATTAAATATTAATAATTTATCCTTCAACAATCAGCAGGCTATCCACAGAAATTATCCAATATTGCCTAGAGTTTGCCTTTTGCTTTTGGAAACCTTCCCAGTACACCCCTAAAGGTTGTGCATCTGCTTAATTCTTCGCGATCATTTCGCTCGCCAGAAAACACATCTTTGCGAGTGTAAAAGCTAGTACAGCCCCATTAAACCACCCTCCAGGCTAAGACCGTCTAACATTGTTTTTCTGTTCAACCCTAGCTCTTAGAGTACATCGTCAGCCTATTCCCAGCCCCGCAGAATTCATTCGAATTCCCAGGACAGAGAAAGTTGCAATCGCTCTCCGCAGCCGCACTTGTAGGATTCGCAAACGAATTGCCACAATAGCATTCCGTGCCATACTCAGTACCAAAGTATGTATACCCAACACAAAATGTCGCACACTCCTCCACCGTCATGGAGTTATCAAAAAGATGCGTCGCATCCAGCACGCGCGCCCCGACTGAGTCCGTGTGGCAGCCCGCATACGCGTATCCCGCGATTGTGGGGTTTGACGGCCCGGTGTGCTGCGTGCTGCTCTTGAAGAGGTTCATGCGGTTGCCTGCGCCGCAGACTTCGCTGGAATTGCCTGAGCAGGCGAAGGAGCAATCTGAGGCTGGTGCGGCGGTTGTAGGATTCGTGAAGTCGTCGCCGCAGTAGCATTCGGAGCCGTATTCAACGCCGAAGTAATTGTAGCTGGAGCAGAAGGTTGCGCAGACCTGCCAGGTCATGCTTCCGGTTGATTCGGCTTTGCTGCTGAGGACACGGGCGCTAACAGAGTCTGTGTAACACCCTTGGTAGTCATAACCAGACAGTGTTGGGCCAGGAGGAGAGGAGCTGGTCGCGCTCGACAAGGTCGTCGAGCTGGATGAGGGAGTCGGCGTAGCTGTAGTCGTCGGCGTGACCAGGGTAGAGCTGGTGATACTGCTACTGCTGCTGGAAGAGGAGCTGGAGCTTACAACATTTGTTGAAGTAGATATCTTATAAATATTGATGCGATTGCCAGCGCCGCAGTATTCACTGCTGTTGCCACCACACGTATAAGAGCAGTGCGTAGCTGTCTGTAATGTACTGGTGGATCCAATAGACGCGCCACAATAGCATTCTCGTCCATATTCAACACCAAAGTATGATGCTCCGTTACAAAACGAGGCACAACTTTCCACCGTCATAGAATCACTAGCAGTCGAGCTACCAGCTAGGGCTCGGCTAGCCGTTGAGTCATTGAAGCAACCTTCGTAACTGTACCCGGTGATATTAGGATTGATGACCTGGGTGTATAAAGGGTTTTTATAAACGCTCAGGCGATTGGCAGCGCCGCAAAACTCTGCACTATTTCCTGAGCAAGCCATGTTGCAGTCTGACTCTCCAGCTAAGGCACTACTAGGATCTTGAGTATTACCGCAATAGCACTCGCCGCCATATTCAGCCCCGAAAAACTGGAATTTGCTGCAGTCAGTGGAGCACTTCTCCACAGTCAAGGCACTGTCATAGTAGACAGCGCCTGTGAATGCTCTTTGAGCAGAAGAGTCGGTATAGCACCCTTGATAGGCGAAAGCCGAGGAGGATGGTGTTGAAGATGGTGCAGTTGGGCTTAGAGTAGCGCATGTAGAAGGTAAAGCACTAATGTTCTTGTAATTGTCTGCTGCACCACCTGCAGAAACGCCAAGTAAAGCGGTCTGGCTCTGAGACGCATTTAATGCGTAGGTTGCTGCGTAGAGAGTGTAGGAGCCCACAGCCGATTGAGAGGCCATGGCAGCTGATACTGTTGACAATGCCGGAACAACAATCCCATTACTCCTAGGAACCTTCAGGGTAAGAGACAGGCTCACCGAGGACGATACTGTATTCCGGACCTAGGGTTGAGTTAGCGGCATTATCGAGATGTTTATGCTATAAAAGCTAGGACTTCTCAATATCAGGACCGGAGATAAGCGCTCACCGCAGCTACTACAGTTAAACTCTGTTGTCCGTTCGCATTCGTTGTAAGGCCTAAGCAGCTCTGAGGTGTTTGAAGCATGATAGTGTCCTGAACAGCGAATCCGGCGGCATTATTATCGTGTAGCTCCGTAGTGCCACCGGTAAGCGTAAGAAGCACGTTGAAGGACGAGATCGAAGTGTTGGCTGGGACCTGGGCGGAGAATCCATAAAACTAGGAGCTCATCAACAAAGAAACACGTTATAGTTTACTTAGAACACAGAGGTGGTTTTTTTGAATGAACGTACCGTGAAGCTGTCATCGAAACCTGCAGCAGCCCCTTTGTAGGAAGTGTTAATAATACAGCTGCCACAGGAAGTACCACCGCTGCGGTCTTTATACACTAGTTGCACATTGGCGATCTGACTGGCCGGACGGACAGTGGTTCTCACGCGAATGTCGCCCGTGAATGAGATAGTTGCTCCCCCATCCAGCAATGTTAGCTGGACTGCATATGGCTTAACCTCATAAGGGGTAATCGAATCGGTTAGGGCTGTGCCGCTCGGGACGACATCTATCAGCTTCTGCAGCACCGTCCGGCAAGTGCTAGCGAACGTTGATGGGTTCGCCATCGCCTTTATTGTAACATTTCCATCCGCTGCGAAGACTCGCCCGTCAGAATTTCGCCCATTCCCTACGGAAGGACCAACAACCAGAGGATTCGTGGTAGTTCCGGAGACAAATTCTGAAGCGACCTTCTCATCAAAAATAGTTGTCGAATCAAAATGCTGGAAATCATTTGCTACGGTTCCGGCCGCGACGATCTGCGGGAAATCGGCAGCATGCACTCCCCCTAAGGTATGTCCACATGCAGTGACAGCAATCATTTCGGTTGTGTTGAAGCCAACTCGAGCAAACTGATTTATGAACGTTCCTGTGGGATTCTGGGGGAGTGGAACACCTTCGGGGCCTGCAGCAGTTGCATCGATTCTTCCAGTCCTGACTGGTACTACAGGTCCTCCACAAGAGCGCACCGCAGTATAAACACCCATCGCGATGATATCTGCCATTGACGCCCGGCTCGATAAAAACGGCGCGAATGTTGTAAGGGTCGTGTTGAATGCTGCGCCAATATTCTCGCCACCATTAGTCTCAAAAACGAGGGACGCGTCCAAACCACCTATCCCTGTGAAAACACTTCCTGTAGCCATATCATGAAAGGCTGTTCGGATCCACTCTGCGGCGGCAATGCGTCCATTTCCTTGGGCGGAGAAGGAGCATGGAGTCACGGCGACGGCAAATCCGCGTGAACGATAGCCGGTATTGAGAAACATAATATCCTCCAGCTCATCAATTGACGAAGGCCAAGTCGGCACCGCAGTTGCATACTGCACCACTGAAGCGATCCACGCGAGGATCCACAAAGAGGGTCGAATCATCTCTATAGACTAAAGTAACAACATACAACGAATGAAGCAGCGTGGCGCTTGAAAGATACACGGCGACAGAGAGCGAAAGATGGAGGAAACTTCAGGAAAATTAAGTTCGCACTCCAGCGCCCATTTACGTAGCCATCGTCTTCGCCAGCGGCTCTTGTGCTAGGAGAGAAGAGGGAAGTCAAGGCAATTGAAGGACTCCCCAAGCCCTTGGAAGCTCCACTGTCTTTCCGCGTGGGTTTTACGAGGGTAGGAGTGTACCATATCTTTGGCTAAAGCCACAAAAAACAGAGAAGGGATCGGAAGAACCACAAAAAGAGCAAATTAATTTTAAACATGGGGCCCTAGCATACATTCAATAGTTCGTGAACAAGCCGGGGATCGAGTTAAGCCAAACGGAACAATTTTGGACCCTGACAGCGAGGCTGAGATGACGGACGCGGTAGACGGGAGACGTGTATCCCGGGCAAATTTGAGCCAAAGAGACAAACGTTCGATATTTTGTGCATGAATTGCNCATGGCAATAGACAGGGGGAAGCGCATCCGGCTTGTGAAGTCGCAGAGGCGATGCGCTAGGCACGCTCTGGGCGGCACGGCAGCATTTTAGGGGTGTTTGGTGGTGATAGTGCAGGGGCGGCAAAGATTCCAGGATGGCTTTGGCTGGCGGTGGCGTCAAATTAAAGTGGTGGATATGAGAAGCCTCGCTAACAAAAAATTGGAGGTTCCTTGCGCACCGTTTCTCGTATTCTCGCGCACGGTTGAAAGTGCGTGTTGATCACGCTAACCAAAATGCGTACATTTGTATAAAAATTCTGCCAAGATCGACACGTGCTTTCAACTGGATGCGCTAAGACGGTGCATGTCCCTACGCACCGAAGATTCTCCAAGCCTCTTTAAATTGCAAAGCTTGCTAGAAGACAACCTGGCTGACAAAATGCACGCAATGGAGGAGTATATCGCCACAATGCCTAAAGCCGAGCTTCATGTGCACATCGAGGGCACCATCGAGCCTGCGCTTGCCCAACAGCTTGCAATACGCAACAATGTCCCAATACCAAGCTCCATCGCCTCTCTTGCCGATACTTCTAATGGATACTCATTTCATGACCTTACATCGTTCCTGGCTGTATATTATCCAAACATGGCGGTGCTGCTTACGTCTCAAGATTTCTTTGACCTCGCCTATGCTTACCTGACCAAAGCACACTCACAAAACGTCGTCCACACTGAGATGTTTTTCGACCCGCAGGCTCATACTTCACGAGGAGTGTCTTTCTCTTCTGTAGTGACTGGGCTGAGGGAGGCTATTGTCAGGGCAGAACGAGAGTTGGGCGTAAGCGCCAGCCTGATCATGTGCTTCTTGCGAGACATGGACGCTCAATCTGCCATGGACACTCTCATAGAAGCTCTGCCGCATAAAGACTGGATAGTTGGGGTTGGGCTTGACTCTGATGAGCGTGACAACCCACCTTCGAAGTTCTCGGATGTCTTTGCAAGAGCCAAGCAGGAAGGGTGGTTGGTGACTTGCCACTGTGATATCGACCAGAAGAATAGTATCGAGCATATTCGGCAAGCACTTGAAGACATTGGTGTCGATCGCATCGACCACGGCACCAACATCGTTGAGGATGAAAGATTGGTCCAGATGGTGAAAGAGAAAGGCTTGGGATTAACCTGCTGTCCCGTAAGCAATTCAGTGGTTACGAGGGACTTCAAGGGCAAAGAGATCCTACAACTGTTGAGGTCAGGGGTAAAGGTCACTATCAGCTCTGACGACCCGGCGTACTTTAGAGGATATGTGAACGAAAACTTGATGAAGATGGTGAATGGCGCTAATATTTCAAAAGAAGAGCTGCTGACATTACAGAGAAACGCGTTTGAGATTTCATGGATATCAGAAGGAAAGAAGGAATACTTTTTAAGACTGCTAGAGAAGTATTAGGTCTATGATTGATCCTCTGGTCTCTATTTGAGGTTTTCTGATCGCGAGAATATTGCTCTTTTCCATCAAAATGTGCTGTCTTTATTGCCGTGATCCTTCTTCGTCTGCAATCCCATGCTGACACGCGGCATTAGAGCAGCGAAATTGGCCATGGAATTCGAGAATTAGTTCTGTTTGTCGAAGATAAAGTGAATTTGCTCCCAACCAAACGGTCCATTCATCATGAACTTGTTAAATCTACCAACCAAATAAACCGACCCGACGCTTACAAGTGTTCCCCGCTGGCACAATTAATTTAGCACCACTTCCCAATCGCACGCCCAAGCTCGTCACCCGACTTCAACTAATTGCAACCGTCCGCGCCTTGTCAGCAGACGGTTTTCGAACACTTCCCTCAGACACCTTGCTCAAATTTCAGCGTGCTCTCAGAGGAATTAAATCGACATCCTTGCCCCTCTCGACCCTAGCGCGAGTCAACCCAGTCAACTTTGATGCTGAATATGCCTTGCGACTTCCAAGACTTCGAGGTGATATCAAGGACTACTGTGATGTCATGTGCAACTTAATCCACAGTGGAATAATAGGGCAAGATACCGTCGCATTACAAGAGGCAACCGAAGCCATTCGTTTCCGATGGCTGTCTACTGAAATGGCTGACCATCGCGCTGGCCCAGAAGGAAAGTTCGACTGCAGCTGTTACAGTAGAGATCACCGAGTCAAGCATTTGGCGTTCATTGCCAGCCTCGCAACTGGGATATTGATTGCTATAGAGAATACTGCGATGGACAAAGAGGCTACGAATTTGCCTCACCTCTCAAATGCCGCTCCAGCTGATGTACTACATGTTCGTACGATTTAATTCCAAGAGTTGATGACGACCCTACCTAGATGCAATACCCGGCTTGGCAGAGAAGATACTTGAAAAAGCTGGGAGCGGCAGTTATAACGACCGTACCCAGGCTAAACCACCTTACAGCAGCGGCTATAAGTCTGGACATCTGGACATCAGCAACCACAACTTCGGCAAATTTATAATGCAATCTGAGACTGAAGTAGAATCACTAAATGATAATGGAAATCTGGACATTAACCACGGCCACTTGTCAGCTGCTATGGGAGAGATTCAGACTAGAGTGGGAGCGCTGAATATGGAGGGGGATGTTGAGCTGTTGAAGCTTCTAGAGCTCATGGAACCAGTCGACCAGCGTTCAATTAGAAATGCAGCGTTAGTGCTGTAAGCAACGATCAATGGGAGGATGTTTAGAGTAGGCTGTTCCTGTGAGCTTCTTGACTAAGGAACGAAGGCTTTACCCAAAAAAAGAATTTAGAAGCCTAAAAGTAGTATAAAGTCAGGTTCTCAAGGAGCGTCCTTACAAATGAAATTGACACTCTTAAATTTCGGTTTCTTTTGTTTTCTGCGAAGTGCATAGAAATCCGAGTCAAGCCGCAGCGATAAATACCCGGAGCTGACTCATGAGGTCCTTGCGCATCTCATGGAACTTCAAGCAAGCTGGTCAACTCGCAAGCTTCTTCACTCTACACCACCAACCCCGCCTTCACCGATCCGTCGCGAATTATCAGTATGTCCACAATCGCCCACGTAACCTCCTCCACCCACTTCAACACCCTTCTCGGCTCGTCAGCCTACCTAATCGTCGACTTCTACGCCGACTGGTGTGGGCCATGTAAGGCCATTGCACCGGTCTTCCAACAGCTCGCCACAGCCGAGGCAAAGCCCGGCCGTTTACAGTTCTGTAAAGTAGATGTTGACGGGCAAGCGGATATCGCGAGGAAATACTCGGTTTCAGCGTATGTTGAAGGAAACTCCTAGCCCCATGCCGTGCGCTTTTGCGCAAACGAGAGCAGGGGGCCTTAACAGGACATGGTTTAGCTAACAGAATTTATACAGCATGCCGACCTTCCTCATCTTCAAAAACGGCTCGGTAATCGACACTATCCGTGGCGCCAACCCCTCCGCTCTCCGTAGCGCCGTCCTCAAAGCAGCCTCCGACGCCACAAAAGGCCCTGCGAAGTCCAACGTGGCATTCGGTTCAAAAGGTTATGTGCTTGGATCTGCCGGAAGCCCTGCTGCTACCGCTAGGGGCAGTGGCGCGGCTTGGTCACAGGGTTTTGGTGGTTTTGGTGGCTCAGGACTCATGGATACTGTTGTGAGGTTCATGGCGTTGTATGCGACGAGTTTGATCTCGTTTGATGGATATCATGCCGCGGAGCAGAGTCCATTTAGTGTGAAGAACAGGCGGTAGAAGGTTCTTATCTGGAGTTTGGGACGTTGGCTTGTATATATTTTTGGCGCAGGAGGGTGTAGAGGTTAATCCAAATTCAACATCAGCATCCATGTTCTAATTGTTGGCCAGGCTATGACTGGGGTATACTGTCACCATTATACTTTGATGCGATGGAAGACTATATTTATCCCGGTTGCTTCTCCTTAACAGGCTTAGAGAAGGCCACGCCGTTGACCTTAAAGCGCTAGGCTAAAATGATCCTTTCCTCCTCAGGGTATCCCTATTCGTTCATTTCATTCGTTGGTCCTGTCTTTTTAGTTGTAACGGTCACGCGTGAAAGTTGAACAACCACAGCCCCGAGGTCTTAGCCTCGGGCTAAGAAAAAGAAAGTCTTATCTACAAATAAATCAATACGGGCACGACTGTTAACTTTAACTGTAGCAGGACCCCTGTATATCAACCCAATAGAGTTTGCTTATCCCATTGGGTGCTTCTTTCGCGTATGACAACTGGCTATTCCAAGATACAGAAAGTTCTAAAATCACATGTAATGCGGGCTATCTCCACAGCTGAAACATTCAAAGGGCCTGCTTCAGGTGGCCGTAAACGACAAGTTTGACTAAGAAGTAGAATGGATGCTCAAAGATTTAGAGGCTTAATAACGCCGGGGAACATCACAATAACTACTTCGGCCTTTTTAAACGAGTAAAGTCTCCGTTCATGATTCGATGCCTCCATAATTTAACAAACGCTTGTACGCTCAACCTCTACTCCGTGCTCCCAAATTATCACTCTGCAGTGACGGGAGTTCAACACCAAATCCAATGCGCCATTTGCCAACCTGCTATACCCCCCAGAACAATTATACAAGAAACTGCCATATCCATGGCCAAAAAAAATCGCTTCCAGTCTTAAATTCTTGCGCGATGCTGATATGCCACCTTTTCCACCACCTTCCGAACAATCTCCTTATGCGCCGTCTCCATAGCCTTCCTAACGAATGGCATCAACCACCATGAACACTCTACAATAACGTCCTCCACAAGCACCCATTCCGCGTCGCCTACGCCTTCTCCTTCTCCGTCTACCTCAGCGTCTGCACCGCCTGGGAGAACTAGGTATTCGGCATGCAAGACTACACCACCTGCTGCGTCCGCGCGTGTTTTGAGTCCTGATGGGGTATCTTGGAAGTACACGGGAAACGTTATGTACTTCTTGCCCCACTCTCCGATGCCGGGGATGATGACTATGCCTTCTGTAACTTCATAGGTTTTGATCTTCCCTATATGCTCTGGTGAGAAATAAGGGTCGGAGGTAGCATCGTTGCTCGTGGGTATTTCTTTGTAGCCCTGCGTAAGCGCCTGAAGCGTAAGACAGTGGTCGTGGTTGTGAAGTGCCGCGATTACGTCGGCGGTCGATAGAAAATCGGGGATGTGGGCGGTGACTCGAAGACTGTGGGAGGAGCGGGACATTTTTTGAATGCTGGATTTCTGGTGCCCTACAAAGGTGGAGATGAGTCGTTTAGGGAAGGTTGAGCCTTGTCATGCAGGTTGGCCCCATTGTGACTTTATACATCCACAAAGGCAGACTCAGCTGGAGACGGGAAGCCTCGAAGCTTTGAGGCTGCATACATCGCCTGCCCCTGCTTAGCGCCAACAGCCACCCCAGCCGAATGATGTCTCAAATTGCCGTTTTGGGACAATACATCAAACATTATCCTCCCCAATGGCTCAACTACTGCTCTATAAATCATTCTTACAGTTAGCAACACTTTCAGAAATCTGGCCTTTCGGTGTAGATCCAACCGAGCATCGATGGCCAAGTTACACAGCGATGTGTTCATGATCCGAATACGACTTGAGTGGTCATTTCTAAAGGTGTATAATCACCCTCACCGATAAGTTGAGCAATAAAAATGATTAAACAAGAAACTACCTATTGTAGTATTTTACACAAAACGTGTTTTGAAAGGCGTCGTGGCCTATGCAAGCGATGAAACGATTGCCGCGGGCCTGCACCTGCGTTTGACGTAACTATGGTTTCAACATCATGCACATCGACGGAGAAAGTATCATGAGTTTCACCTTTACCAGCGCGCTAGCTGACAAAAACCAACTTCACGATTGCTGCAATGCTATTTTTTGCAGTTCCTTGGGCTTCGTGAAATGCCATCGCTCCACGTAGCTTGTATCTAGCGTCGTGTCCAACATATAGACCAATTGGCTTCCTATTAACTATGAACTCTTTAAGAAAACATTGTGAAGTTGATAAGGTCTTTCCCTCGGCCCTAACAGTAGCCTGAAGACACATACACCGCGAGTTCGGCTTTGTCTCCACTCAATTTATGGCCAGCAGTCCAGGAAAGCTTTCCGTGTCTTCGTGGCGAAAAGCCTTGGTACTGGCTCCACCGTCTAAGCATTCGAAACGAGGAAGCTTGTTTGGAGAGCACAGCCGCGGCAGTGCGGTGGCGTTGGATTATCTATGCGAGATTATGTAATACGCAAGAAGATTCCAAATTCGCCCGGCATGGAGTCAATTGAAATATCTCCTTACTAAACTTTACATACTTCTCTCCCTGCTCTATCTACCTCCTTTGACGTCTGCTGAAGTTAAGCCACAGCAGCCACATTAAAAAACGCAACAAGCTAACTCCTTCTCGGCTCAGTATTCTTATAGAGATCGGAGTGAATATAGATAAGCCCACGGCCACGCCAGAGTATATTACATACGAATATACTTAGCTCTACATTATTCGTGTATATTTGCTAAATTTGGTTATGAGTTCCAATACTACTTTAGAAGGTTTGTAAGGCTCGGTCTGCAATTTACGCACGGGCAGAGGCACAAATGCGATAACTCCTCATTAATTATGGCTTGCTGATAGGGAGAATGCCTGTTGCAGTGAGTTCACAAGCTATCAGAGCATTACGCATAAAAGCATACACAGTTTCCTGCGGGACAAGAAGAATATGTACGTGAAGAGTATGTACACGAAAGAATATGAACAGGGAAAGCAACAACGTCCCCACTACTCTTCACCAAAATTTCCCGTCTTCGTCCAGAGTTTTAATTCTTCAATCCCTTCGTTCTTTTTCAACACCATCCGCAGCTCCACTAACTCTCAGGACAAATAACTAGTATCAACGTAGGTGGCGCTCGCATAACCATTTCCCAGAATCTTCGTGATCGCAACCGGACTGCTCAGCTTAGTCGCAAAGCTGGCCCTAGTCCCCGACGCGCCCGGGCCCGTATTGTCATACTCGCCGAACAGCACGTCACTGGTGTTCGGCTCGCTAGTACTCCAGATGCGCCAGCCGACGCTGTTGATGACTGCGCTAAGGGATGTTTCTTGGAACACGACGCGCGCGTACTGGGACCATGGGCGTCCGAGGTAGAAGGCGCCCGCTTTCACGGTATTGCCGGAGGCGGCGGCAACGGTGGAATTATTTATGACGTAGCTGTTTGATATTCAAAGTAAGTCAAGATGTTGGCAATGGTTAGATAACGGGTTGAGGAGGGTGAAGCGGTAAGGCTGGCACGTACTAAGAGGTGTCAGACGAAGAGCTCCGTCCATTGGCAGTGATATAGCCCAACGAGGCGGTGACGACGCGAATGTCGCATTGGTCAAACCAAGTAGAAGCGTGCTGGCCGAAGATGAAGTCCGTGGCTCCTTGAATAAGGCTCTTCGCGAAGACTTGGTAACCGGTTTCCGATAGGACCGTATCTTGGTAGCCGAAGAATTTGCAGCCGTAGTAGCCTTGATTGGTGGCAGACGCACTGATAGCAAGAGCTTGGGAGCCTTTGCCGTATGAATTAACCTCGGGAATTGTTAGTACATTGTGTATATGCTTGCGTGATTGATCTAGGCGTGGAGTAGACATACCACGTTGATGTTATACATCTTGAAGTTGGCGGACCAAGCACGAACAGTAGCGGTTTTGTCATTACTGCTCACGCTGAGCGCACTTAGCCCGTAAGTAATAGTTACTTGATTAGACGAGTAGGAGGAAGTATCAGTAGTGTAGCCATAGATTGTAAGGGCAGCCTTGCGAGCTGGAATATACACTTGTTCAGTGTAGGTTCCTGGATTAATGAAGATTGCTTGAGCGGTCGTGCTGGTGGTGCTGAGAGCGTCAACAGCGGCTTGGATAGAGGAATACTGTCCACTAGTGGCCGACTTGCTAACAACGAGAGCACGGGACGGCGCAGAGGTACGGCTTGCAGCAAGCGCAAGCCCCAGTAATGAGAATAAAGACGCAATTAAAAGCATGTTGACGGTTCAGTGGATGAAAGAACAAAGGTCACTAGACGTATCGAAATAGTAGCAAAACATAGCCACAAGGGATATATTTAAATAAGTGTAGTTAGGCCATCACTTAATTCCATGGGTTCTATAGGTGAAACCGAACTTGTAAGCAATAAGGAAATATTCGATGCTGGAGGATTTAGGGCCGTTCGGTTGCAAATCGCCTCCAGATCAGAATCTGTGCACTTTTTAGTGTTGACTAGTTTGCAATTAGTGGCGTCTACTACCATGGCTCAGTTGAATCCGTTAACCAGAAGGGGGTGGAAGCTAGTCATGCACATGGCTGTGATCTGATGGCAACCGCGTCAAATTTGCAAGTTAAACCGTATGCAGTAGTTAAACGAGGTTGTTGGCGTCAGATTGAAAAGGAGGTCTCGCATACGCGCCCGATTGATGACTTTCGGTGATATGGCGACTCTACCCACCCCGATCGCGATACTGCCATCGCAACTGCATGCCCTCTATGATGTCATAATCTTAACTTTTTGTGCGTAAAAAACGTCGATTGAGTGGAGGGCGCCGACTGAGGATCTGGAGGTGTAGGAGATATACTAAAGTCGCGATAGAGGTGGTAGCAGAGGTGATCGCTCGGATCGCTCACCAAAACTAACCACTCATTGTGCGACGTCAAATTCTGAGAGCCTCATCTGGAGCCTCACCGAACGATCAACTTAATTCGCGCATCCAATTTCGTGGAAACCTCACGATATTTGACAAAGATCATGACACTATGGAAGACCGATCGCGAACAGCTGAAATTCTTACAGCCAAGCACAGGCGTTCGCTACGATTGCCATGTACAGCTGGTGGCAACCAGGCGAAGTTGAATGTGCACAATTCGAAACCTGCGGAAAGGGGGTGGAAGCTGGTCATGCACATGGCTGCACCGAACGATTGCATCAGAATCAGATTTGAGCTTCAGATCGGCTATATTCTGGAGCCTCCAGATTGATTCTGGAATTGCAACTGAACGCACCCTTTAATCTCCACGGACTCGAGATCAAAGGGCTATAATAATCTCCGATGAGCTTACCTTGCATGACCTATATTAGCTGGAGTTATCCCTTAACCCGTTGGGTCCTTAGAGAATTCGCTACTGGATTTGACTGGGCACTTTGCATTGATCCGGGTTCTCCGATTGGCTGGTCCCTTATCGATAACCGTAGGACCCAAATCAACCGGTTAAGGGATACATTTTTCCCATCAGAGCCCAAGATGATTTGATTATGGAAGCATTGGTAAGTAATACTCGTTCTCATCTCAACTAATCTCTGCTATCATTAATGTACCATCCCTAGGGTTGTATCATATTACCTTAACTAGCCACATTCAAAGGGATCGCCAAAGGCAATCCTGAACCCGCTCCAGGATACACAGGCCTCGATATGGTTAGCCAGGAGCAAGTACGTCTTGCATTCGAGGTCGGAGAGGTAGGAAATACGAGAGGACGGAGGGGCTGACGGGGACGAATTCAGGATAGAATTGGCATCGACAGGTCACGCTGGTCAACACAAGAGTTGCAAAACTAGCGGTATCAAGATTGACAAGGGTCAGCTGCAGGTGGGAAAGTTAGAATTACGATGGTCATCCAACTTGGCGGTGCACGTATTGGTACGTGATATTTATTCTCTTCCATGACACTTGATGCGAATCTCCACTGCACCAAGTCTAATAATCCACTCGGCTTTCCGTATTTTAACACCATAACTTCTCTATACCGCGGGCACATACTTAGTGCTTGCGTCTCACCTGCAGAACTCTACATACTAAAAACTTGCGCTGAGAACGAAACTCTTAATGGTTATGAAGAGCTCAATCCTGACATCCAAAATGCTATCATGGAGAATTTCCAGACTGAGCCCCTACCGTCATGGCCTTTGCTAAAGTTAAACCACCTAAAGCTCCCCATAAAGCTCGGTCACGGGAGAAACGGAGCCGGCAAGAGATCACTTCTGACTCGGAAGAAGAAGATAGGCGTTCCTCGACGAAAATCACTAGGACTGAGAATAAAGGAGAGGACTTCAGCCCGGAAACTAGGAGAATCTCGGATCTAGCAGCCGAAGTCTTCGAAGCCATTGAAAGCAGCAAACGAAGAATTGGAATCATATGCCGAAACCGAACTACAAGAATTCAGCCAGTACACGGCCATCCAAGAACCGGAGGTGGAGACCAAGCAACCAATGAAAGTAGAGGATAGCACTTCGGGTAAAGCACTCGAAGCTATTACGACCAGCACGGTCAAGCTTGTGCAAGATGCTCCCAAAATGTCCGAATTCAACCCCTCAGTTTTACAAAGGACGCAGCAGAAGTTCTCCTTATTAAAACCACCAAGTCAGTGATAAAGCTAGGTGGAAAAGCCAAGGGAAAGAAGAAACCAGCTCAAGAGGTTGCGAAGCATAAGACCCAAAGGTCGCAGGTCGTGGAGGCCCTTGCACCTAAGGTTTCACGAAGCGGTCGGAAAGTCAAAGCACCATACAAGGAGTGAACGGAAAAGAGTTACCAATGTGATTGATGGAATAGGTCTTAGGGGTACATTGTGTAAATTTTGGACACGCTCACATTTAGACTCAAGCGCAATATATTCTACAGCATAGTAATACTTTCATCATCGGAATCAAGTACAGTAGAATGGAATAATTCTCTGAATCTTATACAACCTCCACATACATGCTACTTCAGCTGGGTCTAATGAAGAGGTATTCGAAAAACCGCCCCTTACAATAGTGGTATCTGAGGCATGCTACTAAGTTACAAAACCTTATCCACCTATTAAGATTAGCCAAAGTGCAATTAGCTAATTTCATTAAGAATGTCCGAACCTCTGCGTACGCGTCATAGCCAAAAATAACTTCCTGCATCTGGGGATTCAACCTATTAACATTAGCATTAGCAGACAAGAGCCCCTTGTCTTCTACCTACCAGTAGTACGGGTAGTCCTCTCCAGGTTCGTCGAATTCCTTCTCCAAAATCTCATCCCGCTTCTGTTGCTCTTCGCCATCCGGAAGGTGGTTGACATGCCGCTAGCAACGATAAGCCCAGCACCGGACAGTCCTCAGGACGACTACAAACCTGATTTTCTGCATAATTGTGCATGAAAGAACTCCTCGGTTTCCGAAGCTTCTCGTATTTTCGTAGCGCACCCGGTAACTCTTCCCGTGTCCTCACTGCGGCGAGAAGCCGACCAAGAACAACGCCGTCTTCAATGGCAGAGTTGGCACCCTGGGCTAGGTACGGAAGCATGGGGTGGCAGGCATCGCCGAGAAGTACCATGGTGCTTTGATCATTTGTCCAAGAAGTCATTTCGTCATCTGGGAAGCATTAACTTTGTGGGTTTTGCAACGTGAGTGTATGTATAGAAAAGTTGACAGCGAAAAATAGGGTGAAGAGCTTGTTACACACGATGCATAAGACGCCACTTATCCACCGACGAGACCATATCGAGGAATCTTTTGAGACTAACATCGAGTAAGTTGGTAATTTCTCTCTCAGCGAACCCGAAGTTTGCTCACATAGGATCCCAATCCTTAAAGATAGCGCGCATCTCGTCGATATCACCGGGTGCTCTGGCGACTTCCGGAGGAAGGTTGTCGGGCGCAAGAAGTACCATATTACTCATCGTACCTCCACGGATGTTATAATAAATAACGTGAGTGTGCGGCCCTGACCAAATATGTATTGACGGTTTCTCAATAAATCGTTTCAAGTCCGGGTCGGTTATTCCAGCGTGTTTGAGCACGATACGGTACGCCAGGTCACCAGTTGGAAGTGGCGGATCAGGGTGGTCAAGGAAAGTCTCCCGGGCGAGGGACCAGAGGCCTTGGAGATATTAAAGGTCTCGAGTTTATGAAATTGGAAATATTTTGGGGTTTTGACAGGTACTTACCATCTGCAGCCACGATAAGATCACCCTCAAGAGTTTCACCTGTTGCCAAAGTGGCTGTAGGCTTACTAAAATCGTATGCTGTGACTCTTGCACCGAACTGGAATTCGACACCCAGCTCTTGCGCTTTTTCATACAGTGCCATTTGCAAGTCTGCGCGGTGCGTGTCCCAAAACGGGCCACCGAACTTTTCTTTCATCTCCGCGCCGTAGTTCGCGCGATGACCAAGAACTCCGCCATTGGAGTAACGATGAAAGGTGAAGGATACCGGTTCCGCGACTTTGGAAGCTAAAGATTCCGCAAGACCGAGCCTGAGCAGTAGCTTCGTGGCGTTGGGGGTTAGTTGAATTCCAGCCCCTACCTAAAATTATGTCAGTTATTGTGTAGTAATTAAGAATAGCTATCAGACGGCTAGATATCGATCATACCTCTTGTAGCCGAGCCGCGGTCTCAAGAACAATGACAGCGTGATTTGATTCGAGCCTAATTGAACATGCAGCCATTAACCCGCCCAGTCCAGCCCCAACGATGAGTGTCCGGAACGCAGCCATTGCTGAAGGGGAATGGAGCTGTCCAATCATGTACTGTACATTTGCATGCACATGCAATATACGCTTTTCGAAGGAATAATCAATGGAACACTCGAATTCACATTACCGAGCCGAATAGGAGAATATTGTCGACGGCTATGCTTCTACGTAGTGATGAGTCTACAGCCCAGGCGCGTCCGGTGGTTAGCGTGTTTTATTAACTTTCCCTTAAACAGCAAAAATACCAAAACTTCCCCTATAAAAAGGCCGTGGCTGCGCTAACCACCGGAGTTGACAGGAGGGTGTATGGTGTACGTGAATTGCCCGCACAAGCGTGTTGGTATTGCTAAGACTCCCGCGCAATGCTATACTTGCACAAATAAGACGGTCGACTGGGGCTCGCTGGATTAATACGAATTTGCTAACAGCAACAGTAGAAATGTAAATATTCTTTTTCAGGCGCGATGAAGGTGGGGAAGGAGATGCAAGGAGTTCGGAAACCCCCCGCGAAGATCCTAGCACACGTCCAGCATCAACAGCTGCTTGCAAATCTACACCATCTTGTCAACTCCGATTGAAAGCGCGTGTCGATCTCGGTGATCAAACGGCAGAATCTATACCTTTTGAGGTAATAAGCACGGCCATTTAAACGTATTTCTACCCACATTTGGGTACAAATGTACGCATTTTGGTTAGCGCGATCAACACACGCTTTCAACCGGATGCGCCAGGATGGTGTACGTATGTATGTATGTATGTATATTCTATTATGGCCATGCACCATCTAGGGTATGGGCCGTTACAGAGCGCTAACTAAATACTTCCTGCCATCAACATGCATGCTCCAGTTCAGAAGCCAACTATGAGAACTATATATCCATTACCTAACACCATGCTCAACCAAGGAAATACAGGATGGTGTACAAGGGGGCAACCTGAGCGGGTCACTCGCCCTCCCTACAAGTTTTGATGACATTATAGTAATATCCTGGGAAAATAGTAAGTGCACGGCTATAATGCCACCAGAACTTGCAGGGAGGGCGAGTGGCCCGCTCAGGTTGCCCCCTTGTAGCTTCCCGCGCAGCTGGGATTTTGCCCCGCCTCTCTTGGCAATCGCCTTACCGAACTAGGTCAAGCGCACAGCTCAGCCCTAGCGGGCTCGAGCTAAGATGCGCGGCCACACTCCACTTCAGTCCGCAACACCCCAGCTACCTTCAACTTTCCTCACCCGATCGTTCTGCCCGTAATAGTGGGCCGAATCGGCCTTCTTTCATGACTTATCAGTGATATAAGGTACCCAGATTTCAGCTCCTTTTAGTAGTAGATCTAGTGCGCGAAGTAATCCGCGCCTGCTGAGTAGCATTCCAGGCAACAGCTCCCATCAGCCCCGACCCTGTCTTCATCCTCCCTCTCAATTCTCTTAGGGAAGCTCTCGCATGAGGTTTTAATGCGCTCTGCCATTCCTAGCCTTTCAGGACGTTACCTTCATGTCTGTTATGCTAGCAAATGCTTCGCGGTTGAAGTCCGAAATTCGCCTAGCTCAAGCTGTTTCCCAGTTTGAAGCGGACCTCTCGAGCGAGCAGAAAACTACCTTCTGTACCTATAGGTCCCAATCGCTCTATACCCCTCCAGATTCCGGCGATGTCATGCGACTCACAGCTGAGATTGACCGCCGGGCGTCTGGAAAGGTCGGCGGCCGTTGTTTTGGACCTCGTTTGACGAATTTCCTACAGGCAGTCCAGCAGTTCGCTGCTCTTGGGGATATTATAGTAGGCGGCTCCCAGAACATAATTGCATGTGGCGTCTGGTCGCTGTTACGCATGTCATTACTCGTTAGTGTCTTAACCTTATTGGCTGTTTTCTCTACTAATGCCTTTATAGTTACTCGTAAACTTTACGTCCTATCTCGAGAAGTTGTCGAGTCTCTTCATGAACGTCGGTCGCTCAGCACCACGTTACCAAATAATGGCCTTACTCTATCCCCGATCCAAGAATTTACAATCACACCTCTCTGAATATTTTATTGTTATAGTTCGTCTTTGCCATCAGTTATTGAAGTTTACACAGAAGTCGACCTTTTGGCAAGTTACATCTACTCTAAGCGACTTGGATATAAAGGCATTTCAATCGGAGCTCGATTTCTGGGCGAATTCGATCAAGGAGGAGGTAAGCCTATTAATGGCCAAGAAGATTGAGGAAGAGGCCCAAGAGAACTCCCGATTCAGAGCTCTTTCGAGTAAGCTTTCTAAATCCGTATCGCTCCAGCAAGAGCTGGCCACAAATCTACGAGTCCTCGACTTTTGCTCCAAGTACGATTATGAGACGACGTGGAAACAAATTCGAAAGGTTGGAAACGCAACTCTATTCAGTCAGGCCGCCGAATACCAGGAGTGGAAAGGCCGATCAGATTCCTGTACGCTTATGTATACAGGCAAGTTAGGATCAGGGAAATCTGTTTTACTCGCCAATATTGTCGATGACATACATCTCCATGTTCAGGGCAAGGATATTGCAGTTGCCTATTTCTTTTGCAGGCACGACATTCCCGAGAGCTTAAAAGCGCAGACAGTCATTGGCTCCCTAGCACGACAATTGCTGCGCCCAATTCCAAATCTCGCAATGGTGGCGGAATTGCTTGACAAGACTACTTCAGCCCTAGATTTCGAAACATTACTCTCTTTATTCCAACGCGCCCTCCCGCCTAATTATAGGGCGTACTTTATCCTTGACGGGTTGGATGAATGTGATTCTACTAAGAAAAAGGTTTTAATCCAACATCTTGGGGAGCTCCAGGAATTATTTACGCTTTCCCTATGTGTTTCACACAGGACGGAGCCCGATAATACCTTCATACTAAGCTCAGAAAAATTCACTGCCGTTAGGATCACTTCAATTCCAGATGAAAATCCCGATATTAAGGTATTCATTGATGCAGAGTTAGAGAGCTGTATTGGGTCCCAAAAGTTAGTAATAGGAAATCCGAACCTTATTCTGGAAATACGGGATACTCTTCTGAAAGGATCTCAAGGAATGTTCCTCTGGGTAGCTCTTCAAATCGAGTCTTTGTGCGCTATGAGAACAGATGCTGCTATTCGGGATGCTCTGGCTGACCTTCCTAAGGATCTACCTGAAACGTTTTCTCGTATCTTACAGAGATCGGAAGGGCCAGGAAAGCCTTATCAAAGGCCGATACTTGAGCTTGTTACTATAGCTCACCGTCCTTTAACAATAGAAGAGCTCCGAGAAGCCCTCAGCGTAGTTCCTAGAGATGCTGTCTGGGACCCAGCAAGGCTCCTGAATGATGTGTATTCGACATTAAGTTGCTGCGGGTGTCTTCTTACCGTCGATGAAGAGGAATTGACGGTGCGACTGGTGCACCACAGCGTCAAGCAATTCCTCCTGAATGGTTTTGCGGCCTCCACTAATATATCGTTTACTCTGAACAGCGCACAGAGGAAGATGGCAGATATCATCGTTACCTACCTTAGTTACGGCGTCTTCGAAACCCAGCTATCCACTCTAGTGGCTCCGCAAATGATGACTGGATTAGTGCCGTCCGGAATCATTCATTCAACCCTTGACTCTTCAAGTACTATTCGAAATCTTGCATTGAAGCTTTTAAAGTCTAGGAAATGCCCTGAGCATGACATTAGCAGAACTCTTGCAGAAATAAGCAAGAGTCTCAGTTCTCGCTCGATTAACAAATTCCACTTTTATTCTTATGCAAAATCATATTGGCTACAGCACATATTCTACGTATCAGCGCAGGAGCCAGTTATACGCGATCTACTGCTTAGACTATTTGAAAGGAATGTACTGAACACAAATCCGGCAGCTGAAGATGATTGGATACCCCTAATTTGGGCCCTCCAGAACGGGAACAAGATCGTCGTCAAGCTTCTGCTCGATTCGGGTAAAGTCGATGCTAACTCAAAGGATACTAGAGGACAGACGCTGCTATTATGGGCGGCAGAGAACGGGCACGAGGCGGTAGTCAAGCTGCTACTCGAGACAGGCAAGGTCGACGTCGACTCGAAGGGTACTGGGGAACAGACGCCGCTATTATGGGGGGCAGAGAACGGGCATGAGGCGGTAGTTAAGCTGCTGCTCGAAACAGGCAAGGTCGATATTAACTCGAAGAATACTTGGGGGCAGACGCCGCTATTATGGGCGGCAGAGAACGGGCACGAGGCGGTAGTTAAGCTGCTGCTTGAGACAGACGAGGTCGACGTCGGCTTAAAGAATACTAGGGGACAGACGCCGCTATTATTGGCGGCAGAGAATGGGCACGAGGCGATAGTTAAGCTACTGCTTGAGGTAGGCGAGGCTAACGTCAATTCAAAGGATACTAGGGGACGGACGCCGCTATTATTGGCGGCAGAGAACGGGCACGAGGCGGTAGTTAAGCAGCTGCTTAAGACAGGTAAGGTCAACGTCGGCTCAAAGGATAATATTTACGGACAAACGCCGCTATCATGGGCGGCAGGGAACGGGCACGAGGCGATGGTCAAGCTACTGCTCGAGACGGGTAAGGTCGACGTCGGCTCAAAGGATACTAGTGGACAGATGCCGCTATCATTGGCGGCAGAGAACGGGCACGGGGCAGTAGTTAAGCTGCTGCTTGAGACAGGCAAGGTCGACGTCAGCTTTGAGGATACTAGGGGACGGACGCCGCTATCATTGGCGGTAGGGAATAGGCACGAGGCGATAGTTAAGCTGCTGCTCGAGACGGGCAAGGTCAACGTCGACTTGAAGGATACTAGTGGACAGACGCCGCTATCATTGGCGGCAGAGAACGGGCACGAGGCAATAGTTAAGCTGCTGCTCGAGACAGGCAAGGTTGACGTCGGCTCAAAGGATACTAAGGGACGGACGCCGCTATCATTGGCGGCAGGGAACGGGCACAAGGCGATGGTCAAGCTGCTGCTTGAGACAGGCAAGGTCGATGTCGGCTCAAAGGATACTAGTGGACAGACGCCGCTATGGAGGGCGGCAGAGAACGGGCACGAGGCGATAGTTAAGCTGCTGCTCGAGACAGGCAAGGTCGACGTCGACTCGAAGGATACTAGGGGAGCGACGCCACTATGGAGGGCGGCAGGGAACGGGCACGAGGCGGTAGTCAAGCTGCTGCTCGAGACAAGCAAGGTCGACGCCGGCTTGAAGAGTGCCTGGGGACGGATGCTGCTATTATTAGCGGCAGAGAACGGGCACGAGGCGATAGTTAAGCTGCTGCTCGAGACAGGCAAGGCCGACGTCGACTCGAAGGGTACTAGTGGACGGACGCCGCTATCATTGGTGGCAGGGAACGGGCACGAGGCGGTAGTTAAGCTGCTGCTCGAGACAGGCAAGGTCGACGTCGACTCGAAGGATACTAGGGGACTGACGCCGCTATGGAGGGCGGTAGAGAACGGGCACGAAGCGGTAGTCAAGCTGCTGCTCGAGACAGGCAGGGTCGACGTCGACTTGAAGGGTGCCTGGGGACGGACGCCGCTATTATTAGCGGCAGGGAACGGGCACGAGGCGATAGTCAAGCTGCTGCTCAAGACAGGCAAGGTCGACGTCGACTCTAAGGATACTAGGGGACGGACGCCGCTATCATCGGCGGCAGGAACCGGGCACGAGACGATAGCCAAGCTGCTGCTCGAGACAGGCAGGGTCGACGTCGGCTCTAAGGATACCAGTGGACGGACGCCGCTATCATTGGCGGCAGGGAACGGGCACGAGGCGGTAGTTAAGCTGCTGCTCGAGACAGGCAAGGTCGACATCGACCCGAAGGATAATAGCAGACAGACGCCGCTATGGAGGGCGGCAGAGAACGGGCACGAAGCGGTAGTCAAGCTGCTGCTCGAGACAGGCAAGGTCGACGTCGGCTCAAAGGATACTTCGGGACGGATACTATCATGGGTGGTGGGAATGGGCACGAGGCGATAATCAAGCTGCTGCTTAATAAGGGGCTGGCGACAACGCGTAAGGGGGAGAGTTCAGCACTAAACTCCACGCGGCTTAAGGCCTTTTAAAGACGCAGCAGTAATAGGATTATATATTGTAAGAGTACATATATTAGATCCCGCCACAGTCGCGATAGATTCGCGAGTACTGCTGTCTTTTTGGCCGATGTGGCGACGTAAAGGCGGGACACGTTACATATATTTATTTTTATATCTCTATTTTATAGAGGGCTAGGGAGTAGTCTATAATTATAGAATATTCTAGGCGTTGCTGTTACTTCTATAACATTTTAGAAACTTAATAATGCACACGCTACTCGCGGTTGAAACTGCGCTAGTAGCTCCGGCCATAGGGTTGTCAAGATATGCTATAGGAGAAAATGGTTAATAGGAGGACTAGGCCGTATATAGCACTTGGACGCGCCGGTAGTTAGCGTATTTTACTAACTTTCCCTTAAACAGCAAAAATACTAAAACTTCCCCTATCAAAAGGCCGTACAGACGTGGCTGCGCTAACTGCCGGAGTTAACAAGAGGGTGTACATATATTTTATATCGGCGATGCCGTAGCTTGTTCGTATACGAGCCACGGGTACCGTCTAGCACCATTGTTCAACGCTCAAGTAAGGCGGCTGCAAGGAGATCCGCCGGTGGCAGGGTGCAAAATCTCCGCTGCGTGCTGGAGGGGAAGCCGATTTTGCAATCCACTGTATTGAAATCGTGTCGAGGCGTGATCCGCGTAGTCCTTACCACCACATACGCATTTTGGATAAGCTCATGAAAGGCTTCAGAACGGGACTTGGGTATGAGCTTTATGGGTTCCTTCAAGAAGCCTTCGATCATTTAAGAAACTCCTGCGAATTTCTTTAAGCTCTGCTGAAGGACTTGGGGCCATTCGTGAAGCATAACGAGGCAAACTAGCTGACAATGACTAAACGATTCGTGCTTCGGTACTAATCTATAGAAAGGCCGTGCGTAATCAACAGGCATTTTCAATCCAATGTGACAGAATGTTGTGCCATGCAAGAGTCCGCAACGAATCTTCTGTCTGAAAATCCGCACTCGAATACGGTTAGTGGTGCAGGAGCCACTAGGCTATACCTACCTAGGTATTGCCCAGGCATGTCTAGGTACTAGAGATACTTCTAAGATAATACTATAAAGTCTCTTAGCTCGGCAGTACTCTTACATACGCGGACCTTGGGACTAGTAACAATACTCCAAAGTCTTGAAACCGTGCAATTATGTGTGAGAATTCGCTTGATGGCATCGGCCTCTTGAGCAAGATTCTCCAGAAGAGTAAGGCGCACCTCCACACTAGTGAGCCCAGCCGCAATCATCATGTAGACCGCTTTAGCAATAACGTTCCCACCAAATGCTTGACAGCCCACGCTGCGGCCTCAATCACACATGGAGCATCTGACAGCCCTTCAACCTCTCCCTGCATCACGACTGCACCCTGGAAGGCGGCATATAGCTTCCGTATCTCACGCTCAATATGGCCCGGTTGTAAATCCTTGAGAGCCCCGGAGCTTTCTTCTTCTACTTCGTCCAATGGTAGCGCATCGGCGAGAATGTAGTGGCGGAGAGGCCGAGCGTCTGGTGGGTATAGCTGGTCTAGGCGTGCAGTGCGGTTGTGGCCTTTCCAAGAGGCGTGGACCGGGAATGCGGAAGTGACGACTGCATAGTCGGGAGGTATCAAGGGTGTGAAAATAGCTGAGGTACTCAATGCAGGTGACGCAGCTTGTAGGCGCTCTTCATGGGTGGCTGTTGGACCTGGGCCAGGCTGCGCGTGGGACGCGACTAAGACAAAAGGGGAGGGATCATTCGGCGCGCTGGAAGGTTCAGACTCTTCGTAAACTACAGATAGGCTTATCTTGGGGATACTGTCACACCGGGATGGATCGGGCATCAAGTCAGCTTGTTGTGTGAGGAAAGTAAACGAATCAGACTTCTCATAGCCTCCGTTGGCAAAATGATGCAACAAAGTGCGAATGTATCCATTGACAGCTTGTGTGTGGTGGATCAGCAGCGAACCACGGTGTAAAGCAGGGTGGGCCCCAATTATTTCCTGATGGTTGGTGCAATGTTCCGAGGAATTGATGTGCAAGGAGGGAGTTTATTTGAGAGCCTGTATAAGTGGCACAGGATGCTGTCGCAGATGAGGAAGGTAGGAAGGTTATCGTGTTCGCTGGGAACAGTTGAAGCAGTGAGAGGGCGGCTGTTAGAAGGTTTCGGGCTGCGTCTGCAGTTTCGTCCGATTTGTCAGTATAGAGAAAATGACGTAGATGCGAGGTATCCAATCTTCCATTGCCGTGCACAGTATACGCTATGTCCTCAATCAGAGTCGGCAGCAACAAGAGATTGACGGAGAGGTCGTCCAAAGCGTTATTAATCAGTTGGTGTAGGACAAGAGTCTGACTGGAGCACTCATCATCGCAAATACCTAAAGGGTCACTGCTAAAAATGGATGGATCAGTTGGAAGTTGATAAGTCATGTAGATGAGGCTAAGTAGACCCGGCAGGTTTTCCTGAACAAAGCTGGAGGAGGGTCGAGGGGTACCCGAGTCCCGGATTTAATGGATGTGAAAGCGATGGTTCTACTAGTCACCGAAAATCTAATGGGGAGATCAGGATCTGAGGCTATGGGTGGGAATGAAAAGATTACGAGATAGAATATCCGTAGAAGGGCGGCCCGAGCTTAACCAATTAAACAGCTGTACACCTGAGGTTCACATAAAGCTTCAAATATACTCCCTAAGCTAATCCAGCAGCTTATCAGTCCGAAACAGCTTAAATATTTGTTAAGGATCGCCGGAATCGATGTGGTGTGGAAGCTTTGGGGTGCCATAGGTGTTTTCATTACGGAGGTTCGAAGTAAGGCGGTGGTTTTGGTTTAGGCCCAGGTAGTGGTTTTTTCTTCAAACGACGCGACAGTTTAGGGTATTGAGTAGGCGGGACAAAATTCTCATCGTTAGTTGCACGATTTCTGACCATATTAGTTGTTTATTTGATTGATAAAGCTATCTAGTTGCTGCTGGTGTTGAGGAAGTTGATGTTCTTGTTTGATGCGCACGGGCTACATCCGCATGTCACCTTATGCAAGGGATAATTAAAAATTTGAAGACAATATTTGCGCATGATTCATCGTCGTATTCTCTATAAGACATGAGTCCTTCAAAGTGCTGCGTGGGGCGAGANCATGGTATCGCACTTCTGTGCCTTTCCCGAGTTCCTACAGCTTTCCTTCATACACGCTACACAATGCTCCATCACGCCACACACCTCTCACATTCAGTGTTGCGTCAATATCCGCTAATGGGTTGCCTTCTACTAAGAGCAAATCTGCCTTCAGCCCTTCAGCCAACCTTCCTCTATCTGAGAACCTGAATCTGCGTGCTGTAACACTTGTTGCAGAACGGAGCGCTTCTTCTGGCGTCATGNCACCCTGAGTGACGAGTAGATAAAGTTCCTGATGGATCGTAAGCCCCCAAGCGGTCCCGAGCGCCGGACCTGCTGAGTCACTTCCACTATACGGCCCACGTGTCAGCAAGAATCCTAAAGATTTTGGAGGTGACTAAGTTTCCGCAACTCACCATATAATGTCAATCCCTGCCTTCCTTAACTGGCGCACACTCTCGTACGCATACTCTACTTTTGACGTTGGTGTGGTAAACGCCATGCACTGACACTTCCTCTCCCTCTCTGCCTCGCCGATCAAACCATTGCCTCGTGGATCATGTGCGTATTTCTCTTGGAGTGACTGTCCCTCTTTCGTTAAGCTGCCCATGGCTGTGAGCGTAGGATTTAGCCATGCATTATTCTTCTTGTACGCTTCAATCAACTCCGGCGTGGGTGGCTGATCATATAACGTATGAGTCAATCCATCCACGCCAGCCTTCAGCACTGTAATCGTATCCTCGAGCGACGTTGCATGCGCAACGGTTAGGTAACCCCGGGCGTGCGCCGCATCAACGATTGTTCTCTGAAGCTCCTCAGTTGGATAAGTAAATTGTGCTCCCATGGATTTCCCCGACTCATGCATCAGCTTGATATAATCCGGGTTATTTTCCTTTTTAGTGGCATCCAAGTACTCCTCTACGTTTTGCTTGTTCGTCAACTTCGGCCAAGTTGCGATCTCGGCCAGCGTCTCAGGGCTCTTATCGTGTGCAGTGATTACAGGAATGGGCCAGCCATTCTCGATAGTCGCCGAAATTCCAGCAGTTTTATAGTCGGATGTGTCGGGCTCTTTGGTTAGGGCCCTCATAGCACGTACGTTGGCGGCCTCATTGTGCATGTCACAGACGGTTGTGACGCCAAAGCGGAAGGACTGGCGGAGGGCAAGGGGGTCACCCTTGTCGGCATGGATGTGAGCGTCAATGAGCCCAGGCAAAAGAGTATGGCCCGGCTTTGAGATGACTTGAATATCAGAAACACTGGGGATGTTGTCGACGCTTCCCGCTGCTTTTATCTTGCCGTCTGAAACATACACAAATCCTTTCTCAAAGGTCTCCTCGCCGGTGAAGACGCGAGCATCGCGGATGATGAATGTGGCCATGTTCTAGGTTTATGGGAGAGGATTCTGATTTTTGATGTTGATCTGCTAAGAATGGAGCGTAGTCTTTGTCCTGCATTATGATGTGGAGACCCGCACCGTCTTATGGTTAGTGACAATAGCAAAGCCAATAGAACCAATCGGATCAAGTTGAGATACCCAATTATTATTTTTCCGGTGCACGGATCACCAGACGGTAGAACGCTACCGGGGGGAGAGGATATTTTCCAGCCTAGATTCATGAGACCCCATGCCCGAAGTCCGAACAAGCAAGAGGCAAACAGCTAGTGGCCAGCCGGCGCTAATCCACGTAAAATCGAGGCCGCGTGCGTGAGCCAAAAACTTGAGATGGTGTGAGGCCTTTGAGACCTAATCGTTTCCAATTGATGACTACAGTGTCTTCTACCCAATTTAATGAGCTTCACAAATTTTCAAATGCCAGCAAATACGATGCGGTTAGGAAAATTATCAATCCCGGCACGACCTTGGAGACCCGACAGCGCCGAGATTCAGCTGGAAGCTTTTAGCTGCATGTGGGCACAGCGAGGTGACACAGTCCTACCTTTTTTAAAAGTGTTGCAAAAAATAAGCGAGCCACCTGCATGCATGCACTTGTTGTACAAAACGCTTCCACAGCTGCTAAAATTAAGTCTTGTTTTATAAAACTAGTGTGAGAGGGCGAAGCCCTCCCTAGAAAGTAAGGGTGACCAAATGAATGTATTCACTCGCTCTGTGAGGTGGTAGGTGGTAGTGGGGCCGAAGGCTTCTATTAATACAGGTTAGTGATCGACACCAGGCCGACATCACGATACCGAAATGACGAACTTGAGTTTTGAACTAGAATAAGACTCCACGACATGATCACTTCTCAAATTAGTAAAAAAATCTAGCCCTCTAAAAGATAAACATGAATCAGCTTCTCGCGGCTCCCCAATATACTCATCGATCCTTCCCCTTCACCTGGACCTCTGGTTCCCTGCTCACTCCCATGTTTGTTCGCATCACGCTGCCAAAGGCGGTAATGGACAGTTATTTTGATAAATGATGTAGTTTGCCTCCATGCCCTTACTCAAATGAGTATTGAAATGGCAAATAAGCTGCCACTGCCCCGGATTCAGCGCCGTCATGCTTACGGTGACCACCTGCCCTGGATTGAGCGGTACGACAGCTGTGTTGAGACCATTGTTGTAGACGTTATTGCCGTGCCAATGGGCTACGTGTGTGTCAAAGCCCATATCCCAGAGGTACCAGATGGCAGCGTCATTAACGCACATTTCGAAGGGAGGATTGTTTGCGAAGATGTAGCCGTTTATCTAGCAATTGTGAGAAAAAGTTCAAAATTTTGCAGTGATGCACTTGATTTGGGCGCTTACAGGGAAGAAGTTTGCGGCTATATCAGTAGTCACGTTGGTTTGCGGCGTGTTGGTCAATTGGGGATACCAGATAGAATGATTTCCGGGCCCAGGTTCAGGGTAGGTGGATGACTCATTCGCGACTTTCACACCCGGAAGATATTTCTCGACGTTATGTAGTGCGAGAAAGGAGTTCGATTCTTGGTTGTCTCCGTAAAAGACGATGAATTCACGGTTAGAGGCCATGGTTGAGTTCATCTTGCCAGGCTCGTAGATAATGACTGGCCCGCTGAGGCCAGCATCCTGATCTTGATNCATGCTTACGTAGGAATGGTAAGAGTATAGTTTACTGACATACCCAGGATTTGGAATGTCTGGGGGTGGTACAAGCCTCGAATAGACTGTGAGTATTGACGACTTTCTACGTTGAAATGATCTGGTTCTGCAACTTACCACTTGTACGTAAAGCATTCTCCAGGTGCCACAGCATCTCCTGGTGAGGGCATCGTGCCAGTGCCGTTATAATATATACTTCCCTCACTTTCCTTGGTATAAAAGAGCCCCATGGAATGGACGCTGGCGTAGAATGTATCCATCTTGTTCATAAATAATATCTGTACGTCGCATGAGTATATATAACAAGCTTGAAGGTGTTAGAATCTACCTCAATCATGTCACCGACTTCCGCCCGAAGAGTAGGACCCATATAGCCTTGCCATGGTGCCTGCTCTGTTCGAGTCTGGAAGTCTGGACCAGTATACCCACGATATAGGGCTTTGTCATATATGGTGCCGATGCTTTGATTAGTCGGGATATACCCCCACGTCTGGGCGCGAAACGACTCATCCATTGGAACTCCTAGCCAGTTGTCCCAACCTAGTTTTAAAAAAAACATTGAAGTTAGCGAGTTTATATGACATTGACGAGAAGCGCCATGAAGACTTCAGAACTGGTAGCGTACCTGTCGGAGTATAATCCCAGGTGTCAACCTCCGCAGCTACGTAATACCTGCGAATCTGGCCGCTGAAATTGAATCCCTCAGGCGTATAATATGGAAGTTTTCCATCCATGGAAGCAATACATCTCGATGTGTTGGAATATCCAGCAGCTGCCAATGCCGGGAGGGCCGCAAGGGCCAATGAGAAGACTTTGAGCATGGTGAATATATGGCTTTGTGTGTCCAAAGATAGGGTTACTGAGGTTTGTGGAAGATATCTCAAAACTGCTGGGTTCCCGCTGGATTTAAATGGTGCATGGAGCCATATCGCGTAGTATTACTTCCATATACGAATAACCTCAACATTCCTCTGCTCCTTGAGGTCAACGTCATAGGCAATTGACGACGATGACAGACACAGGCCCATCGAGAATCGCCTTACAAGAGATAGATTATACATTGGGAATCCAGGATGGAGTCTGTGGCAAAGATGACTGACGATTACTGCGACAGAAAGGAAGGTTTGTGGAACTTCTGAGTATTGAATGACATCCAAACTAATCTCAAACCTATCTCTGAGCTTACTACAACTATAGACATAGCCCCGATTTGTTCCCAGAGGCCTCAAAAGGCATTGGAGTTATGGAGAGGCAAATGGAGAAGACACCGTCAATACCGTAGACCTGACGTGCCTAAGAAAGGGTGCCTCGGAGCGCGAATGTTATGCAGTTTTGATGTAAATCATCAATGTGAAGCAAATAGCTTGAGAACAACAGAGACGATGGCGAGCGTAGCTCTAAACTTTACGCATATCCGCGCATGTAAGCATCCCAAGTTGTAACTGATCTACTACCCATATCCACGTTACTGGAAGGTTGTGGTTACATGGTTCGGATTTACGTCAAAAAAGGCTCCGCGCCGCTGACAATGACTTGTTTTTCGTTGGTTAACCCTGGAGGCTCACCACAACGCACCCCGGCTAGCATGGGCTTACTCTTTCTTAGGATTATTGAGCGAACAGCTGACGCGCGATCGACACATGATGGCGCGGGAGAAGAGAGGCCCGAGGCTGCCGAACTTCCGCCAGCATAGTAAATTCAGCAGCCGGGAATAAGAGTGCTGCAGGGAGGTCCTAAGAATGGCACATTATGCGTCGAGGAGGGTCATTGAGTGAAAGTGAAGGAGGCAGATCCGCCAGCGAAAAAACTTAAGTAATGCAAAGGTTGACCGCCAAGTTTTCGCGCGCCTGTGTCAACCTCACCAGCATGAAACGTCTCTGCTACTATTTTGACCCCTTTTGAATGCAACAAGCGGTGGTGTGCCTCGCCGAATAGCTATACTCCGGCCATGGGAAAGGCTAAGGCTGGTATCTCAGTTCCTTCTCCTTTTAGTCGGACTTTGTATATCATCCGGAAAGTACATACGATGTTGAGGCGGACGTGATGCTCTCAGCGTTAATATGGACAGCTTATTCGCTCCCAAAGCCACCACTCATTTTCCAAGGGACATCGGATTCTTATATCAGCTATCGCCGAATTTCTACGCTACTATTCAATATGATACCCAGCAATGCTGGAACTGCAGAACCACACTCGTTAGGAGACCATCGGCCCACGGGGCCAAATGATGAACCTGTATTACCCCCAAGAACGCCTAAAATCACCCAGACGAGCCCTGTTGGACCATTGACTCTGCGCACAGCACGCGCGCTCATGCCACCTCCACCAATTTCTGTCAGACCCCCCAAAACCCACTCCAGCCAATCCACGACGATCACTTCTTCATCTGCAAATCTTTTGATCCAGACAAAACCTACAGCCCGCTCATAAACTGGGCTCGCAGCTCTGACGACTTAGCTGCTGCCGCCAAACTTCCCAGCCCCGTCAAAAATGTCTTGACCATCCTTGGATTTCTTCAACGGGGTATTCCCAGCTCCGCAAATATTGTCATACACTTTCTGACAATTCTCCCAAATGGCGGTGACGTGATAGCGTTTTCTCTAAATTTCGCCTGGCCAACAATTCAACGTTTCCTAGACTCTTTATATTTCTGCTACTTCAATATTAGTGTGCTCCCCTAGCTCGATACACGTACAGGAGAAATTGGACCCGGGGCCGATTTAGAGTTTCAGCGTCTCATCGTCAATTCTTGGGGGGCAAGGAGAAGTGGTATCGGCACAGTTCAGCTTGAGCATAGTCTCTGGCTCCGCACTGCCGTTCAACACCAACAGTGTCTCATAAAGTGCTTTCAAACACGTTAAGAGTATGGAAATGGAGACACAAATGGGCAAAGAGAGACGGAGAAGAAAGCTGCACAGGAGGTGTTTGATTTTCTGGGCCAGCTGCCACGAAGTAGACAGGAGGGTGAGAAGGTGGATAGCTCAAATAGCTCAACCGATAAGTCTCCCACATCAATGGTGTCCATAAATAGGCTTTTGAACTGAGTGATTTCGGTTAAGATCACTTGGAGTATGATACTGATACGGCCCCCACCCTAAAGAAAGTGTACTAAAGCGCCTCTTAAGCTTGCAATTGATAGCGTTTTAGCACCCATGAATAAAACCTGCAAGAACTCATCCTGCTGCAACATGTGTGATGAAGTATTAGATCAGAAGCGCTGCAGCTTTGAATTGGATATTCTTAGAATCCTTGCTGAGCTAAGCTTGGATCATTTATAAACCATCCTAAGTCATGCGCCCTATACTGAAGATGGTGCCAAAGCAAAAGGAGTTTTTGATGTCAAAGTCGGTTCCCAGAGTGAAACGTCCATTTGGAGACGTCTGATCCCTCACCTACCTACATGATTGTACAGCCAGGGTCGCTTCTTCCTCCTTTCTCAGTGGTCGTCTTCGCAGCAGTTTTGGCAATGTCCTCAAGTACCTCACGGCACAATTCACCGGTTACTGCACTGCACTCAGCGTACCGGTCGCACCGCATCTCTTGCGCAACACCCAATGCCTCTTGCGGCATGACGCTTTCGCCTAGTCTACGCGCTTGTTTCTCCTGCTCCGTCCATTCTTTTCTTAGGTCCCTCTTCAGTCCCACCATCATCACTGGGAGCTGCTCGTCATAATTGAAGTGAGTCTCGACCATGTGCCTCCAGCGCGATCTCAGCGAGTATAGGGTAGAACGTCGGGTTATATCGAAACAAAGAACGATAAAGGACGGCTTAAGTAGAGTGTAATTCGTGGGCGACGCGGTATCATAAATGTAGAAACGGTAAGGTCGGTTGTACATTGTGATATGGAAGGTAAACGGCTGGTCGCCATCGTGAAGAACCGGGAGGTCATACGGTGGGAGCTGCTCTTCACGAGGGCGGACTCCTAGGGTAAGTCTCCTGATGAAATAGTCAGTTAAGGCACTTTGCAATTGAAAGTTAGCAAGACGGGAAGGGGTTGAGTATAGAGATGGGAACCTACGAGAGAAAGGTCGACTTACCAACTTCTGCATCGCCCAGAAGGAGGATTGTGACTTCGGGAGCTTCAGTAGCCATGATGATAGAATTTTCTCAAATTAGACTGCGCTAGAAGCGCATGTTCCCATGAAACCATGCTTTTTCTGTCGGTGCTATGAATTACCTATAGCCTTCGGAGATAGCGGAGATCCTTGGCTCTTGGCATCCGGCGTGGTGGATTTCAATTCCGATATTTTACCTCAACTTCCTCACTGCATAATCATCAGCAAAATCGCTCCATGTTTCATTATGTTTTCCCATATTATTTCTATGGGCATCTGCAGCCAATCAATAAAACCCTCTGTTCTAACTTTTCTTCGTTACCGGCCTAACTTCTGTAGTTGATGCAGAAGTTGTTGAGAAAAATCACAGAGCAAGTTATACACCAGGTATTCTCATGCTTGTTTACGACCAAGATTCTCTTGATCCTATACAGCACCCCAACGGGGAAAAGATGCAGTTCAAATTTTGGCCATACTGCTACGTGGCACTTTAGGTTAATCAGAACTAGCTAAAGAGCTTGTGCCTCTAAATGAAACCAACTTCATCCTAGACTTGGATATTGAAAAGACGAAGAAGGTTATTATTCGGGAGAAAAGTGAGCGCCGCTATCATTGCCGCTTATATAGCTACATGAGAGTAAATGAGAATAAATTGCCGCCGGCAGTTATCCTCAATGCCGCGAGAAGACTAAACTCGGGATTGGCGGCCTATTCTTGTCTTCTTGAATGGCTTGAGATCTAGGAAATATAAAGGCCTTCTATACATCAAGCTGTGAAGTACTTCAGGCGCTCATCCACGACTCACATAGCATAGCGGGGTCTTACAAAATGGCCACTCGGGTAGACTCCCTTCTTGGCAATACATGGGATAGTTATTAAGCTTCACGAGGATTTCTACAGAACAATACTCCATTAGTAGGACTATATCTCTCCACTAGCTCTTAGAAGGCAAAGCATCTCGATCACAACAATTTGAAATTCAAGGGGAAGCTTGAAAGACGAGATTACGCAAAGTATTGGCAGCGCTACCAAATGGCAAAATCCAAATTCACCTCTGAGTCGCAAATTCAACACGCTACTGGGCATATGTAGCTTTGACCGAACCATAAATACTGCCTTGAAATTGGCATTTGTACTCCACAGAGGCTGACTCGAATCTCGCCAGAATCTCGTAATCAATGCGGTAGTAATCATTCCCGTTAGCGCCTCTTTTCTTAACGAATCTATCCTTGGGGACTTTCGACATGTCAACTTTAAAGCTAACTTGTTTGCGGCAAACTTTGAAGGAGAGCGGTCAGTTAGAGTGTGAAGCCTAGCAAATAAGGAAATTCAGGTATACAAACCTCCAATATCATAGTACTCAGGACCATCAGTCGAGTCTTCAAAGGATGATTGTAGCTATTTAGTTCCAACGTCAGCTTCTCAAGATTCAATTCAGTAGTGGAACCCATTCTTACTTCTTCAGTAAATTTGAACTTTTCCCCAACTTCAATATTGCGGTAAAAGCTGAAAGATTTAGACTTTGTCTCACTGAGATCTTCGCCCTATCGTGCGGTGCATTAGTAAGCTTATAGAGGCAACCATTTTAGGAGTCTCACCCTGTTTATGAACCACGACATAAGGTCTCTACACTTCCAGCAGCCTTCGAGATCATCCCAGTACCTAAAAACAGGCCAAATTAGCCAGAGCATAATATAACGTACCCAGAAGAAGAGGCTCACCTTCTGCTTCGATCGTGTTTGCCATCAACAAAATCCCTATATACTACAGTGCCGAGATGAACGTCTGACTTTCTGGAGTTAACCCGCCAGCCAGGCGCACTTTGATGGCTTGCAATTCCCTTGATTACCGCCCCACGAGCTATAGCACTCCAACTATAAACCAAGCTCATCAGCTTCAACATTCGTGAGACTAATAATGAGTCAAGGGTATCACAAACCCATTAGGGGGACAAATAAGGCTTATCGGTTGAATCGCGTCCTCGAGCCGCTTCTTCAGATATCGACTTTCCCCAAACCCGCCGACCAGAAGCACAGCACTGACTTTGTTGGCGCCAGCTGCGCCTTGAACACTTTCAATTTGGTGTTTTACAAGTTTGATAACTTCATCTATTACCGGGTCGAAAGCTTCCTTCATATCTTGTTCTGTAATGAGCATGCTGTTGCCTTGAACCCTGGCCTTAGCACTTGCCCTAGCTCCAGGAGCTGCGTCGTGATCAGTAAATCACTTTAGTGTTGTAAAGTTGCGTTTTCGCTCACCAGGAACGTAATGTTCGTTACTTGGATCACCAGTGTCTTCAAATTCTCGCTTCATCTGTAGCAGAATGAGAATGTGGTCAGTAGAGAACCGACAAATGAGTGTTATGTAAAGCGGTGGATGAGGGTTTGGAGAATTAATGGTTTTGATGTGATAGAAAATCTTACATATGTCTCAAAATGGTTCAGAAGCTACACATCTATCAGTCAATTGGCAACAAGTGGGGGCTGGTCAGCCTTGGACTGATGGGCAAATACACTTACCTGATGCTTCCCAATATCAGTAAGACCAGAATTCTTCCCTAGACGGTCTTCGACCATCTTCTGAAATATCCTATTCACAAAGACACCACCACACTTGCCACCGCTCGAGACGGCACTCTCTTCAACCTCTAAAGGTGCGATACTTGTAATCCTGTACGTGATCAAATCCACCGTCCCGCCTCCCGCATCACACACAACAATATTGTTCCCAGGCTGCAATGAAACTGGCTGCATCATTTTAATAGCATACGCAGCTGCAGCTTCCGGCTCCGAAACTAGTTTTATTGCCTGGCCTTTTCCCATACCTGCTTTCTCGGCACATTTGAGTGTGTCATCTTTTGCTCTCAGAGACCAGACTGCGGGCGTTGTGATCACCCACTCGATGTTTGCCGTCTTCATAGCCGCATTGCCAAACTTCTCTGCAAGAGCCTTCATGACTTGCTTTCTGAGGGCTGTGAGATAGTCCGTGACGAGCGTCTGGGCGCTTCGGCTATAGTCTGGGGGCTCTGCCAGCTCGCTGGCATAGCTTTGAGAAAGGTCAACGCAGTCGTTGGCTTTATACACCATAGGGTCTAAGGCACTGTAGATTTGAGTTTTATCTTTAGTCTCAGAGATTTTGAGAAACATTATAGTGGCCCTACAGCTTGAACCATTCCTGTCTACGCTCATGATGCTTGACTTGATATCCCCATTTGACACCGGCTAGACCACCGAGGTGATCAGAAACATTGTAACGTAGAACTCTAATTGTTGCATTCAGTTTAGATAGGAGAATTATAACATTGCTGGTGGGTATTACTAACGTTGGAACCTTGTCAGAAGTTGGTCCCGCGCCCCAGTCCGTGATAATTAATGGCTCTTTGGAATCCTAATCATTGGAATTAGTAGAGTAGTCTTTTGTAATACCAATCGTATTCCCTACATCTCCAAGATGGTTATATGCTACTCCAGAGTACGTAGTACCGAAATCAACTCCGATGGTGAGTCGTCTGCTCATTTTAGATATAATTTATAGCCCAGCAAAATTTTTGGATTGACTCATATAGTCAAAGGACTTGATAATGGAAGGCTGAAAGTCAATGGCTTGATCTCATTAAAATAGAGCCGCTGGATATCTATTACTAGGCTAACATCAATCCTTAGGACGGAAACGCCTTGCCTGCTGCTGAGAGCGGCATGTTTCATGAGTCTCATGTGCCCATACGCCTTCTCTGTACAACCTAAACTTGATTAAGTTATTTATTTGAGTAAGGAGTCGAGAGCGCCTTACTGTAAGCCTGTCATTACTTCTGTGTTCATGGGTCTGCTCCTGTCGAGGGAATTAGACTGCGCGCATAGGCCGCAGGCTTTGCTTGAAAAGCCACGCTGGCCGGTCAACATGCATAACGAAAGCTGATGGATGCCTCGATGAAGAATGTACGATCATTAGTTGGGATGTTAAGACATCGAACTATCAGGACATGTACGTTTGTGAAGTAGGTTGCATGGCAGATCCTCCGAAGTTCCGCCCAGCCAATGACATCGACCTCAGTTATTACGAGGCAATCCACAAGGCAGTCACGCCAGAAATAAAGAAGACGCGATTGGTTCGAGATTACAAGGGATAGCGTTTTTGACATTCATGCGAACCCTACGATTAACACTGCTAGGCCATCAGCGTGGAGAGCATCTGGACTATTTGTTGGACAAATAACAATACCGATTAAAAATAAAACGTAGATATTTCATTCAGAAGCGCTCGGGTGCTTTACCCCACTCTTTGGGCCGTATTCGAGGCAACAAGGACAAGGCTGAAAGTAAACTTTCTTCGGGAATAAGAATATGTACCTCATGCAGAACCTCCTCTCGGTTAATTGGTAAATCTATATATTCGCAACTCTAAGATCCTCTAGGATTTCTGCATGGGCAACAAATTTACGAGGCTGTGGTCGGCCTCGTGAGATATAATAAGCATAGCCTTACCTTATTGGAACAAATTGATGCCTGGCGGCAGGGCCTCGAAATGTATACATATCTAGTCCTTTCTGCTTCTCATTAGAATGAAGGCTGAGTTATTAGAAAGACTAGAGCGCACTCGCCTTCCTGGAAGATATCCTTTTCCTCCACTTTACGATGAGTCTCTTTAACAAAGACAGACTGTCACAGCGGCAGTTTAAACCACCTAAGCTGGAGCCTACAAGAGTGAATGGGTTAGTGTGGCTTCTTAGCAATTCAGTAATAGCCGAGTATGCTCCGGGAAGTGCCAGGCTTATAAACCTTCCTAGGCAAGCCACGTCTACCAAACCTCCCTCAAATGAGATACTGGTATTCGGAGTTCCAGCAGGAACTTGTTTCACAATTCCAGCAGACCAAGCCTTCATTGGCGAGCTGTGCGTATACATATTTCTAGATTACAATTTAATGTATTATTATTAACGGTCTGAAGACCAAATGAGATAGAAAAAAGCGGTGACTTCGTACAGGTGACTGGGATTGATGATAAGAAGTATAACATTCCCAAAGGAAGCCTCGTATTGCGACCTCAAAACGCAAACTTTCAAATGGTATGAGCTTTTGTAGATCTCATAGTAAATGATATTAATTGGGGTGTAGCCTGGTATTCATTCAGATCCACGAGAAAGTTATGACAGGAGAAAAGAAGAAAGGATAAAGAATTTGGAGAGAGAGAAGGAACGATTGAATTCTTTGCTCAGTCAAGAACAGGCACGTTCAGAGACAGCCGAAGCGCAGAGAAACGTTCTTCAAGGAGAACTTAGAAAATGGCGGGATAGCTATATAGCGCAAGCTAACGCGGCAAAACGTCATGAGGCCAGCTATATCCACCAATGGAATCTGCGCACCCAGGCCGAAGAAAACGCAAAGAAAGAGATTAGCGATATGGCAGCCCTGGTATTCGAACTCGGGAGCGAGAGCGAGGAAATCAGCATTACAGAAGACAGTCTTCTCAATGAGTACAGAACTCTGCTCAGCTCTATCAGCGAAGTTACCAATATCTTGAGTTACCGTCTGCACGAAGAGAGCGGCCCGCAGAAAGAGCACATCTTAGCAAGCCTGAGTTACGGCTCAACGGAGGCAGATCGACTTGATCTCATCAACACTCGGCTGCCTGCAAAGTTTCTTCACCTGTTACTCGGCCAAGTACAGTCTGAGTTCTACACTGGCCTAACAGCGTCTATGGTCACAGTCCGCTCAGGCCAGCAACAGGACGTTGGTGACGCATTTGACCTGCTCGAGAACGAAATTGAATCCTTAATAACGTCAAAGCAAGCTAAAGCCGAGCAAGGGCAAAAACAAAAGAAAACTCGAGACGCAGAAGCTGCAAAACGTAGGTACTTCTCTAGTCCTGCACTACTATTCTTATTTATACTCGGGTTGCTGACAATATCAAGTCGACGCGGCTGTACTGACCAAGTCGTTTTACCGATGGCGCTCCGACACTGTGCGCCTCCTTAGTCTTATGAACAAGCAACTCCCGCCTGTTAACGAGACTGAGGTCAGAACCCGAATTACAAAAACAGTCTGCGACAAGTTTCTGGGCGATCTTGTCATCGCTAACGGTGACCAGCCTAAGAACCCTGCCATTCTTTTTCGGGATCCTTCCCTAGGAGGTATGGGCAGGGCGAACGCGAAGCTGAACAATTTCTGCAAGAAAGTGGATGTTTGTGTGGGGAAAGCCGTATCGATGTTTGTCCGCCTGCGTACATGTCGGGCCAATTATGTCTTTAAATGGCCCCATGGACACAAATTTGACCAGTCCTGGATGGAGATTTCCACAATGCATGAACTTAGTGAGAGGGAGCGCTGGCGGTACCAGGAGGCTACGCTGCAAGTCCTCGAGTGCAGACACCCGGCTCTTATTAAGTATGGTGGCGATGACGGCAAGAGATACAGTGATAGCAAAGTCATCGAAAAGGCAGAAGTAATCCTCAATGGGCTTTTCCCTCGGCCTGCTTCAAAAGACGACGAGATCACTGATAACGAACAACTCGAAAACTCTTCAACGCAACAGGCAGACATCGCTAGCCAGGGCGCGAAACCCGAGGGGGGTAATAAACTGGAAAAGCCACAGAAAGCAGAGAAGTCAAGATGGCCTTTGGGTTTATTCTCCGGTGGTCCATCAAAATTGTCAACGGAGGAAGTCCAAGAAATTGTTATGACGGTACCTGAGCAGAGCTTTAAGAAACTTAAGGGGGAGTGGCAGTCAAGCGCGCGTAATATCTTCTCTGGGATCTCTGGAAAACAAGTGGGTGCTGAAGGACAAGCCGCTTTTGCGGGGCAAAGGGATGGCAACTTGGAAAGTGACCAGAGTCCAATAGTCAGATATGGGTAATTCAAATGCCGTGTTTCTTTATATGGCGTTATTATTAGTGGAAGGATTAGCTGAAATGGTTACGATAATGCAGCAAAAGCGTTCCGAGAATATATCTTCATTTCCAAGTTGCGGAATGATACCTAGGTACCTAGTTTCACAAGACCTCGGTACCTATCTAGATGTAGGCTAAAAACCCTTGCGGCTCTCCCATTATTTCTGAATAAGGAATTGGGATGGTTTGATGAATAGGTGGGGCGAATGTTGGAGAGCGGGGAGTTAAGGAAGTGAAAGAGCTTGCCGCCAAGACAAGCAACTACAGCGCCACCAAGTTTATCATCGTCACCCACACCACAACACAAGTACCAAAGAAAGTCTCTACACGCTTCGGCAGCTTCAATGAAACTAGTATTGCATTCATTTCCCCATCATGGTGGTGATAGTTGATTTGGACGAGGAGGTTCACGACCCGCACGCCGATCCCGGCGCGCTCAACGGCTTCGTTGGCCTCAAGCACCAGCTGCGGCACTCATTGACGAACCCTAAGCACAATGCACCAGAGCGTACTCCAGTCGACGACGAGAGACCGAATCCCAACATCAATGGATTTTCAGCCGCATTGAGCTGTTATCCGTGAGCCCTTCTCACTCTCGAACATTCGCCCACTGTTGATAAGCGCTGACAAGACTTGAACCACAGCATAGTCTCTCAGCTGGCCAGCCTGCTCGATCTGAACTCCCTGCACGACCTCTCCAGGACCTGCAGGCAGTTCCGCGCTAATCTGCTCCAGTACCGCAAACAGCTTGTCAACCAGAGCCTCCGCTGCGTCAACGAAGATGCCACGCCGGGCGCCAAGCTGGCCGAGCGCGTGCGCGTATCGCACCAGGCGTGGGCCAGCAGCGGACCCAGCTCCCCAATAGGCCGCATGACGAGCGGGAGGATAGGCAAATGTGCCCGCGACATGGTCGGAGAATGCCAACGCTGCGGAACAGTTGTGTGCCGGGTAAGTAGCCGCACCCTTCCCCCCTTCCCCCCCTCCGCACCCCTCTTCCTAAGCTAACTGCTCTCTCCCCGCAGAACTGCACACTCAAACCACCCCCGGCCCCCGTGCTCAACGGCCGCCACCGCCGCCTCTGCCGCACCTGCACGCGCGCCCCGCTGGCCCAGCTCACCGCGCCCCGCCGGCCCCGCTCCAGCAGCAGCAGCCCGCCGGCCTCTCCCCCATCCTCTCCCCTCCTCCCCGCCCCCTCCTCCCCACCCGCTTTCACCGCCCCCGCCTTCCAGCGCTCCCCCTGCGCCTGCACCACCATGATCTGGCTCTGCCAGCCCTGCGGCCAGTCGCTCCGCTCCGCCGACACGACCTATCTGCGCGGCTGGACCTGGCGCACGCGCTACTCGCACTACCTCGGCGGCCTGGGCACGGGCATCGGCGAGGGCAACGAGGGCGTCGAGTGCGGCCGCGGCGCGGCGTGTCTGGCTGCCAAGACCGTGGAGCAGGAAATCGACTGCGACGCGGCGTCGCTGGTCACGCTGCAAGAGGAAGCTGCCAAGGTCGAGGCGGAGGGGACGGGACGGAGTTGGAAGGGTACGAGCTATCTGATGCAGGAGATTGAGGGCGTGGGCGGGGTGGTGAAGAAGAAGGCCAAGAAGAGAGTTTGCGTGGGTGCGGTGGTGCGGGAGCATGAGGATGAGCATGAGAGGGTGGTGCAGTTCCTGGAGCGAGAGGTCCTCGGGAAGGTGAGGAGTTGGTGCGCTTGGTGTGAGCGAGTTATCCCGAGCAAGAAAGATCTGGAGGCTGAAAACGTAGCGAAGGAGGACAGGCCAACGAGTAGTAGCGGCAGCTCGGGGTTCTCGGTGGTAGTTGGGCAATAGGCGAACAGTGATACAAGTTGGTCAGCAATTCATGGCCTTGCTGCAGTAGTGTGATTACGTGTCACTTGCCGAGCAGACGTACCAGAAGATATACACTCAAAATTGATCTTTGGTATTTATATGACCCTTCTGTGTTCGAGCCGCAATATCGAATGAACATGTCTCAAGCCGATATGTTGGGGGAGTGGTTGCTCTCTCAAACTTGCAACAGCTGGCTCGGCATCGGTAAGGTAGGGTCAGACATCCCACGCTAAATGACCTTAAATGCCGCAGAAGAAGGCTCTAAGAATGTAAGAAGAACCCCATAAATGAATCAATAGAACTCTCAAATATTTTGAGCTGAAGAGAGCGTGAGGGGTGTTTTAATTCCTTGATAGAATGGGCTTCATAAAAACCAAAACCGAAACCTCTAAACATGGACATGATTGAAAGATAATGTACAGGGGAACTCGCGGAAATTAAAATCCGACTTAGAGCAGCAGAACAGAAGCTTGAAATTTAGAATAGGCGAAAAGGGTGTCAGGGGTGATTATTTCCTTCTCAGGAAGCAGCATACTTTGATAGGCTCTTACGCAGGATGAAGGAAGTTTACAAAAATCAAAATCCTAGAATTTTAGATATGGAGAAAACTAAAAGCAGGAATCTTCCAAAGGCTCCAAAAGGAGATTTATAGAGATTAAAAACCCCTAGCAAGTGACAAGAGAATTTTGAATTATGGCGGCGAGGGACCGCAAAGAGTGATTCAGTTGTCATTATGAAGTACGTACTTTTGGAGGAGCTTGGCATCTTAGCAGCCCTTCCGCACATGAGATAAAACTTCACGGCCACAGCTCATAAGTTTAGATAGATTCGGAAAGCCCACCTCTGTGCATAGCAAATAAGGCTTGTAAGATAGGTGTTATAAATATCTAAAAATACACCCGCTGAACTATTTCACCTACCCTCTCTAGGCCATCCCCCGCTCCAGCAGCGATTGAATGCCATGCCCTCTAAGCAGGAGCAATACTCCGATCTTCAGAACGCGCCACCTCATTTTTTCCATGGACGAGAACTGCCACATCGGCATCTCTCAATATCACCAACCCGGCCCATTAATAGTCAGCTTACGCTCCACGGTAGCCTCACTAGGCTCCTGTCAGCACGCTATAAGGAACGTGGGGAAATGTGGAGAAATGCGGAGAAACTGGGTAGTCCAAGCGGACGATGTTACTGTTAATCAGGATTGGTAAACTCTTCCCGATGAAGCCGAGGCTTGGCAGCGGGCGTTTGCTCCCGCCTTACTGCTGGCTGGATAAGCGCAGTCTAAGCTTCCACTGACGACTTCTAGAATCTCGTTATTATGGGAATGGGCACAGGCGGAAAATGTACGGAGCATTGATGATAAGTGAGAATATTTTTTTGCTTCTAGGATTTAAACTCCTTCTCCGGCTTAGCGGCGACAATAACGGCAGTATGAACAATGGAATGGAAGGGAGGAGAAATACCGAAAAGGTATTGAAGAAAAGAAAGCGATAGGAAATAAAACAAAAAGGAAGTAGCGAGCGTGCAAAGAAGACTCCGTCTAGTTGTATTACAAACTCCACCGAATAAAGCCAACAGAGCGCAATAACAGCACTGCAAACCCAAACGAAAAAACGATCGCACGATCGCACGGTACCAACAAAACGAGAGTCCAAACCCAAGAAATAGAAAAGAACCAGAGGAGAAGCCTCTAACTATATTCGAGGAAAAAAAAAAAAGAAAAAGAAGACGACAACAAGTGAAAGCCGCACTCCTACAACAACTTCAACCACCGATGCTCCTCCTCCGTCTCCTCGATCCGCCCCAGCTCCCTGCCGCCACAAAACATCACCTCGCGCCTCTCCCGCCGCATCGCCCGCGGGCTCACCGCCACACCCGCAGCCCCATACACCACCGCGCCCTGCAGCTCCCGCGCCCCCTCCGGTTCACCCCACGCCGCGCTCTCCTCCCCGCCTTCGACAGAGTCGTACCACTTCTCCTCGCTCCCGTCGGAGGAGATGGACGAGGCGGAGTCGGTGCGGGAGCGCGTAGGTGTGGATGCGGACGAGCATGTGGATGTGGCAACGCGCGAGGTGCCGTTGACGAGGGACTCGTAGTGGCCTTGCGGGAGGGAGGTGTAGGAGAGGAGGGTCTCGATTGTTGGGAGCGGCATGTGGTTTACGGGGATAGGGTGGATGTAGGGGGTTCGTGGGTGGGTTCGTGGGGGTTGGGCATGAACCGGGGAGTCTAGGGACGTTTCTGGGAGAGGAAGATTAGCTGAGTCTTCTGGGGTTTGAGGATGAGATAAAGGATAGCGATGACGATGGCGATGTGGTACGAGAGGTGGTACTGTAGAGATAGCAATGAAGGAATAAAATGAAACTGAGGTATATCTTGGATGCATTGATGAACGTCAAAGAATTATAGAAATACCGAGCGGCTGTTTGTTCTAGAGTCAAACAGATAAACTACTCACCTCTCAAAGCACTCTCAATGCCAGCGACGACAATCTCGTCAACGAGATTGTCCACAGTGCTCAATCGTTTCTCAAGTTTTGGCGTGTCCGTCTGCCGCGAGCTGCCCGTCTCGCACCCGCTGCCGGGGTGGCTTGCCATGGTAATTCGTTAAGACGTTCAACGGACTTCTTCTCGACGCTTGGGCAGTTGTTCAGGGACTTGCAGGCGTCTTGACGGGCACGCAGGGCCTCAGCAACGTCGAACGAGTTTTGCAAAGAAGCAGCAAAAGTGATGTTGACAAGTAGCAAGGTTAGAACAAGTAGAAAAGCTGTGGTGGGGTGGTGCCGAGATCCTGGGGACTGGGAGAGGAATAGTGGAGGCATCGAGTACCGCTGGGGTATTCGTGACCTTTTAACACTTGTTGACAGATGTCTGGAAGGTGAAAATTTGCGTAAGTGGCCGATACTGTGCCGGATAGTCAAGGCAGGAGCTGATTGTAGATGGGGAGTAGGTTGCAATCTGCTGTCAAAAAGGCATTGGTATACCTGGTCTTATATCCACTCTCACGGCGTGGTGCAATCCTTTCACTGTGCCATGATCCCCTCCATCGCGTACCCCGGCCCTTGAATTGTGAGGCAGTGACTTCAAGTGATCCTGATGTTGGAGGCAGGTAGACAAAAACCGTTATGGTGGGAGGCGAAATGCTCGAAGTGGTCAGAGACAAGTCCGCAATCCCATGACCCTTCAGCCACGAGGCGAGAATTGGGCCTCGGGACAACCAGCAATAGAAGCCTAGACTCAATGTTATGGCAACGAAGGCGTGCCTAGGAAGATTGTGATATCATATCAGGTAGAAGGATGGTAGGGTGGGGTGTGGGGCACATACCTCGATGGACGGCTCGCAAGGGTTCATGCCAAGAATTACAAGTGAACTGTCTTCAATGTAAAGAAGGCTGTTCCCGTGGCGCAAGGGCGCTTTGGATTGGATCCTAGGGGATGAAACGGCTACAAAACGAGGCGCAGAGAGTGGTCGATGGTTTTGAAACTCTCCGGGGCTGGGCCTGATGCGACTGATCTGGGGTGTAAATTCTGCCTTGAATGGTAGCAGGGACCGTCCCGAGGCCTGCCTATCCCGGCTTATCAAGGTATAAATTTGGAAAGAAAGAGTAGAAGAAGGCAGGGAGAAATGATCTCACGATTTGACAAAAGACCGGGCGTAATGAAGGTTAAAGAGTAGAAAGACAACCACATAGAATGGAGGTCCTAGAAAGAGAAGAGGAGACTTGCAGTCGAATAAAAGAAAAGCGGTACCTGGATACCAAAGACAAAAGACGGCATTAACACGCGTATGCCCGTCTTGCCGTCCGCGATCCATTGCTCGCATGACTGCAGCGGTCCGAAATCGAGTCATGCAGGTCCTGTATCACACCAACAGGAGCGCGGAAGGAATGTCGGGCGGTAATTGATGGTGGCACAAGTCGGGGTTGAGCGACATTGGATTCTAGTGGCGTTCGCGCCTCAGACTGTCCTCATTGGATAATGGCTCGCCGTAGAAACTGTCCGCCTTGTGGCTTTATTCGGGTATATGAGGCTGAGCCAAATTTACGATCTACGTGCAGTGCCGTAATTTTTGGCTCGGTTGACCACGCCTGGTAGCTGGGCCCACGGTCTGCAGTCCTGTCCCAAGGAAAAGTGGTCTAAGTGGGGGAGGATGTGGTTTCATTCGGTATAAGGCTACAGACGGCCAATTGCGATAGCTGACACTTCCTTGCCGCTCATTCCCTGATAGTTTGGGTTACAAGATCAAAACGATCTCGATGCTACAAAGGTTCAAACGCTATTTTTATTCGCACAGCCGACAGTTCAATCAATATCACAGTCCTCCCTGCGGAAAACTTCGACGCCTGCCAATTTCCTCTTGGTGGCTTTCCCCTTCATCCGCTTCATCCGCATTATCCAGGTAGTTATGTGTTGCCGTACGGCTGTGTGCATCACGTAGGGTTATAATAGGATATGAGGCGTCGACAAGGTCACAAGCATTTTGTTGAACCATCCTCAATTAGTCTAGCTAGAAAATTGAGAAAGATACTGCCTTCGAAGACGTATACACGAAGAACTGTCACTCAAGAAGGGGTGTTGTTCATACCATGGGATATACGGAGCGGACATAGCGATATAAGCATTACTTCAATTCACAACTTTACACACAAAAACAGCAGCGACCAAAACATCATGAAAAAGTCATCATCCCATAAGAATTAATTTAACCAAAGCAGTCTATGCAAGCAGCACAAATAGGCAGAAGAGAGAACCCTGTCTCATTCTCGTTCATTCGCTACTCATCTATCGTGCCGAAACGCCCGCTAAAAGCCAGAGTCTGCTTCCGCTATCAACATGCCCTTTCCATCAATAGTTCCTCATGTCTTCTTCTTCGGGAACTTGACATCTCCAATCTTATCCCCCCTCAGTACCACATTGAGGACCCTCTCCATTGTGCCCAGCAGCTTCTGGTCCGGCGCGGCGGTACCCCGCTCAAAGTCTGCGATTATCGTCGGCGTGGTATTGCACTTGGTGGCCAAATCCTTCTGGGTCATGGTGGTACCCTTGTCGTTCTTCGCTTCGCCACGGGCTTTCTTAATGGCGTCGCCAACGCGGGTGCCTACGGTTTTAGGCTTGATAATCTCGTCGGATCGGTCGACTTTTGTGAGGTGCTGTCCTTCGACAGCAGGTTTTGTGGCCTGGTGAATGGTTCGGTCAGCATCAGTTTCGAAATCCTATCTCCGGTGCCTGAGACTACGCCACTCATGGCTCCGCTTCTACCCCCCCTTCCACCGACCCAGCTCATGCAGCCATTTCACATTCGGGTCGAGGAGATGGCTGCAATCAGGATGGGATCGATTGACGGAATCAGTTGAGTGGAAGGTGGCAACTAACCGCATTCCCTGCTTGAAACTTCTTCTCGGTTGCGATGACCGTGCCACTCCTCTGTGCCGCGTTCAGCGCACTCTTGCCTCTCACAACGGTTTCGCGGGGGCCTGAGCCTGAGCCACGAGTGCGGCTACCGATCTTGGTTACTGTGTCCCAATCTTCGGACATTGTCGCTATCTTCTAGGGTCGAAAGTAGAAGTGGATGGTGTTCGATATTAGTTGAGGGAATTAGTTGAGGGAATTAGTCAAGTGTTTGAGTGATTTTTATGTGGGATCTAGGGGAGGGTGCGTGGTGTAGTGTGAGAAGAGAAGACCGGAGGATGGACGAGTGAGGCTGATATTTGTACTGCGATGAGTCGATCAGTTGGGGCAGTGTCGGTTTTGCCGGGACTAGGTGACTAATTCCAGCGCTGCAAGGTCCAGCCAAACCCTTTAGGCCCACTATTGCCTTCTAGAATTCTCTACACGACACGGTGCTTGCGCTGCCCAAATGGATTACATATATTAATAGACCATGTCTTGTTGTAGTCAAGGTTGGGCCGACTGTTAATTCATCTTATGAATGGAAATATCTACTTATCGTGCTTAGGAATTCTTTCCCCGCAGCCCCGTGCCAGCGACTCGTCCATTTCAGCCACCAATCTAATATACAGATGGGACCTTGATTCGCCGAAACCACGCCATATTATATGTGGTCGACGCTAAGATGCAACATTTTGCTCTTAAGCCCACACGTCTGAGAAAAGAAGATGATGACCGCAGAAACCCATAACGAGAAAATCAATCCGTTTGCCATGGCCCGAACGCCCAAAAATTCCTTTAGCCAGCCGCCAGACCGAAACAGACACCATAATCATGACTTTGATAATGCACCCGCTCTAGCAAGTCTATAACTCGTCATCGTAGTTGTTCATCACCTACGGTGTCGCAATGGCCGTAATATCGTCAAGCCGCTCTTGTGTCTTTAGCTGTCACTAAAAGCCAAGAGCTTCTGTGGCCTTGACGAAAGTGTCGTAGGTGGTGCATGCGCCTAGCGCGCGCTTCATGTGTGCATTGACTAGCTGAAGACCGTAAATGTAGCTAGCATTGACCCAGCCGAAGCTATAATCAAGTCAGTAATAGAGCATCGTTGTGAAATAATGTGAACCTACCCTTCACGTGGCACACCCTTGAAATCACTGCCCTGGTTGCCGTACTCCGCTTCGACCTTGTGAGGATCGATAGGACGGGTGACGTCGTACTTTTCGACTACAACGCCGTTGAAATCAACAAATGCTTTCGTCACCATGTAAAGCCATTTGTATGCTAGACGTTGGGCCTCAGGCTCGTATCCGTAGCGTTGAAGTCCGACCCAAGCAAGCATTTGCTGAGGGGCCCAGCCGAACGGATAATCCCATTGACGATTGGGGCGATCGATGCCTACTGCACCTCGAGATTCCTCCGTTCCTGATACAAGACCTCCGAATACTTCAAACTTAGGAAGGGCCGTTGAGACCAGTACCGCCGCTTGGCGGGGAGTAGCAAGGCCAGACCACATTGGCCAGAAGGTCGTGGCGCTCTCGTAGGTAGCTTGCTCCTTCTTTACAGTATCATAGTCGAAATACATTCCTTTCTCTTCGTTCCACAAGTACTTATCAACCGCCAAGCGCCTCTTCTTGGCACGTCGATCCCAGCTGGCTGAGGTCTCCACATAGCCAGCGGTCATTTCTTTGGCACAAAACTCAGCCGGAATAGGCAATTTATCGCCAAAATGTCCACGGATCGTTCGTGCAATATCGGTCTCATATTTATACAACAGGGCATTGAGATCCACGGTTGCGAGATTAGCAGCAACTTTTTCGAGACGATAGGAAGTGTCGTGGCCAGACTCTCTTACAGCCCGATCATGCAAGAAATATTCATCCAGCTCCGGTTCGTCTACCTTTTGGTGATTGTATGCCTCAACAAATTCATTGAAGGACATGTTGTGTTTCTTTGCGTACGGTTCCAATAAATGCTCGAAGTGGGAGGCCTCAGTCTCAGGAGGAACTCCGAGGCCACCGGGGCGGTAGCGTGAAAGTCCGGTGACAGGATCAAGTCGAGGGACGTGCATCCAGACGCTGTAGTACTCCTTAATCGCAGCGAGGATGGCCTCGCGGAGGAAGTCCAGTGCACCGGGTTCATGCTTGATGCGTTCATACACTCGAAGTGCCATATCCGTAAGGAACGGAGGCTGAGAGCGGCACAAGTAATACGATCGATTAGCGTTCAGAATCTTTCCGTAATGCTTAATGCAGAAGCAGAAATGCTGAACCATCGATTTAACAAGGTCAACACGATCATTAATAAGCAAGCCAAGTGACTCCATATAGCTATCCCAGCCGTAGAGCTCATTGAATCTTCCACCAGGCACGACGAATGGTAGACCTCGCAAGTCCTTTTCACCAGTCTCAAGGTCCTCATATTCTTCCATGGCGATGGCAAGAAGGCCAGGTGCCGCGTTCAAGTCCCTTACATATGCGTCATCCGAGCAATCCTCTTGAAGCCACTGCACATCCAAACGCATATCAGGGTGCTCCTTTGCAATCCGGGTGTAGTATGCATGTTGTTCTGGAGCTCCCCTTGGAACATATATGCGAGGGCGTGGGTCATCGGTCCAGTCCTTTGGGTCTCTGCCCACTTTTGCAATGTTTGAGCCATCGATACGGCGAGTAAGCCCGTTCCAGAAGGAATCCTTAATCAGGCGGGAAAGGCGGTTGACCGGATTCTCGTTTAGACGTGCTTCATCAAGAATAATGGTTTTACGGCCGAAGTCTTTAGCCAAGGTAAGTTCTTGCAGCAGGTTGGAAAGCATATAAGTGCCGCGAACATCGAACTTGTTGAATCCACCCGATTTCTCGGTGCCGATAGAGAGAACCTGAGATACTTTCAGCGGAATATCCATGCACTATCACATGCGCAGACGTACCTTTGGTCCTTCATCCTCAATAGTAATCTGCATGTTATTGTCCGTATCCTCCCGAGAGAGCAGGGTCTTTAGGGTAGATTCGACGTGAACTAGGAATTTACGGGGCTGAATGGACTGCTCATCTATTTTCCATCCAATGTCAGCGTAACTACACTAAAACGGGCCGATTGAGTTGCTGACCATGGCTGATTCTCCGTGCTGGTTGCTTGAGCCCATCTGTGGTAGCATTACGACCTTGGGATTCTATAATCTATACATGCGCCCACATTAGTATTTCAAGGCTAATTGGTATGTAGATGCAAAGACTGACAGTAGAGTATGTGCGGACACGAGCATTCTTCTTGTGGGACTCGCCATAGTAGATGTGCGGCGCGGATAAGGGATCGAGATCGATTGTCGCGGTACGGCGTGGCTTGAAGGCTTGCGAGGTCATCCTATAGCGTCGATGCTATGCAGGGTTGTTTTCAACTCCGTAGAGAATGCAAGAAGTAATGGGATGTGGAGAAATCGTGGAGGAATGGAGAGTCTGCAGATTTGAGGATTTATCGGAGTTATGTGGGGGTGACAAAGCGGGATGTGATGGGATGTTGAAAGGATTGTGAGGTCACACGACGAGATATCCAGAAAGCTGCTTTTAGGGAGCGGAAGTCTGTCAAACGATAGGGTAATCAACAATGCTGGTTCACGATGCCAGGTGGATGGAGAAGTAATGGAGCAGACGAGTCAAGCGAATACTAGAAGAGCAGCTGTGACTGGAAGTGTCACCTCGCCCCGAACACAGCGTCAAAGTGCTTGTAGTAGGCGGTGAAGCAACGTCGACCCACCGGCAGTGGTAAGCTGAGACTACCAACTACCAACGAGGGCGAAGCCACCTTGGTTGCTGTGGTCGCGGTGGTCACCTGCAATGACTCTTCTAGAAGGGAGAAGTGGTGAAATTGGGAATGGCCTTGCCTTGGGTACTATCGACGCCGAGCTCCGGTGGTCGATCGGTCTCGCTCAGGGACCAGTTGGCCCTCCCTCCATTGTCTTGCCCTTCCGCCAGCGGGCCTGTCCGCGCTGTTAGAGCGACAATCCCTCCCCCGGACACCGGGCTTCCCGGACTTATTTGCCAGCAGCACGATGGAAATCTCTGCAGCTGCGGCCTCCAATTGCTCAAGCCGAGTTGCGATTGCAGCTTCCAACGAAAAAAACTCTTTGCTATTGCTGCAGAATCTGCGGTCGCAGTCCGCCATGGAGTTTTTGCAGTCCCCAGCTTTTTTTTTCGCTTTCTCGGACGGCAGTTGCTCGGATTGGCGAACTTGCCCATCCGCTGACCCACGCAAAATGGCGTCAACGTGCAGATATTGCTATCCCTTTCCAGGTCAGCCTCACCTCCACTCACCTCCATGAGAAGACTCGATGCGCGCAAGGCGTCGACTGGATCACGCCCGTCAAAACCCCCCGTGAGGCATTGCCGCCTCTCCTCCCACGCTAAATCTCCCCCCAAGCTCTACAGTTCTGCAGTCAGAGTCGCCGCTTGAAGAGCAGCAAGGCAGCACTCTTCACCATATATCCAACGTAGTCTTGCAGTGTCCATCACGATAGATGATGGCATCCAAAAGTCAGCTATTGCTTCTCAGACAGCCACAGCTACTTGCGCCGCACAGTCAGCTCACATGTTGGTCATCATGCTTAATGCATATCCCCACGGATTCGCCGTGTGTTTTGTGGCGCCCCACGCCGTCTCTGGAGCTCAGCTTTGGTCAGCACCTGGTGTGGCGTGAGCGCGTGCGTGTGTGAAACAATAAATAGTTGACGATTGTGAGTCTATTGGAATTTCCCCTTTATATTCAATTCATTTCCGCTTCCAATAACTTATTGCGCCCGCCCTCCCGAAACCTAACCCGTCCTCCCAAAGCCCGAACTTTTAGATCCCCGCAAGGTCGAATTACCCATGCCGTCTTTTCGCGCCCTTCGCTACTCGACCCTCCGACTGCCGTTTTATAATCCTCGTTATCCTCTGGACTCTTGCGGCTCCTGCGACTCTGTCCGTCTCTTATTGCAGTGTGTTATCGGTGCTGAAAGCGTTGGTGATGAAGAGAACAGGCTTCCCTCGTCCACACCCTCCCCCGACACATCGTCAGCAGCAATAAATTCTGCTGCGAATCTTCTTATACTAACAGTCTCCAAATCTCCTTGGCCGATGCCGAGGTGCTCCATCGTATCTTTTGCTAGCCATGGATGAGTGTCTTGCGTTGGACCCAGTGTGACAAAACGTCTCATCGGAGTTTCCGAGGATGGCCGTGGGCCACGATACAACTTCAGGTCATTTTTCGAGCTTGTCGCCACATTGTTGTCTGGAACCGGCATTGGCGCAGTTCTCGCGAGAGCGTCTGTTTCTTTGCCGTAGCGATCCTCATACATTTGTACCTCGTGAGCTCGAGCACTTTCTTCGCAGATCAGTGTTTGAGCGTAAAACTCATCCGTCTGGTGGGCACTACGTCAGTCCAAATCGAACACACTGGATTTGGACCATTTTCCTTACCTTCCTGTGCGTCGCATTATGCCATCCTAGGTTCTCTTCCGACAACAGTGAAGATGCTCCAGCGGAGCCTTCTCCAATCACAGGTCTATTATATTTCATCAGAACCGTGTCCACTATCCACGCCTCTTCGGATTGATCGGACGTTGACTGGTCTGGGGTTTGTTCCGTGAGAAACATTTCCACAAGTCTGTAGTTGTTCAACGCAGTTCCCCAAGGTTACCTGGAGATACGTGTCCTAGTAGCGATAAGATTTTGTATGTGCCGTGTCGTCGAACAAATGATGTAGGCCAGACTATTCCTTGGAGGGCAACTAGCCACGCATAACCGTCAGCGAAATAGCACAAATACGATTGCCTTTACTGTCCATGCCGGTGTAGATATAACCTCAGCAGAAAAAATATATATACTCACAGGCCATATGCAATTGCTCTTACAGTGGAACCTATCACATACACACACAGGAGAGCTCTTTCTAAGTCCTCCAATAGGCAAGTATTCGGACTGAGTATGTTATAGGTAGGACTAGAATTATAGCAGCAACAGCTAAGTGCAGGAGAAATACACTCATGGGCTTGCCTTTCGGAGTTGTGTCCTGCGCGGGTCTGAATGGAGTTACCCCTGTATTATAGCGACTCTGGGTTCTCTTAAGTAGTGGTGGGTGGCCTCTTGGAGGTATAGCTGTGGAGGCCATCAGAAGGATTTTTAGGGCGATCAGAACCTTGTTATATTTACGAGCTTAACTTGATTCAAATGAATGAACCAACGGTGTGCTAGATCTGTTCACCCTCTAGATGAAGAGGGCGAGATTACCTGTACACGTATGAAGGGCGAGATGGATATTGAAGGCGGCGAGCCAAAACGGGTAAGCGAGGGCGAGATGTGGAAGGGCGACGTGAGACACAAGAGGGTGTATGGTATAGGCTTATGCAGCGTCTAACAATATGGTGAGTTTCTAAGGACAGAGTCTTGCTTCTCGCTCTGGGGGCGCTATCCGTAGTGGTCATTCTTATATTGACAGCCTGGGCTACTCATCGCTCCTCACCTCCCAACATAAGACCGCACCGATGAACTGTCTACAGACGAACCAGGCTGTGTGGCTGCATGGCTGCATGGATGCGCATATGGAGAAGCTCTTGTCGGTTGTCGCACCATTCAGATTCAGCCTTCCACTCTCCCCCTCTGCGGTGCAGCACTCATTTGCTGCGCACACATGCAACTACGGATACCAACCGTGCTTCTCCTATCACGAGTGTTTAATAACGCCATCTTGGTGCTGCCACGTGGGTTACAGGGATGTCTTACATAGTTCGTCCCCAGAAGACTGCGATCACCATTTAATGAGCGGCATATACCAGTTAAAACGTTGCTAATCCATACGTTCACCGCATCTCCAGACATGAATATTGGGGACAAAGTTTGGGGCTATCGAATTTATTCAAGCCGAACACCCACATCAACGCCCCGTTCTAATGCGGGAGAGGTAGAATGAAGCAGGATGACTACACCCAGGTTTGGCTTCTTTCTACCCGATTGAGCGGACGATCCATTCCAACTAGCTTGTACACCTGATTCATGGCACACCGATCAAACTAGGGACATCCCGCATCGTGTTTTGTGGATATCCTCGACGGCAACCCTATCAATTCCCTTGGCTTGGCTGTGGGAAAAGGGAGGGATCAAGGATCAAGGACGCTCTTAGGGGGCGGATTCCGTGGAACGATCACCCAGATACACACGGAGGATGCTGCGACGTCGGCTGCAACCACGAGCATCATTCAGTGGGGTTTTGAAGCCGTAACGGAGCACTGGTCGCTAGGCAAGACTACCACAATCCCCAGCCGGTAGAGCAGAGCGCGGTTGTGCGGATTGGGCAGGCGTTGCGGGACCGGTGTGTGGCCCTACTGCGAGGCTGAAAGTGGTGCCGGCATGCCATGTGGAAGGGGCGCTACCATTTCCTCTGGCCTGTCTTAGTAATTCTGGGGGGGAGTCTGGCGCTCCGGCTACCGAAGGCGCAATTTATCTCCTACCAGGGCTGAAAGCCAGCTGCTGGATTGCTTTTTTGCGGCCCCTAGAAGTTCCTAGCAGCGGCGCCCCAATTGGCCAAAGCGCGGCAACTCGGGCCGCCAGCTGCGGTTTCTGGGTCTTTCCCCGAAATTGTTTTACTTTTGTGAAGGCTTAGAGGGTGGTGGTGCCATGGGGGTGCAGTGGGGATGCGGCCGATGCGGCCAACGCGGCCAACGCGGCCAAGCGACCAATGCAGCAAATGCTAGAAAACCACTTTGTTTTAGCGCGAACCATTGGCGCGGGCTGGGGTTGAAGGGCCGTCCCGATACGATGGGTGGTGGGTCACTCTAAACTTTTGGCTTCGGCCACGCCAACCGCCTGGTTAAGCTTTGCAGTGACAGTCTTCGTTCGTGCGACAGCTTCGTGTGTAGAACCCGTGGCCCATACCCTTGGAGTTGGTCGTCGTGGCTAACCTTCTTGTCGGGATCTCACTCCTTTCTCTCCTACTGCACCTACTCCCCTCCCCCCAATTCGTCCACTTGTTGTGGGAATTGGTTAACATCGAACGATGATCAACAGTGAATGGCCCTGCAATAACAGCATGCTTCTGATTTCTAATATTGCCCGCGTCCTCTCGCCGGCGCAAGTCTCAGTCTCAGTTTGGACTCTCTCTTCCGCTTCAATCAGCAAACAACACATCGAAGCTGCCCGTGCGTCGGACGCTTATCTCGCCGCGAGAGTCCCACTCTCCCCCCTCATCGTCGATTTTGTTCCTCTAAGAGCCCGCAGCTAAAGCACATCCAAACTTAATTTCACCCACTCATCGCCTTGCAGCTTCTCTCCCGTCTCGGCCTCCCCACGATCCCGCCGCGCTTACTGCCGTCTTGTTTACACCTCCAACACGACTAGCCCGGCAGCATCGCTAACACCTCTACTGCCTACACTATCCACCACCATGCCTCCAACACGACTAGCCCGGCAGCATCGCTAACACCTCTACTGCCTACACTATCCACCACCATGCCTCCAACACGACTAGCCCGGCAGCATCGCTAACACCTCTACTGCCTACACTATCCACCACCATGGCCCACTGCCGTGCTCCACTCAGGGCTTAACAAGACAGCCTCAGCCCGACAGTGAAGCAGGCCAAATGCAAATCATTGCTTAGCATTCATCTACCGATGCAACCTCATAGGCACGTTATACGCCTTACGCTACGTTAGACTATCACTTCACCGCACGCGACTCATGTTTTAGAGTGTATCCTTGCGTTAGGTCTGCGTTGTAATATTACTTGGCCGTTAAGGCTATTATCCCAAGGGCCAGGCGTGCAGGAAGTCTTCGTGCTTCCGACCTCCAGCTAACAGCGAATCAAGGTTGAACGCTAGTCTTTTTGCGTAACCTACTACATTAGATGCTCCATTGCCTTTCTACGAACCTAACCGGTGTGCTGCTGATTTCCATTAGGCAGCGCCCATCCCAACACGCTGGATGCTGGGAAACCGACAACCCGTCAATATTTTTTTTCTCGGTTAGCTCGCTTTTAGAAACAGCCCACCTACCGAGTCATTTCTGGGTTGGCAGTCAGCGATATCATGGCACATACTCCAATTTCACTTTCTCCCGCCCGGAATCGACCTACTCTGAACTGGTTTCTCATGCAGTATGTGGGAATCCCCGCCTGGGTCCACTCGGCTGCTGCCGCAGCTCCGGAAGACCATAAAGACCTTAAGCCCCAATACGGCAATATGCCCGATGACCACATATTTTGAGGTTCTCACAACTTCACTAGCAACTTTAACATTCATACCATTTTCAAACCTGACCCCTAAAGAGACTCCTAAAGATCTTCAAAGCTATTTCCTTTGACTATTGTAGTATTCCTTACGTAGGTCCTCAATTTCCGAGTCTCGCGTCTCACTCGTGCAAAAGCAACAGTAACACTACATGTACATACGTCTCCACAAATTTAGCGAGATGCACCCTTACTTTTTCTCTCTACAAGGGCCCTAAGAGATTGTGTCTAAAGCCATGCATACAATATGTGTGCTTAGCAGATAATAGGACTCTACTCATCCCAACAAAAGCACACCGGTGCTGTCAGCCATTCTATGCCGTCTTTCATTCCGCTCTTATGTATGGTCCATTCACACATCTAGAGAGACGCTGAATCATGAAGACAGAACATCATCATTTAGTTGAAGAACCTCCTCATACTCTCTCCAGAGCCCGGACTCGCCCCCTAGTGCTCCCGTCTTCCACCGAAATCTTACAGAGCCGACTCGGCATGAATTCCGTGCGGTGGAGGAGTCACTAGTCTATTTCCCCTCGTTTTTTAAGCGAAACCACCGCCAACGAGGCGTTATCGCAGAGACAGTGGTCGAACAAACTTCACTCCTAGGATTTTGGTCAATGGCAACATAACCGAGTACGAAGGACGGAGCCAAAAATGTATTTCTCCTTCCTTTTTGGGACTAGCGATTTTCCCCCTATAAGGTGCTCATAAGGTTGCTGAAGTTTTAGGCCTCTTTGGGGCCTTTGGCAGGTCTTAGGGACATAGACCGCCTAAATCTTGTTGCTCAGGCGGTAGAGCCCCACAACTTAGCGACCTTATGGGGGGTATCGGCTGGTCCCAAAAAGGAAAGAGAAACCCATTTTTGCACCGTCCTCCGTAGACACATTCCATCTAATAATACACTTGGCCAGCCTTAGCAGTGGAATACGAATATGCGATTCAGGGGTTTAAATCAACAGTAGGACAAGAAAAACCGTGTCAAGTTGTCAAATTGGGGGCTCAGGCACGCAATTCTGTTTTGGTAATCTCGTCCTCTGTAGCAGTGAAAGCGCAACCTGTCGACCTGAGACGGATTGTCTCAGTTGACTAGTACCTGTTCCTGTTGCCTGCACCTGCAACTTGTATATATAGTCTCTTTTATTTCATAGATTAATAAAAATACACGAGTCCGTTCGACACAACCCAACAACTGAGACCCAGCCGTTCTACATCTATAGTTAACTGAATAACCTCCCAACGACACTTCAATAACAAAGGATCCTGTGAACACATTTTTACACTCTACGGAAAGCCATACCAGCTTCTTCTGTGATTTCTTCTCTTTTAAGCACCAGCGCCTTGCTAATTATGATCCAGCGACTCGCCCTTTACACACCCATGTCACCACCGCTCTCGTGGCCCACCTCAGATGTCGAGAAGAATCGGCCTAACGAGACAAACCTCGGTGCTCAGTTCTCGGAGTCGGATTCGAAAATGGGAGTCGAAGCTGGGATTAAACGCGTACACGGGGGTTCTCATCGCTTTCCATGACATTTACAAACGCTTACGACGATATCCTTAAAAAGGCTCTTTTTCGCCGGAGGGTCTTTTTCGAAGAAGCGTCTGCAAGAGTCTCGGCTGGGATTGGGTTCTGGTTAAGCGCCTCATATTTCCCTCCAAAGGAATTAAAAGCCTGTCGCGCGGCAGGCATTTGGAGAAACTCCTGGTGCTGGATCTGAGGACCTGAGCCAATCATTGCCTCAGTAACAGCTGGGTTCCAAGCTTGGTTGAACGTGACGAGACCGGGAGGGTGGGAATCAGGGTTGATATAATCATTCCTTAGGCCATTGGGTTGAAAAACGAAGTCCTCGTTGCGGTTTGGTAGATCTCCTAAATGGTCGTATGATGAATCCACTGCTATTCTACCCTGATTCCTGTCGGCGTGATTTGAGTAGCTACTCTCGCTCGAAAAGGGATTAAACTTCTCGTCGGTAAATCCTGTGACGTTAGTTCGAGAAGATTGTGAAGTTCCTCGAGTAAAAAGGCTGGAAGCTTCCGTTTCAATTTGCGATTCCTGGAAATAACCTTGTCCAGCCGATAGAGAGATATTGTATCCTGCATCTGCCATGTCTACATCATGACAAAAGGCTGTACACGCATACGTGTCGCTAGGAGATGGCGCAAGGTCCACAGGATCCAAATGCTCTGGGTAGGAAGAGGCTTCTACCTCCGTCCCAAGATAGGATGTTTCCAAGATAGGATGTTTCCAAGATAGGATGTTTCCAAGACAGGGACACTCAAGTCTTGCATACCTGGTCCACTTGCCGATACCGGGCGTTTTGAGGGCGATTGAAACTGACCGGATTCACTGGCCGTATGTGCAGACCCTCGCCCAAATATCGCTGCGCCATATTTTGGAAGTGGATTAGGAAGCTCGATCTTGGCGTTTCTGCGTCGGGACGAGAACTGTTGTATTCGATCACATCTACAGGAAACTTGCCTCGTGGGGCGAATGCCCGATTTCGGACATGGTTCGAAAAGGTGGGCTGAGCTGTGCCACTGAAGTCCTGTGGCAGTGACCAAAGCCTGGCCTGGTAGGGAGTGGCTCTCGTGAAGGAGTTCGCACAAGGTGGACGTCTGGATAGTGAGGTAATCCTTATCCCGCGGAACATTCTTGAATTTGTTGCATAACGAAGCGGACGTTGCTGGTTGGATGACGTCGTTGAAGTTGTCTGCAAAGAATACGACCGCACCATTGTCGCGCGCAAAAGCCGGCCACTGTCCACAGGTTTTCTTAAGCCCAGTTTCGTGAACTTTCATTCGAGGCTTACGTTGTAGGAATTCCATATAATTCCAACCTTGAACCTGTTGCTCCCAGCTCAGCTTAAGCTCAATGCCCGCCTCGGAGACGTTTTCTGTTTCGGCCTGTAAACCTTCAAGCATCTGATAAAGCTCCCGGACTTCATCCCGAAATAGCTTTACTTGAACATCCTCCTTATCGAGGTGCTGGTCTCGACGCAAAATGAGATCGTGATTTTGGACCATGCTGTCAAAGACAGAATCCGGTTGATCGCAGACTGCACTATCAAATTTGACAAGTTTGCAATCCACACGATACGGTTTCAATGAGTGACGGTTGAGGATTGCGTGGAGAATGAACCTTTGGCCATCAGTATGCCACGCGCGGCGTTGTGTCATATCTTGAAGAATAACATGGGTCTGACGAGCATCGTCAAGCAGATCTTCATAGAAATCGGAATGCTGAGCATGGTAGGTGCCATCCTTGCGGCCTATGGAGAAGCGGGCACTTGCAGTGACGATTTTCGTGAAACCAACAGAACCTCCTGTTAGCTTTAGTACCTTTTTTGAAAGTGGTGTGATTTTGGATGGGGGTAATAATGTTGTGAAGTCGAATGACTCTGTCGCTGCATGCCATTAGCCTATTTGACAGAAAATTCCTCCTTGAGACGATATAATGAGGTGGATATCTCTCCAGAGGTACCAACAGGAGTAGTAACATACCGAGATGGTTAATGGTTGCGCTATACCACCCGAGAAATGCTCTAGTTGAATGTAAGGCTGTTTCTCCAAATTCTGCCAGCATGAGGCGGGCTGGACAAAGTGTTCGAACATCTTTATAGCTAATCCTCCCTTGATCTTTCTTCAGGAAATGCCATTGCACGGAGTCTCCTAGCCGCTCGATAGGTACAAACATTGTAGATCGCCCTTTTAGGATATATCCTCCCCCAAATTCCGTTGCATTCAGAATGCCACCTAAAGCTGACATGATCTCCAACGGGATCTCCAGACCTGCTTCATTCGGCCTATAAAACAACCCCTGCGCTAGTACTATACTGCTACTATCCAGACCTATAGCTAAAGCTTTCTATACCTAATACTCGGATTATCCTAAGCCGCCTAAACCTATTACTAGCATTATACTACTACCGCTAAAGCCATCCGCATCTAATACCTAGATTATCCTAAGCCGTTTAACCCTATTACTAGCACCGTACTACTACCAAACTAATAAGCCTTATATTAATACGCCTACAAACTAACAAGACCTCGCGCCGCTACGCCTATAAAACGAACCCAATAACCTATTACGTCGATAAGCCTACGACCTAACCTAAATACGACTAGGTAGAGCCTCGCTCCCTAGGTATCCCTACTAGATAGAGCATAGCTCTCTAGACCGACCCTATCGCTTATATTATACTGCCACCTAAACCTATTAACAAGACCTCGCGCCAATATGCATACGAACCCAAACTAATAAGCTCTATATCGATTCGCCTACGGAACCTAAACACGTTACTAGTATTATGCTACTACCTAAATCTAATAAGATCCCGTGCCGATATGCCTACAGAACCTGCGCTAGCACTATACTATCACTAATAAGAACCTACCACGACCATAACACCATACCGTACTATAAATACTACACCGCACCAACAAGAACCTACTAAGATACTACACTATACCGTACCGACTATACCGTATTACTAGAATCTATTTACCCACCTACCTACCCCTATACACACTATACGACACACTCCCTATAGAGGGGGGGAAAGAGGGGGGGGAAGGGAGGGCCCTATTAGCCTTAGGATAAGACCTAGTAAGGAGGGACCATATATAGATATATAAAGGAAGACCGTAGAGCTACTAGAAGCGAGAAAGGGACTATATAAGCTTTAACAATGCATCTCTAAGCGGCAAGAATAGGAGTATAGCTGGTAATAAAAGCTAGGCTATGCTTTAGGCCTAATAAGTTAGTAGCCTAATAATTAAACATAAAAGGACCGAACTAGAGGAGCCTATATAGCGGAGGACGTAGAAGGGCGAAGAAGGGCTAATAATTTTTTTTCCCGTAATGGGTTTTTTTGTATATATGATATAATAACGCCTCGCAGGAGCTCGGAAGTAAGAGGGAGGTACTATCACAGGAGTCACCCACGCACGTTCGTCCCGTAACACCTACGCACGTCTTACGACTACCCCTATTCCCTTAACCACGTTAACCTAACCTGTTCTGTTTCCTTATCTAAATGTCTTTATATTAACCACGCATAGTTACGTGTACGTAGCCTTCTTTAATTACTACCCCGTTTAGTATATTATATTCCAGCTTATGCCTACTTCCGTAACACAAACACAGTTAGAAGGAGCCCTTAAGCCTATTTAAGTAGTTTTCGATTATAAGGCCTTAGAATATTTTATAATAACAAAGGCCCTTATAGCCTAGTAGGTATACTAGGCGAAAGTCTTATCCCAATTTAACTTCCTAATTATATATAGATTAAGTACTACTAACTATGCGGATGCTCTTATAAGGCGTAAATAGGACCTAGATAACTAGGCAGCTATAAAGATATTATTATAGACTTAGACGCTATTATAACTAAAATACCTTAACCTTTAAATATAGGCAGAACTAAATACGGACCCTTTAAGCGCTAAGATATATCCTATTAATTCTATAGAACTTAACCTTATTAATAAACTGCTATAGGTAAACTGTACGGCCCCTTCTCTATAGGAGTATTGTAAAAAGGCAAAGGATAATACTAGCCTATAGTCCCTTAAAAACGGACTACTTAAGCACTAGGAACGGCTAGTAGTAGTAAAGGAATAGAACTTACGGACTTAGCTTATTGCCGAAGTATATACCTACATCGGCAAAATATTGTCCCTTGTAAATGACCTCAGCTGCTAGAAGTTGGCGTCGTTGGCGGGCCATTGAGGGCATTGACCAACTTGACAAACCAGCCTATGTCGAGTTCATTTGACACGCAGCCTGCGCGCAGCCTGCGCATAGCCTGCGTAACCTGCGCAACCTGCGCAACCTATATAACTTATAATTTTAGATAATAAAGGCTACTTTAAAGCCGTTTATAAAGCTATCAAGATAAATTGTATACACTTCTTTATATAATCTACTACGCCCACATCTGCTACCTGTCTGCATCGTCTACCTGTCTACATCACCTACCTATCTGCATCACCTACCTGTCTGCATTACCTACCTGTCTGCATCGCCTACCTGTCTGCATTGTCTACCTGTCTGCATCGTCTACCTGTCTACATCACCTACCTGTCTGCATCACCTACCTGTCTGCATCGCCTACCTATCTGCATCATCTACCTGTCTGCATCGCCTACCTGTCTGCATCGTCTACCGGTCTGCATCGTCTACCTATCTACATCACCCTACCTGTCTGCATCACCACCCTGTCTGCATCGCCTACCTGTCTGCATCGCCTACCTATCTGCATCGTCTACCTATCTGCATTGTCTACCTGTCTACATCGCCTACCTGTCTGCATCTGCCTTATAGTGTCTAATTCAATTTGGGGAGAGTCGGCCCGATCAAAGGCTCTGATTGATTCGAATCGTTCTCCATAGCCGTTCGCCTGCTGTACATTTGAACAGTGGTCATCTAGGGTGCCTCCCTAGGAGGCTTAATTCGATTCGATTCGGTAATAGGCTCTGATAATTCAATTAATCGATTGAATCGTTCGTGGTGTTCGCTGGCTGGTTGTTCAAACGGTCGTCGTCTGGTTCTAGTAACGGTCGTCTGCTAGTTCTGGCGACGGTCGTCTGGTTCTGGCGACGGTCATCTAGTTCTGGCGACGGTCATCTGGTTCTAGCGACGGTCATCTGGTTCTGGCGACGGTCATCTGGTTCTGGCGACGGTCGTCTAGTTCTGGCAACGGTCGTCTGGTTCTGGCGACGGTCATCTGGTTCTGCGACGGTCATCTGGTCTGGCGACGTTCGTCTAGTTCTGGCGACGGTCGTGGTTCTGGCGACGGTCGTCTAGTTTCTGGCGACGGTCGTCTGGTTCTGGCGACGGTCGTCTAGTTCTGGCGACGGTCGTGGTTCTGGCGACGGTCATCTGGTCTGGCGACGGTTGTCTGGTTCTGGCGACGGTCCTCTGCTGGCTGCCGTTCCAGTGCCTCCTAAGGTAGGGAGGATGTAAGGAAGGGTAAAAATAAGGGTGCTGCAAAGGGGGTAACTTGGCAGAGGCACGTGCGGGACCCGATGTAGAGCTTCGTGTAGAGCCTCCGTACGCAGAGCTTCGCGCAGAGCCTCGTGCAGAGCCTCTGTACGTAGAGCTTCGTGTAGAGCTTCGTGTAGAGCTTCGTGCAGAGCCTCGTGCAGAGCCTCTGTACGCAGAGCTTCGTGCAGAGCCTCGTGCAGAGCCTCTGTACGTAGAGCTTCGTGTAGAGCTTCGTGTAGAGCTTCGTGCAGAGCCTCGTGCAGAGCATCTGTACGCAGAGCTTCGTGCAGAGCCTCTGTCGCAGAGCTTCGTGCAGAGCCTCTGTCGCAGAGCTTCGTGCAGAGCTTCGTGCAGAGCCTCGTGCAGAGCCTCGTGCAGAGCCTCGTGCAGAGCCTCTGTCGCAGAGCTTCGTGTAGAGCTTCGTGTAGAGCCTCTTGAGCATATAACTTAAAAATAATCTATTATATTACCTTAATTGTATATAAGGAATATATAAGTTGGTTAACTGCGTGTTATTTAACTTTTAAATATGTCAAGTTGGTTAATTGCAGGTCAATTGCAGGTCAATTGCGTGTTATTTGACTTTTAAATATGTCAAGTTGGTCAACTGCGTGTCATTTGACTTTTGAATGTGTCAAGTTGGTCAACTGCATGTCAATTACGCGAAACGCGCTTAACAAAGTCGACTTGAAACCAGTGTGGCCAACAGTCAGCGTCCAGCGAGCTTCGCTGACTGACTGTACCAATTGAACCGCTCGCTGTCCGCTCGCTGGGTAAATGTGTACGCTGACTGCACCGCTGATAGCGCGCTTATCCAAATCGGGTAATTTGTATAGATTTAATGGAGTTATAGAGCTAAAATTTAGATTTTTAACAGCACTTCTGTATGTATAAATATTGATATTGCCTAATATTAAATCTACCTTAATTAACCTTGTATAGTATTTAGATATCGCCACGCCGCGTAGGCTTTAAAGAAGTTCGTAGTGACGTTAGTAGTATGTCACGGGACACCCCCGTGACACCTTATACACGTCCACCTGTTTCCACCGACTCAGCAACTAGAGACTGACCACGAGACGGCAATTTGCGGCAATCTGACGGCAATCTGCCATATTCTGCCATATTCCGCCAAGTTCCACCGAATCCTGCCAAGTTCTGCCAGGACCACCACCTGAATCCTATTCTGCTCCGTGCACGTGTTGACCAAGCAACCAAGCTAACGATATATACCCTTTCTTCCCGTTTCCCTGCCTTCTCTCCTTACGCAACGTCTTGACCTTATCACACAGTTCATGTATATAGCTTAATAGTATCTACTTTGCTACATATTATCGCCGCTTATACTCACTCCGTGACATAGTAGGGACTTGGGTTAGGTGGTTAAGTAGGCTCTATAAGCTCTATTTTAAAGTTAGATTCTATTAGGTAGAGAGCTCTAGTAAACGTACCTCTCTTATCTAGTGTTTCTACCACTATATCTAACCTATAGCTAGTAAGATTGGTTTTTAAACTTGTTAACTAGGGCGTAGCTAAGGCTCTGTTAGAGTTAATACAGTTAATTAAGCTGCTTGGTAAAAGGCCTTTAAGTAGCCACTATTTTTAATATTAGTTTACTTTAACTATATCGGCTAAGAGCCTATTGCGCTTATTAGAAATAATCTTCTTAGCTTAGCTAAAAGCTCGCTTATATATAGAGCTTATTACTAGTATAGAAAATAGATCTAAAGTAATCTTAGTAAGAGTTAGATAAAGGATTTAACTAGTAGTAAGCTACCAGTTAAGAGGATCTGGAATAATATTGCTTACCTTACTACCGTTTTTATTACGGATCTTAATTAGCTTAAGGCCTGCGTTATAGTAGCGATTAAGTTTAGTAGTAAGCTTAATTTACTTTTGCGAGCGTAAGAAAGTAAGGTTCTTATTAACTAGTAGAGATTATAAATATTTATCGCCTAAATCGTCGCTAGATATATAAGGAACCTTCCTACGTTATAGTTTAACTACCTCCTTATCTTCCTTACCTACTTACTTATTAATATAGTCATCAAATACTATTTTTATACACCTCTTAGCGTGCTTCTACTACTATAGCCACCGTTTCTACTTATCGCGAAAGTAGGCGCGTTTAAGAGAGGGATAAAGGATAACTGCAATAAAGTAGTACGGGCTCTCAGCTTTTATTTTATCGAAATACTTATTAAGCTTCTGCAGAGCTATATTAACGCTAGATTTAAAGAAGCAGTTATCTATATTCTTAAGATTCTGCTAAGTTTATATAAGGATCTAGTAAAGAAGCTTTATGTTTATAATTAACTCCTATAAAGCTCCATATAAGCCCTTAACGCCATAGCTATTAGCATTACCTTTTATGCGTTTAGTAGCTAATATAAAAGGCTTTAGGATTTTAATAAGCTGCTTAACTTCCGCCTAATCTTCTTTAGTAAGAAAGTCTTGCGTAAGGTTGTAGCTATTATTAGTAGGCTTCCTCTAAGTTAGTAGATATTTATTAATCACTTTCTTAAGAAGTAGCGCCTATTAAAGTATAAAGTAGGTAAAATTCCACTAAACGCCACCGTCTTTAATAAGTATAAGTTCGGCTTAATTAAAGAGCTTATCCTCCATATAAGCCTTAGCTTAATTCTTAGTAAAGTTTTAGCGGTGAGCCATAAATTGTATAATATATTTAATAATATTATAAACTTTTCCAACGACACCTTTCTACCGCATAAGGTTAAATTTAGCTTAATCGCTAGCACTAATTAGCAAGCGTTTAAGCTTGCCAATACCTTTACTATATAGTAAGGCCTTAATAATAAGGTTTATAATATAGCCAACATACTAGAGTTGTTCCCTTTTTGCCACTATAAGGCTTTATAAGAGATATTCGTAGAGCTTATTATTATTAGTGGCGTTATTAGCTATTAGACAGCCAAGCTTATATTTAAATTAATACTTCTAAATAACTGTTGCTAAAGCTATTACCACATTCTTAGCTATATGCGATCCTTATATCTATAGAAGTCCTATAAGAATTAATTGTAACTTACTATCTTTATTAACTAAGTAAGCTACTACACTAAGTAGTAATATTTCATTTATTAACGTCCAGATATTACAGCTAATATAGATTTTACTTTATAAGGTAAGGAGGAGGTCTTTAATATTAAGGCGTTGGCGCTTAAAAGCAGATTTTATCTAGTTACTTAGTGATATATATAAACGTATAAGACACTCTTATATCTAAGGACGGTCAAATATAAGCAATGCGTGGGTATAAGTACTTATAGCTTACTGAAATATAATATCCTATAGGATTGTCCAATTAATATAGGCTTATATATAGCCAGCTGCCCAAAACGGCTGGCGTTTGCTACTGCCGGATATAGGAGAGACTTAAGCGTTTAGTTTGGATAGTGCTTATAGAGTACTACTATAGCTATTATAATTAAGAATAAGACTATATTTCGATTTTAAATGGCTAACAATATAATCTATACCGTTAATTGTAAGTAATATAGCTGGTCTTTAAGCTAAATAGCAGATTTTATATAACCAGAGTCTCTTTCTACCCTTTAGCCCGTCCCAGAACAGATCTGCTCTATACTTCTATATTATTAATATAATGGAGTTCTTTAAAAGGGACCGCTTATTAATAATTTAGTATCCGTATTTACTAGTAAGCTTGCCGTACTTACCTAGGTAAAGATTATCCCAGTTAATAGGAAAGATATAGCTATAGTTCTAGCCAATTAATGGAGGATCTTGTGATGTAGAGTTATTCTGCTTATTTAATTTGGGCGTGTTTTTAATTATAAGGGGAGTAGAAGTAGTAGATCCGCGACGCCTATGGGATACTAAAGAGCTTAATTAACGCGTAGATTGTGAACTTAATGAGAAAGAATAATAAAAAGGTTAATATAAACGCGTGTATATACGCGACAGGGAATTTGGAGAAAACTATACTATTTTATATAAATATCCCAGGGGTTTCCCGCCCGAATTTTAGCCGAAGACCCTTAGATCTTTAACCTCTACTAAAAGCTTTAAAACACCATCCTTTCTTACCACCTATGCAGCGAGCTGTCAGCTCGCTGCAGTCTTACCGCTGACTGACTGTTATAACTATATACGCTGACTGACTGCTTATATAAGCAGCTAGCTGCCAGCGACGCTGCCAGCGACGCTGCCTGTTGGCCACACTGCTTAAAACCCAGCCTGCGAATATTTTCCCGATGTAGGTCTCTATAACTTACCCTAAAAAGAATAAAACCTATAAGATTATTAGTAACCAATACTGTTACGGACGCTTTAAGTACGATGTTACGACTACTAGGAGAGGAGTCAGAAGAAGCTAGTTAGTTAATACAGGCACGGTCTAGGATGGAACCCATAGAACTATATAACGAGGAATAGTAAGCAAGTCATATAATGTTGTACGCAGAGTACGCGGTGTACAAACGGAACATACGTATAACACATATAACACATACCTTACATATAAGAAGGATTTCTTAGGAGTACGGATGTGTATTTAAAGGACTACAGTCCCTACCTAGATAGTTTCTTCCTTATAGTAATTCTTAGAATACAATTAGAGTTAATATATTAGGCAACCACTCCACCAGTTATATTTACGTTATTAACTATTTATTCTTTACCTATATACCTAGCCTATTAATAAGTCCACCGTAGTTTCTACTATAAGGTTTCGTTACACAATCACTACCTAGTTACGGTATTAATAAAAGAGAGTTAAATAACATGCTACTAAAAGCAGCGACTATAATGCCGTTAACGGCAGTAACTACTTTAGGAGTAAGTGGAGATACAAGTATACAAGACACTAATTTACAGCCAGTTACGGTTAGACAGTTACAGGAAATAGTTAATTAATTAAATAACAATAATAAGATACTTAAGGATAGACTTAATGCGGTTAGAGCAGTAAAGATTAAGCTACTATTAATTAAAAAATTCTTAGGTAAGAAGTTAAAACTAAAAGAATTCCTAACATAGATGTATTTTAAGGTTACGCAGGAAGTAGCAAAGCTACTAATATTAATGGATTAAGTAGCGTACGCAGAATTGTTCCTAATAGGACGAGCACTTAAGTAGTTCGAGCCATATCTTACGGAGATATAAGTAAACGGCATGGCTACCACTAATTAGGAAGTGCGATTTATATTCTCTAGTTAGGGAGGATTTACAGAACGATTAACACAGATATTTGGAGATTTAGAAGCAACAACTATAGCGGAAAGAAAGTTATAGAACTTAATATAGAGGAGTTTAGCAATTAAGTACACGATATAGTTTTAAATACTTACTATATAGGTTAAATGGAACGATAAGGCGCTGATAGTATAGTATAAATAAGAACTTAAAGCGAAAGTCTAAGACGCAATTATCCTAATAAAAGATACGGAAACCCTAAGAGATCTAATTAACTAAGTAATTAAGATCGATAATAGAATCTACCAGAGGGAACTAGCTAAGAAAGGCTAAGATAGAGTCCTATAGTTGTATAAGGAGTAGAGCACGCAACAACCAATATAGAGTTAAAAACTATAGAATGGTGGATTAGAGCTAATAGACCTAAGCGGTACTAAAGAATCTAAAAGATAGAAGCAACTATAGAAACCTAGAAGTTAAGGATTAAGTAATTATAGGACTAAGGAGCATAGGCTAAACTAAGGATCTTAGTAGAAAAAGATATTTAAGCGGACTCTATAGTAGAACAAATGGTTTAAAAACGGAGCTTATATAAATTACGGAAAATAGGGTTATTTCGCTAGAAACTGCAAAGATAGTTAGAGATACTATACGGTTAAGGGAACTAGACTAGTAGAAAACACATACGTATAGAGGGACGATAGTGTACTATAAGGAACAAAAGAGTATTTAATTAGAAGTTTTGCGTTTTGTTACAACAACGTATACTAAATTTATAAAGACGTTAAGTATAGTGTAAGCTATTAGCTATAAGAGCTAGAGTTAAGAGGATTTAAGGGAACTAAAGAGTTAGATAAAGAATAAGATTAACTCTATAAGCTAGATTAAGATATTATAGCAATATACGGACAAAGATTAGCAACAATAATAATAAAGTTAGAGTACTTATTAATTAACAGTAATAAGGAAAAAAAGGAACTAACTAGGGGTATCTAAACCTTAATAACGTAATAGAAGCAGAGACTAAAACCGCTATAGAGTAAGGTTTAGTAACGGGCATTATAACACCGTTGGATACGGTATCTATCGCTTTATAAGACGGAAGGAGTAATATCTAAAAGCGATTAAGTAAGTAGACGACTGCTAGTGCTAGCTTACTACTTAATAAAGGTAAAAGGCTAAAGGCTTAAGATTCTTAAGACGAGATAAGAGATAACTAAGATTTTTAAAACAAGATAAGGTACGCTTAAGGACCTACAATAGATAATAACCGATAAAGCAGAGCAATAGCTTAGTTTAGTAATATATAAATAAGCTTAGGACGAAGTTTCCTAAAGGCACAAGATTCTTAAAACAAGATAAGTAAGATTTAAAACTCTTAAAATGAGATAAAAATACTAGTAAAGCCTAGTTAAACTAAGGCTAGAGTATAGCTTAAGAAAGAAGTAAGCTTAGGATTAAAGAATCTAAGGAACTAAGAATTTGGAGTATAAATAGGGACACCCATAAATAGGAAGTAAGAGGCTTTGCTATAGATTAGAGAATCTATAATAAAAATAACGGTTAGACTAAGAGACAGACATATAAACTTAAAAGACTTACTAGTAAAACATAGTATTTAAACTAAAGATTAAAAAGTCGATACTATAATTAAGAAGTAAGAAGACTTTAAGGATTTAATTACTAGACGTAAACAACGAGAAACTATAGATGAGTTTAGAGTAAGAATCCTCGTATAGTAAGAATAAAAACTAGATATAAGATTTAGTATATAAGGTTGTACACGAGACAGAGTACTAGTATAAAGAATCACTAATAAACCGAAAGTAGGCACGCTAAGAGCTAAGTAGCTTACTAAACTAGAAAACGAAGAGAATCTAGGGATTTTAACTAGGTTTAAGGAACGGCATATAAAGGGCTGTTATAACGCAGTAATAAAAAGATACTTCCTTACGGATAAGCTGTATATACTCTAATAGCTATACTAAAAGTAGTATAGATAGCGACATAATAATAAATAGGAAGATTTCTATATGTAGTTAAACGAGAGAGTTATCCAAGACTACCTAATTACGGAAAAAGTAATAAATTATATTAAGGGAGCCTTAATTATAACAGCGAAAGATCTAGAGCAACAATTAGAGGACTAGAGAAGCGAAAGACGTATTTTAGTACCTGTAAATAAAGTCGCAACGTTTAGATTAACACGATAAAGGTTTAAACTTAAGGACAAAGACGAGCTAAGAGTTAACCTAAAGCACCTAGTACACTATACGCTATTATGGATTGTATATATAGACAATATATATAAGATGCACAAAAATCCAAAAGAGAAAAACCGGAAATACCCTATAAGGATATATTAGGCGCTAAATAAGCGATAGTATAGGAATGCTAAGTATATACACGGCTAGTATCTAGTAAAAGTATAGAGTTAAGGGAACCTAATACTTTAACTAGGAAGATTCCTTACGGAAAAATACTTAGACGGACAATAGTAGTAGGAATGCCTAGAAAATACGTGTCTATAGTATATAGAGGACAAAAAGCGAATAAAGCATTAGCTAAAGAATAAGTTAAGTATATAAGGATCTAGCAGCTAATAGTTAGGAAAAGTAGAGGCCTATAGAACCAGAGGGAGCTAGTAGTAAAGCCTTAGACCCTTAAAGGAATTTAAGGATAATACCTAAATTTATAAGTTAAATAGCAAGATTAACAGTTTAAAGTATTAATAGATAGTAGAGTAATGAGGAACCATATCTTACTAGTAGCAGTAAAAAGGATAGGGCTACCGCACAGACAAAAAGAGCACTCTTATTTATTAGTTACAATTTTAGGAGATCCAATAGCCTATAGAGGAGGCATTATTAATCTTAAAATAGGACCTATTTAAATAACTATTAAAGGGAGATAAATCGAGATATCTTTCGATATATTACCGTTAGGGAATAATAAGGCAGTATTAGGAATGCCTTAGTTATAGAAATATAATCTAAAGATTAATTGGATTACAGGTTAAGTTAATATTAGAGATACTTAATAATATAAGAAACGTATAGCTACTAAAATAGTATAGTACTAAGTCGGAGCGATATATAAAAAGACTAAGTAAGGCTTAAGTTATGTACCAAAGAGATACCACAAGTATAGTAAAAAGTTATGGTTACTAGAAAGTGAAAAACTGTTAGAGTATATAGTATAGGACTATAAGATAGAATTAGAACTAGGAATAAGTCTAAAGTTCTTTCTAATCTATAAACTGACTAAAGAAGAATTAAGAGCTTTAAAAGAGTTTATCCAGGAAAATCTACAAAAGGGATATATCCGACTATCATAATTATTAGTAGGATATCTAGTACTATTTATACCAAAGAAAAACAGAAAACTTAGGTTATATATCGACTATAGATAGTTAAATAGTATTACTAGGAAGGATGGGTATTCTTTACCCTTAATTAGCGAAATCCAGGATAGGATAGGCAATGCGTAAATCTTTACGAAGATAGATCTAAGATAGGCGTACCATTAAATTAAAATTAAGGAAGGCGATAAATAGAAGGCAGCCTTTAGGTTAAAGGAAGGACTGTACAAGCTATTAGTAATATAGTTTAGGCTTATAAACGCACTAGCAATATTTTAGAAACGTATTAACAATATATTAAGAGAACACTTAGATAAATTTGTTATAGTATACCTTAATAATATTATTATCTACTTAATAAATAAGGAAGAACACGGAGAATATATTAAATAGGTCTTAAAGAGACTATAAGAAGAATAGATGCTAGTAGCAATTAAGAAATACAAATTCTTTACTAAAAAGACAGATTTCGTTAGATTTATTATCGAACTAGGCTAACTTAGTATAGATCTAAAAAAGATCGAGGCTATAGTGAATTAGTAAGAACTAGAGAACGTTACGTAATTAAGATTATTTTTAGGGTTCTGCAATTACTGTAGAAGGTTTATAGCTTAATGGTTAAAGGACATTAAGCCATTTATAAGGTTAATAAAGAAAGAAGAACCTTAGATATGGGGAGAAAAATATAAGAAACTGTTTAAGGAGGTTAAGGAGTTGTTTACTTAAGACCCAGTCCTTAAAATCTACTAACTAAAGCTAGAAATAGTAGTTGAAACGGATGTATTAGACTTTATACTAGGGGTATGCTTCCTATAGAAATATAAAGATGGATGGCACCTAGTGGCATACTATAGTTAAAAGATGACACTACTAGAACTAAACTATAACATCTATAATAAAGAGTTGTTAGGTATAGTCGCAGCACTTTAGAAATAAAGAGCATTCTTACAAAGTATAGAGAAACTATTTATAGTTAAAATGGATTATAAGAACCTAATAGGGTTCCTAATAATAAAAGAACTTAATTAAAGACAGGTTAAATAGGCAGAAATGCTTATAGAATACTATTTCGAGATTTAGTATATTAAGGGTATAGATAATGCACGAGTAGATGCTCTAAGTAGGAAGGCTGAACTACAAAACGATAAGAAGCCATTAGGGGCTTTACTATAAAAAGATATAGACAGATTAATCAAATACAATTATCCAAAAATTGTAGTAATAAGAGAAATTAGCCAGACCTATAAGATACTAGAGAGTATATAGTTATAGAAGATCTAAGATATATAGGCAGAGGATCTAGACTTAGAGTAGTACGAAAACCGAGAAGTAATGTACGTGCTAAGAAATATTGTAAAAGAATTTGTTAAGTTATTTTATAAGGGACTAACTTAAGGATATAATAGAGCTACGGGCTTAGTATTAAGACTTTAAGAAGAGTATATTATTAATAGAATCTAAGGACTAATAAGGTAAGTTATAAAGAAATATCTAGATTACTAAAAAAATAAACTAGTAAGATATAAGCTATATAGAGGGCTATAACTAGTTAAAATACTAGGAAGACTATAGGAGGTTATATTATAGGACTTTATTATAAAGTTGCTAAAATTAAGAGATCCTATTACCAGATAAGATTATAATGTAATTTTAGTAATAGTGGACAAGCTAATAAAGTAGGGATACTTTATACCATGTATAAAGGAAATATTAGCGGAAGATGTCGCTAAAATTTATGTTAAAGAAGTGTTTATAAGATATAGAGCACTAATAAAGATTATATCGGATAGAGATCTAAGATTTATAGCAGTATTTTAGGAGGTATTCTTAGTAGAATAAGGAGTTTAAGTAGTAACTTCTGGCGTATATTACCTACAGACAGATAGTTAAACAGAAAGATTAAATTAGACACTAAAACAGTATCTAAAACACTATATTAATTATGCACAGAATAATTGGGTATTATTGTTACCAGTTATATAGTTTATATATAATATAACACCCTAAAAAAGAATGGGAATATTACTATTTAAGGTAAATTATAGGTACGAGCTAAGAATATTATTATTACTACGTTAATTAAAGAAGATAAGTAGCACAGCTAAGTAAAGAATGGAGATATTAATAAATCTTTATACAAACCTTATGGAAATAGTAAAGGTGGTATAATAGAGAATAAAAAAGTACTATAACGCTAAGAGATCTAAGGAACTAGATCTTAAGGAGGGAGATAAAGTATAGCTACTATACAAAAATTTTAAAAGCTAACGACTAAGTAAGAAGTTAGATTATGTTAGACTAGGACCTTTTAAAATTATAAAGAGGATTTTACTAGTTATATTTAAGTTGAACTTACCAGCTAAAATAAAGATCTACCCTATATAGTATATCGCAATACTAGAGCCAGTATATAGAAATGTTAAGCTACTAGTCTATAAAGTAGACATGTATAGAGGATAAGAAGAAGATAAATAGTAAGTTTTAAAGATCGTTAGTTATAAGGACATAGACAACAAAATATAGTATAAAGTAAAGTAGATAGGCTATAATAAGACTACCTAGGAGCTACTAGGAAATTTAAAGAACGCTATAGGAAAGGTATAGGAGTATTAGAAGAAAAAAGGTTAGGTAGTATTAATAAAGAAGGATTACCAAAAAACGAACCACCTAAAGGGGACCTAGGAAGAACGATTGCCGAACTACTTAGAGTTATTTCCTTTTCTATTAGAAGAGAATCCGTCCTTTTATCGCTAAGTTCTTATAAATTTTATTCTACTAGTTTCTACTCCTTAGAACGCACCTTTTTATAAACTTTTTTAAGACGAAGTAAACGAGCGGACGCAGTAATACGGGCTTTAAAAGCCCTCTGCTTAGCGTTACGAGAATATTCTAGCTTAGCTAAAGCCTAAGATAGTTTACTATTAAGTTTTATAATCTTCTAGTTTAATAAACTACTTAGAAAAGGAGCTCTTGCTGCACCCGGCCCAAAAAGACCAAAACTAACCAAAAGAACCCTGAAAAACACCTAGAGAATCCCCCTAAGATATATGCATCGCAGAGGAGGCATACATCAAACGACGGTGGCTCGCACTCGCGCGCGACCGCTAGAACTACGCCTAGTAATGGCCCTCTATAACAAAGACGGGCGAATACCACACTATAAAGCGGAAATACCTCTATTAAGAAGGCATCTAATAAAATATAAAGCCTATTAGACGCGTCTAGTATCTAGAATTATAGGGAAGTAACTATTAGCTATAACGAACTAATACAGCTAGTAGAATGGCTCCGCTAGTCTAGTGAACCTTAGGCGCCCCTCTAGTAAACCCTTAATTAAATCCTCCAACGGCTAAGCAAAATTAAAAATAAGTATAACTCTCCCTTACCGGCGAACCGTACCTAGGCCGCCATAACTGCGCTTTTATAGTATAGGGAACTTACCCCCCTTAAGTTAATAACTGGGTATATAATTATAATATAACTAAATATAGAATAAGTAGAGGGGCTTAGGGGATAATTAGAAATAGAAGTCCTTATAAAGATACGCAAAGAGGTTTATAATGCTATTATAGTCTAACACCTTAAGAGCGGAGATATTAAAGTTACCTTAAAGGACTAATAGGTAAAGGAACGAGCTATAAGGGTAGGGGATAGGCTAGGAGAACGTATTGGCATAAAAGTACTCCGTAAGGATTATTTAGTTAAAGTCCTAGTAGTTCCTATAAGCCTTAGGGTAGAAAAGGGATATTAGGCGGATAATATAGCAATTATATAGGAAATAGTAAGATAAACGGAACGCCTTATACTAGGACTTGAAATCACCTAAATCTAATAGCTTTAATAGAAAAATGTAAACTAAGTATATAACGAAAATAATAAGAGAATATAAGGGTCGCTGGAGACTTGCTAGGGAGACGCTAGACAAACGCATAGCTCCCTTATTGTTAGTATATATACACTAGGAATGCAAAAACTCCTTATCTAAAAAGGAATAATTATAAATAGCCTTATATATAATATAAGGCTCTATAACTATAGACTACGCCTAAAATAATACTATTGCTATATATAATAGGGATATACCTAATCTATATATATAGCACAGGTGTGCTGCGGCCACTATGTAGGCCCCTACGATATAAGATATTATTTAAATTAAGACTAAATAAAATATATGAATTGCTACTAAAGTATATATAAGGCGTGGGAGAGAGAAGACTGTATTAAATATAGAAGACGGAAGGTAAGGGCTTAATAGCTACGGGAATAACTATACACTAGGTTATATAAATGGAAATAATAGGCGATAAGCTAGGGGGATATAGGTGCCTTTTTAGCGTTTCCTACCTTTAATACTAGAGGGCTAGGCTAGCTATCCTAAGCCTTAATAGGCTAGAAGCGACGCCGCGTAATATTACTAGACTAATTAGGGATATAAGGAAGAGAACGCCCCGTAGGAAGACCCCTATAGACAGTAATAGTAGGCTTAAGACTAGGATAATTAAGAATTAGACTTAATGCGGCAAATATAATATTTATAGCTAACCTATAAAGGGTATATAGCCAACTAGTAAGAATAGGGAAAGAACTAGTAATAATAATAGATTTAAATATAAAAGCGCTAATAGGAACATAAAACACGGGAATAGAAAGCTCTATATAAAATAAGTAGTAACTAGGGTATAGATATAAGAGATAAAAGCTCTAAATATTCTAGAGAAAGTAGAAATAGAAGAAGTAAGGAATAAAGGAGAGTTAAAGGACCCTTGCTGGGGGTCCGCTATCTATTTATTATATAGTATAACTGCGGCAATATAAACCACTACCTTATAAGGCCCCTACTAGATAGTCTAGACCTAGAGAAATACTATATCCTTACTATATAAGAGCCGTATTATAATACCTTTATATAATTAATATACTGCCCCTAAGGATTNNAGCTCCTATATAAACNAAAAGCAGCNANANNNNTNTNCTTTATAATTAGNAAGGCTATTAGCCTATCCTTATAGTTATAGTAGGCAGTTAACCTAGATATTATAGTTATAATAATCTAAATATATAGGGGACTGGTATAAATTATTAATATGTATAACCCTAGGGTTAAAGGGGTCCTATAAATAGAGAATATTATATTGGTAATAAGCTTACTAGAAACTAAAGGTATAGAGTTTATCCTATTAGGAGATATAAACCTCTACTACCCGCGGTAAGGGGGTATCTATATTACTGCAGATTAATAGTTAGAGTGCCTACTAAGAGCTATAGATATCTGGGGCCTTAAGCTAGCTACCCCCCTAGGAGTAATTATATAGCAATAAGGCATTGCTAGAAGTATAATTAACCTTATATTTATAGATGAAGGCCTATATTAGAGACTTAAAAGGTATAACCCTAAAAAAGAATAGGCACTTACCCTAGACTATATCCTTATCTAGATATAGCTAAACCTAGATACTAAAGCGTAACTAAATAGAAAAAGATACGCAATAAGGAAGCTTAAGATAGATAGTTTCCTTAATGTAGTTAAATAATAACTTTAAGACCTAAAAGAAATCTACCTAATACTAAACAAGCGAGGCTTATTAGCTACCCCTAAGGAAATTAACTAAAGACTAGAAAGGATTTAGGCAGTAATTAAAAATAGGCTAAAAGAGTACTACCCAATTTTAAAACTGGGCCCCTACGCGTAATACACATGGTCTATATAATACGCAGTTCTAGTTACCAGCTAATAATAAGTAAGAAGGAAATATATAAGTAGCCATAACCCTAAAGATAAGAGATGATATAAAGATATAAGAAACTAGCTAAAGAATACCCTAAAAAAAGAAGTAAGGAATAACTGGAGACGGTTTATAAACGAGTATACTTTTAACCCGAGCCTCCCCTATAATAAGGGCCTTTAGGTTATAGTAAAATAGGTAAAGAAAAAGGTAGGGCGCCTAGTAGAAGATTTATACCTACTACCCCTATAAAGAGCAGGAGAATTATAGGCTATAAATAATAATAATAAGAAGGCAAAGATCTTTATAGAAAGGTTTTTCCCCTAACTAGCTCTAGCAGACCTTAGTAATATTACGGGTGAAATACTAGTGACTCGCCTATAGGTTAACAGCGACATAACAATAGAGGAAATGGCTAGAACTATTAGCTGCCTTTTAAATAATATAGTATTAGGACTAGATAGGATTCTAAATAAGGCCCTAAAAACCTATAGGCCACTTATAGCACCTTAGCTTGTAGATATAGCTAAAGCATACTTTACTATAGGCTACTACCCGTAACTTAGAAGATCTATAATAACGGTTGTCCTATAAAAAGAAGGTAAAGTAGATTACTTAATTCTAGGAAGCTACCGCCCTATTGCCTTAGAAAACACCCTTAGTAAGATCTTAGAAAGGGTAATAGTAGAACGTATAGTAGATACGGCAGAGGAATATACCCTACTACTATAAAGCTAAATAGGGGCAAGAAAGAACCGCTTAACACTATTAGTACTTACGCTACTCGCTACTACTATTAAATCTATATAGGCGATGCGAAAGGACTTTATAGTATTAATACTTAGCCTAGATATTAGTGGTGCCTATAATAATATACCCCACGAGTATCTTCTATATATCCTTAGGGCAAAGGGCTTCCTAAAATGGATTATATAATTTATCTAAGGGTTTATAGGCCAGAAAGAAATATTACTAGTCTTTAGCGGATACTAGAGCCCCCCTATTACAGTTGTAACAGGAATACTATAAGAATTACCCCTCTTGCCTATACTCTTCCTCTTCTTTATAAGTAACCTACTTAACTCCTTTAAGGAAGGGGCGACCTAGGGGATAGGCTTTATTGATAATATAAACCTAATTATATACGGGCCAACAGCCGTAGAGAATTGTAGAATACTAGAGAAAGCCTATAACACTTATATAGAATAGGTAAGACGTTATAGAGTCTAATTCTTACTAGAGAAATACTAGCTAATCTATTTTATAAGAAAACGCAACTAATCTGCAGATCTTTAGTATATAATTCGCATTTAAGGCTTTAGGGGTTAACTAGTTTAGGGCCTAAGGGTACTAGGAGTATAGGTAGATAGTAAGCTCTAGTGGAGCGTATATGTGGTGTAAGCGGCCTATAAAGGCTAAGCACAGTTTATCGCTTTATCTAGGATTGTTAATTCTATATGGGGTCCATACTTCTAGAGGTTACGCCTACTATATATAGTAGTCGTCTAGCTAACTATAACATATAAATCTAGTATTTGGGCCATTAGAGAAACTAAAAAAGGCCCCCTAAAATTACTCCTTAAACTACTTTAAAAGGTCTAAATAGCCTACCTCTAGAGTATTATAGGCGGGNATAAGCAAACGGCCATAGCACTGCTTAAGAAGGAATTTAATATTCCCCCCCTATAGTTATATATTAAAGCCGCTGCAATATAAAAAACGTAAAATAAACGCAACTCTAATGTTATAAAGTATATTAAGACACGCCTAAGTAAACTATAGAGGGACCCTAGGGTGCCCTATAGGAGAATAAACCAACAACCCTAAAGTAGGGAAGAGATATTAGAGAAATAGGTAAAGAAAGTAGAAGAAAAATAGTGTTGCTTTAGGGCCTAGGCCTATATAGAGGAGGAAGGGAAATGTATAAGAGGTTAGTAAAGACAATAGTAAGATAGAGAAAGAAGCTAAAGTAGAATATATAAGAATGCTAGGAAACCATCTACCGTAATATAATACTGGTTAGACTAACGCTAGAGAGGTAAATAGGAGTTAAAGGTATAGAGGCTGACTTAGGCAAGACGAACCTAAGCTATAGTATAGTTAACGCCATAGGGGGTAAATACCTAAGGGCTCTAAGAAGGCCTAATAAAGGCAGAAAATATAATAGCAATACTCTTAAGAATAGGAATAATAGGACTAAAAGATTGGCTTTACTGGGTAGGTATTCTAGTAGGTAGCCTAAGATGTAAATATGGCTAGCTAAGACAAATACTAAAACACGTAATACTGCTATGCCCCCTACGCACTAATTAAGAAATAATGCTCTTAATAGCTAGTATAGAGAACTATAATATACTACTCTTAATATAAAAAGGCCTTAAGGCGGTTACCTAGTGGCTTATTAGTTAAAATATACTAAATTAGTTCCGGGTTATAAGGGAAATGGTAATAAAAGGTAAGGGGGCAAGCAGCAGGTGCCCCCTAGTAACTCTATAGTAGTAGAGTAAAAGTTTATAATACTAGCGCGTCCGTAGGCTTATTACGGCAGTAGTAGTTCCTAAGGAGGTTAAATAGTAAGGTAGTAGAGCACTATAGGCAACTTATAGGCACTAAGTAGGCGAGTCCCAAAAGGCGGGGAGATGGATTACGGGGTTTTCTTATTTTTCTTAAATAGAGTTTTCTCCCTATATGTAAATAAGGAGTAGTCCGCGTGGGCCTAATAGGGATCCGAATCGGACATTAAGCAATAAATTATTATTATTAAGTTTTATAGCAGTAGATTAAATATAAGACCCTATAATAAATTACTTAGGGAACTTAAAGACTATTAAAAGTAATAGGACGCGTATACTTAGCGTTAGAAACAGAACGAATATCGCAGGATAATTAAACGTTAGACTTAGTGCACTTTAAATATAAAGAGGGTTACTAGGACAAAGGACTCGCTAGCGTAATATAGACTAACCCCTCTTTCGCATAACAAGAATATAGAGATGGCATTATTTTACTAAGAGATAGTATCGCAGTAATAGTCTGGGCGCGACGTTGTGCTTATAAGAAAGAAGATGCTTTAGGTATAATAAGTAAAGATATTAACTAGATTAATTAGACGGATATTATACCTCTAGTAAACAACCTAGAGATGCTAGGTATCTTTAAGGACGAAGATAAAAAGGAGGGAGATAGTGTTACGGACGCTTTAAGTATAATATTATAACTACTAGGAGAGGAGTTGGAAGAAGCTAGTTAGTTAATATAGGTATAGTCTAGAATAAAACCCGTAGAACTATATAATAAGGAATAGTAAGCGAGTTATATAATATTGTACGTAGAGTACGCGGTATACGAACGGAATATACGTATAATACGTATAACACGTACCTTACGTATAAGAAGGATTTCTTAGGAGTACGGATGTGTATTTAAAAGACTATAGTCCCTACCTAGATAGTTCCTTCCTTATAGTAATTCTCAGAATATAATTGGAGTTAATTTGTTGGGCAACTACTCCACCAGTTATGTTTACGTTGTTGACTATTTGTTCTTTACCTATATACCTAGCCTATTAACAAGTCCACCGTAGTTTCTACTATAAGGCTTTGTTACAAATACTACTAGCCCAGAATAGTTATAGATATTAACCATTATATATAAAACTGTAACGACTATTAAAGGTTTATAATTCTATAAAATAAGATCCTAGGATTATTAAAACCCCTCCTAATACCTGACTGCTTATAGCAGTATATCTCTATAGACTTCTATAAGCTATCTATAGACCGTAACGGATATAATATAGTTATAATTTTAGTTAACCACTTTAGTAAGCGCCCGTTTTTAATTCCCTATTATAAAAATATTAATGCTAAAGAGGCAGCCTAACTATATATCTACTACGTCTACTAAATTTACGGACTACTAAATACTATTATATCTTATCGTGGGCTGTAGTTTATATCGGCCTTCTAAAATAAGTTTACCTAAATCTTAGGCATTAGACTAAGGCTTTCTACGGTATATTACCCCTAGATAGACAGTTAGACGGAGATTATAAATTAATACTTAGACTAGAGACTCCGGCCCTTTATTAACTACTTCTAGAATAACTAGGCTAAACTACTACCCCTAATAAACTATATCCAAAAAACCCTACCCTATAACTCTACTAGATTTGCCCTTATCTAACTAAAAATAGGCTACTTACCCCATATAAGCTTTAACTAAAAAAGGCAAAAATAAACCCAGACTGTACGCGAAAAACTATCTTATAAAAAAGCCTAGTAGTACGCAAAGCGCTTAGAAGAAGCCTAAATAGTAGCCTATATAAATCTAGAAAGAGCCTAAAAATTAATATAATAGTAGGTGAATAAGTATAGGCGAGAGCCTAACTTTACTATAGGTAATATAGTCTAGGTTATAATAAAGAACTAGAAGACGGAACGGCCTAGCCGTAAACTAGACTATTAGATAGCAGGACCGTATAAAGTTCTTAAGAAAATAGGTAACTTATATAAAGTAAAGCTCCTAGATTTAATTAAGGTTTACCCTATTTTCTTACTAGATAAGCTATAGAAAGCCGCAAACGACCTATTACCTAGATAAAAGAACAAACCTCCCCTATCGATTTAAGTCAATAGCAACAATAAATAGAAAATTAAAGAAATACTAGCCTATAAACTAGTAAAGAGAACGCTAAAGTACCGCGTTAGTTAGAAAGGCTATAATTTAGATCCTACTTAACACCCTATATAGAACTTTATTAGCAGTCCCTATAAGCTTTAAGAATTCTATAGCTGTTACCTTAATAAACTAGGACCTTTAAAGTACCTAAATAAGTAGATAAAGTGCTAGTATAGCGAAGACAAAAGCTACTAGAAGAATATAAAGATAAAAACGCCCTATAGGTATAATATGGATATATAAAGCCTAAGGGCAGGCTTTACTAGGGGGGGAGGGGGGTAATATTACGGCACTAGCAGAAAACGGTAGAACTTAGTAGAACTTTATAATTACGTAACTAGAGGACTGTATAAAAAAAACCCTACTTTAACTAACGCTGCTCTTCTTCTCCTTTTCTTTCTCTAGCTTTAGATTCTTATTTATAGATAATCCAATTATATAGGCTTGCATGCGTCCTTCTTACTATGCTCATACCTTAATTAACTAAGTCGCTAATAACAGCGGTAGGGTTATAGTGGACATTATAGGAGATAGCTAAGTAAGCTCTATAGTAGTAGATAGTTAATTATCTATAGTAGATACGGGCCTCTTTAGAGGACCCCTTAGTATCTTTTTAGGGGTTAGATATACAGGAGAGGGTTTATCTAAAGACGGAACTTAGCCGTTAGCGGATTTAAAAACGGACCTAGGTATATATATAGATATAAGTATAAGTACGGGGCCGTTTAAAGGCAGATATATGGACTCTATAGGCCCTATCCAGATACCTGTCTTCCCTTACTAGATCTATATAGATATAAATAATACTAATAACCTTTTTATCTCGCTAAGTTGTTCTAAGATCGTCTATACGCGTAATTAAACTCCCTTTATCTTAGAGATTGCGGCCTTATATTTTAGCTTAGCTACGGCCTTATTATCAGATAATCTGTATTCTCTAAGGCGTGGGTCACGTGCACGAGTCACGTGCACTGTAAATCTCTCCATCTTAGCTTAGAGCCCGAGGGCCCCAGGTCCAAAAACGATCAACGATTAAGTAAAGATCAATCAATCAATCAACCCATTTCATCAATGAACAGCTCTATATAAACTATCTGACAGTTATAAGCCCGGTCCACCGACTCAAGAAGCTATTCAGCTATTACTCAATCATTTAAAGAAATTCTACCTCATCGTTAGACTCTGACACCTCATCGTCAAAGGACGCAGACTCTGACAGAACTCCTACCTCAATAGTCACAGGACGATTCTGACACGAGATTCCACGAGATTCCACCTCAATTGTCATAGGACGATCCTGATGACAAGGACGATCCTGACGACGAATTCCATCTCAATTCCCATCTGCCTATTAGTTAGATGACCCTACCGACGAGTTCGTTGACTATAATTATCCTTAATAAGCCAGAAGACTGGGAACAATGGCTATGGCAACTCCGAGCCCTCGTGGATCAGCGAATTTAGGCCTATATTAACCCAGACAATGCAGTACCTTAATAAGGTCTACTATAAGAACCAGCCTATCCAGAAGTTATAGACTTTAATAAGAATGTACAGTGCCTGGACATTAGTTTCCCGACATTTGCAAATTTACACCAAAACTCACCCTTTTTACCTTTAATTTTCTCTACTACTACCTTACAATAAATTATAAAATTTAATTTATATATAAATAAACACTATCTTTAAAATTATTTTTAATTAGTTTTAAAAAAACTTAAGAAATTAAAAAGTTATTTAAGCTAGAAGTTTAAGTTTTAATAAAATTTACCCTCTCGCTAAGAAATTTCTTAGCGGAACTGGAGAAAATCAAAATCTTTCAACTTTTAGCTTGTATAACTTTTTAATTTCTTAAGTTTTTTTATAAATTATTTTAATTTATTATAAAGGCAGTATTTATTTATATATAAATCAAATTTTATAATTTATTGTAAGGTAGTGGTAGAGAAAATTAAAGGTAAAAAGGGTGAGTTTTGGTGTAAATTTGCAAATGTCGGGAAACTAATGTCCAGGCACTGTAACCTTATATATAGCTCTCGACGAATTAACAGAGAGCGTATAAGAACAGTAGATAATACTATAACTAAGATATAAAGTATATCCTAAAATAAGAAGAGCACCTTTAATAGATCCACACCTAGATTATATCTATAGAATTAATTTAGAAGAAGCTACTGCTTAACCCTTCCTTAATAGTTAAAGAATGGCTATCTTAATTAAAGGAGAACACAGAACCTACCTTGTTATTTATTAGAAAGAAGGTATAATACTAGTATATAAAAGCCCTTAAGGGGTTTAAATACTTATTAAAATTAAATTAGTGGTTAGATTAATGGGAATATTATAATAGTACTAAAAGAGAAGTATAAGATCCCTTAAATGTCCAATGGAATCTAGCTTTAAGAATTAATAAAAGTTATTTAACTGTTTAGCGACGCCTATTATATAAAGTACACTACCGAGTTAAATAACCCTTAGAAGTTAAGATCTTCTAAATACTATAGAGTAGCAAAGGAGCTATAAGAAGGACTTAGAACACCCTTAAAGAAAGCTAATACTACTATAAAAGGGAGTACCTTTAATATAGACTTTATAGAGTAAGCTATTAAGGATTACTCTAATACTACTAAAGGTTTACGGAGAGGAAAAACCTTAGTACGTAATAGACGCTTAAAGAGAGCCGGAATACTAGTAAATAAAGAGACGTTCTATAAGAAGCTAATACCTAAGTACTTAGCGTACGGAATACGAGGACATTTTATTTAAAACTATTAGTGTTTATTTAAAGATAAGAGACCTACAGAAGTTATAATTAAAGATACTCGCATTAATAGGGCACTAAAAAAGGTAGAAAAGAATAAGGATCTTACTAACTAAGTTATAAAGATTAGACTTAAAGAATAAAAAGATAAGGCTTAATAATAATAGGATAAGAGTTAGGAAGTTAAGATTAAGGGAAAAGCTAATACAATATTTCTAGAATTATATTATACTGGTTAACTCTATCTACTAAAGCTATTAACTATTCTTAACTTAGGAACCACTTTCTATATTTTTAATAACCTTTCTTATTTCTATAACTTTAGGAAAGCTCTAAGATATAAATATATTATCGCCGGTAGCTTAGAAGTGCCTATACTAGGCTATAGTAATATTACTATTTAAGTTATAAAACTAGATAAGAGTAAGGGAATCCTACGTTTTAAGGATGTTGCCTTTTATACGGACTTTAATATAAATCTAGTATTATTCCGTCTACTTTAAAAATAAGAGTACTACTAGGATAATAAAGGAGATAATAATTTTCTAGTTTAGAAGGATAATATAATCCTATATTAAATAGAAGAACGTTACGGATAATAGACTATTAAATACGTCCGACTAGAAAGTTTATTAGCGTTTAATATAAGCTAACTGCTACGCCGCTAATGGAAGCGTAGAGTATTGTTAAGAGATATTCGTCTAGATGCGAAAGGTAATATATAACTATAGTATCTGCGTCTAGGTTATCTAGGACCTATAAGCCTTTATTATTTAGGTATTAACGCCCTAGGAGCTAAGCTTTAAGGCCCTAAGATAATAGAATATTAATATTATAGTCTCGCTAAAATTAAGCGTTAGGTCTTATAAAGGTTCTTAAAACGAAATATTAATAAACCCTATCTTAACCTCTATATTAACTAGACTAACCTTAAGAAAGCGTATACTAGATTTGTGCGAGTTATACTTATCTATAATACCTTCTTAGGAAGATCCTTTCTGTATTTTATAATAACGTATAGTAAAGAGAAGGAGATACTATAAGTGCTTAAAGATTTTATCCATTAGATTTGTCTAAGGTATAACCTTAAAGTTAATACTATTAAATTAGACAACGAGCTAGGGAGAAGGAAAACCCTTAAATGGCTACAAACCTAAGGGATTATATTTAAGCCTTCGGCACTATATATTTAAGCTTAAAACGGTACCGCCGAATACTTAGGGGGTATAATTATTAAGAGAGTATAAGTAATAAGAATTACGATTAATCTACCACATAATCTATAGAACAAAATAGTTAACTATATAGTCTACCTTTAAGATTAAATGCCATAGGAAAGCAATAGATGGAAATCGCTATATAAGAGGTTCTATACCTTCCTAGCTAATAGAAGATTAAGGAAACCACAACTAGCGTACCTAAAAGCCTACGGCTGTAGGGTATACGCGATAACGTTAAATGCCTAGCTAAAGAAGAAAAGGCTAAGCAAGCTAGATCTGTGAGCCTATATCGGCTACCTTATTGGTTATAACTTTACTAATATCTATAGGATCTAGATCCTATATAAGGGTATTATTATCTCTACTAGGGATATTATTTTTAATAAAAAGATATTCTTTAATAATAAGCGAACGGATATCTTAAAGGATCTATACGCTAAATTAGATACGCTAATTAAGAAGATTTAACTCCTAGATACCTTAACTAAAAATAAGGTTCTTCTAAAAGATAATAAAGAAGTATTTAAACTGTTAATTTAAGAGGAAAACGATAATATTAATAATAAGCTAGTGCGAACCTTTAATAAGTTAGCAGATTTTAAGCTTATAAGAGCTCTTAAAAATACGTATTATATGCCACCTCTAATAGAAAAAAATAATAAATCTCTATATACCTTTTATATTAAGTATCCTATAAAGTTAGATATATAAGATACTAATTAGAATATTATCTATTAAATAGAAGACGGGTTTAATACTTAGGGAGTATTTAATAACTTGGTTAAAGACTTATTTAAAAAAGCCGGCGATTATAGGTTTAAAGACTTTATTACTAAAAGGATTACTTCAGCCTATTATAGCGCCTTCTTAGTAGGAAGGAAGTTTAACCTTAATAGTCGACTTAACGATAGTAAGCTGAAATTAGGTAGAATATATAAGGCTAGATTATATAGGAAGAACTTACCTCCTCTACCTTAGTTAATTAAGGACCTTAATATATATCCTCTTTAAGATTAGTTCTAAGAGGCTTAATAAGCCTACCTCTAATCCTATTATTAAATAAGATTATTTTAAGAAATAAAAAAAAAGTATATAAAGAGATAGCAGATTCTTAGCTTAATGTAGGTATTCGTCTATAAGACGGATAAGTACGGATTCCTTTAGAAATATAAGGCACGCTTAGTAATATACGGAAATTAATAGGCCCTAGGAGACCTACCTATAAGAGCTACTATATTAGATAGTACGACCTTCTAAACCCTTATAGTAATTACCGCAAAATTTAACCTAGAGATAATATAGATAGATACAGTTAATGCGTTTATCTATTATAATTTTAATAAAGTTGTCTATATAAAGCTACCACTAGGGTTTAATAAAGGAAAGACTAATAAAGTACTATGCTTAAGAAAAGCCCTTTACGGACTACGACGATCCCCTCTATTATAGTAAAAGAATTTTATAAGCTTATTAAACGAATTAGGTTTTAAAGAAGTACCCTAGGAGCCGTATATTATGCTAAAAGGTAAAATAGTTATCTTCTTCTATATTAACAATATTATCTTCTACTACTAAAAGATAGATAAAAAGAAAGCTTAAGAAGCAATTAAGGAGCTAAGTAAGGAATACTAGATAAGTACCCTTAACAAGCTAAAATAGTTTCTAGGAATCTATATACTATGTAATTATAGCTAGAGGCTTCTATAGCTATCCTAGGAAGCCTATATTAAGAAAATATCTAACTAGTATAAGATAGATCTTAAAGGGCGTCTTCTAGATACTCCTATAGCAGAATTAGAACTCCTCCCTACTAATTACCAATTAATCTATCTAACGCGTCCGTCCCCTAATATAAACCTATTAGTCCGTCCTATATCCCTACCAGCTTCTATAATACTATATTAAAGAAAAATAGGTTTAGTACTCTATATAGCCATTATAACGCGTCCGGATATTACTTTTACAGTATTATAGCTAGTAAGGTTTAATTAGAACCTAAGCTAAAAGCACTATTAAGTAGTAGACAGAGTAATTTATTACTTATATAGTATAAGGAGTAGAGTAATCTACTATAGAGGAGATAAGAAAGGAATGAACGGTAGAGGAAAAGATAAAGAAATATGCGACAAAGGACGAGACAACGGAAGAGATAGTAGAAGTAAAGCGCAATTATTTATTTATACTAGCAATATATTATTTACAGACAACTCTATTAATAGAAAGAGCTTATAAGGATATATTATAAAGCTATTTAGGGGGTTAATTGCCTAAAAAGCAAACAAGTAGGGTATGGTTACGACGTTAAGTATAAAAGCCGAGTTATTAGCCCTATTACAGACAGTAAAGGAAGCTATCTTTATTAGTAGGCTATTTAAAGTAATAACGTTAAGGCTAAATAAGCCCTTAATTATTAACTGCGATAATACCTAGACACTCTAACTAATTATAAAAGATATAGTAAAGCTAATTATAAAGCTTTAACACATTAATATCTATTAACACTAGCTACGTTAGGAATACGCAAGGAGACAAATACTATTTTAATAGACAGCGACGAAGGAAATGATCGTTAATAGACTTATAAAGGCCCTGCCTAAGCAGAGGTTTTAAAGCTTCGTTAATATAATCGGAATAGTAGATATTAAGGAGTAGCTAAATAAGGAGATGCAATTAGAGGACCTAAGGGAGAAGATTAGAGCGAGACGGAAGGATTTAGATAAGATTATAGTTCAATTAACTCATTAACGGACACGAGAAGGTGGTTAGCTTTGACCTTAAAGAGCTTAAAGCTAAGGGGGTATATTAGATAATCTGTATTCTCTAAGGCGTGGGTCACATACACGAGTTATATATAGGGGTCACGTGCACTATAAATCTCTCCATCTTAACTTAGAGCCCGAGGGCCCCAGGTCCAAAAACGATCAACAATTAAGTAAAGATCAATCAATTGATTAACCCATTTTATTAATAAATAGCTCTATATAAACCATCTAACACTTATAGGCAGGCTAGTATTTCCGTATTATTAGATTATCTAGTATTACTATATTAGCTAGTAAGCTTTTTACCTATATAGTAAACCTCTAGTACTTCTTATAGCTAAAGAGGGGGTTTCTCTATAGGGGGTAGAGCGGGAACTACTTATATAGGATTACTAAGTCTTATAATAGGATTACCCTAAGCGTATAAAGGAGGTGTAGAAATCCTAAGCCTATAAGATTAAGCCGTATAACCTTATTATCGGCCTTACCTAGGTAGTAGGCCTCTATGCGTTTTAGCTAAATATTAGTTTTAGGCCATATTTTTTTAAATAAAGGGCCTTCTCTAGTACCTCCCGTATATAGGGAAGAAAGTAGCCCTTTCCTTTCTTTAGGAAGCTAGTAATTAACTATATAAACATATATAGTAGGTAGCTAAGGTAGGCTCCTGTTATTACGTCTATTTTCTAGCGTCTAGCCCGTTTAATTTAGGTCTCCTTAACGCCGCTAAGCTTAGTATACTAAACGCTCTACTTATAGGCGCTATAGGTCTTCTCCTTTAAGTAAATTTCTACCCCCTAGAATATCTTTTTATTCTATTTAAACTATATATAATAGCTTGGCGGCTATTATAGTACTTTAATACTGCTAGGGAAGATATATAGGTTATAGTAGTCCTCTAGTAGCTAAAAGGATAGAAAGCTCTTAGCGCCGTTTTTACCCTAGCGGTTAAAGAAGTAAAAGGCTATTATAGAGAGGGGATAAAGAATAGGGTTAGTGTTCCATATATAGCCTATATACTTAACCGTGCTATACTAATTCTGCTTCCTTTATATCATTAATATAATTATACACGGTACTAACTTGTCTAGTTTAGGCCCTTTATTTTCTAGTTTAATAAGAATAAGATTAGTAAGCTAAACGGCTTATCTACTTTTACTATAGGTAATAGTAGTATAGCCTAAGGAACGGGTTAGAAAATAGTAGCTATATAGACTAAATAGGATATATATAAACCTAATAAATGCTTAGCTATAGTTTAAAGATAAGACTTAACTAAACCTGGCTTTTTAGAGCCCGTCTCTTAATACTAAGTAATCGCCTTTTTAAGCCCTTTAATGTTATAGCCACTAGTAATTATAAATAGGCCTTAATTAATAAAGTTAACACGTTAGATCCGGTCTTTATTACGGTGGACACTATCTAGTACTACTAAGAGCTTCGCCCCCCGTAGTGGCTATAAGATCTTACCTTTTAACTACTACGCGTAAAGCTTAGTAATAGCGGAGATATAGCTATTTATAACTAAGTATTGGACTATCTCGTTAAATAGGGCATTTAGGGCCTCCTTATCCTATACCTCCCCTTCCTTCTTTATAGCTTCCTCTCCTATACTTACAGCTACCCCTATAGCTACCCCTACGGTTGCCTTCCCCCCTAGCTATTCTACCTACTTAACTGCCTTTTACCTCTTCTTTACCCGCTTACTATCTTTCCATATCTCTTTCTATCTTAACTTCTGTTTTTAATAGCCAGTAGCCTATAATTCTTAGTTAATAACTTACTGCTCTAAAAATAGGTAAAGCTTATCCTCTGTTACCTAGGCGCCGTCTATATTACCTTTTAGTCTTATATATTAGTCTTCCCACTCTTTTTACTTTAGCTTATACGTCCTTATAGTATTCTTTAAGCGCTAGGCCTTATAAATATCCTATAGCCGCGCCATTTAGGCCTTAAATTTATTCTAAAGGCTATAAGAGAAGAAGAAGAAGGAGGCTAGGGGGGCTTCCTTTAACTATAAGGTAGACTATAGGGTAAGAAGATTTTTAAAAGACTTTATCTTTATAAAAGGTTAGGGGGAAGACGCGTAAGCGCGGCGTAGGTATAGGTAAATAAAGCTACCAAACGCGTAAATATTAAAGGAGGAGGAGAAGAGAGCTCTATATTATAGAATTATAATTATAATAGGCCTTTTTATATAAAATTAAAAGCCCTATATAAGCTAGGAGCTAGCGCGGGCATAAAAATAGGAAGAGGGTTAAAAAATGGATTATTAAGGCGACGATAAGGTTGAAGGCGCGCGATAAGGACCTCTATACTAACCTAGTACTAACCTAGGCCTTAAAAAGGCGTCCGAAAAGTAGGGGCCACCTCCTAAAGGGGGGGTGATATTTAGACGATATGTCGCGGACCTTAGGGGGTAGTACGTAACCCGAGGTTATGCCAAGCCTAACCCGGACCTCCGATACTTCTTCATACACGTGATTTTTAGTTAATTTTTTTAATTGGTGGCTGCGGCTTAGGGGCCTGCAAATGGCGGGGTTATTTTCCGGCTTTTTATAAGCAGTTTTTACTATAAAAAGGCAGGAAAAAATAGCCCTGAACTTGCAAGCCTATAGTCCAACTAGCAAAGGTGCGTACTTATAAGAAGTAGGGCATAAGCTATATATATGACGGGCTCGTACAAATACGTCTGAACTATACAAAAATACTAGGCTGAAGAGAAGAGTGGGGCGCCAAGGCGCTAGTAGTAAGCGAGCCAATAGCGATTTTTCATCCCGGGGATGGAAAATCCTAATTGGCTAGTTTTCACGTAATTCCACGCGAGCCCGATCGTACGACGACGGTGGTGGAATATAGTAGGACATGGTAGGCGGCGCCGCAATCTATATACATATAAGGTGAAGAAGTGAACGATTGGGTGAGCGGGTGAATTAACAGCAGCTTCAATTGACGAGAACTAGCATATTCGAATTCAATTAGATAATATTGTTGCTGCTTAAAGTTCTCAATGAAGAGACTTCAAGCCGTGCGTCGTGGGTCACGTGACTCCCTATAGACCCTATCAAGAATTTCAGTAGTATAAGACTAGTGCAAATGCGGGTTAGTCCGCTACGTAAGCATGGTTATAATTTATATGTAACGGTAATCAGAGCTGTTTAGCACAGGATATCGCCCCCATAAGCAGGGGGCGAGTTAAAGTATTTTACGCTTTAATCGCCTACTGTAAAAACCGCTAATTATATTGCCACAGTAGATGGTCGCCCTGTCCTGTACATGAGGGGGCACCTTGTTGGTGAAGGGAGAAGGCTTCTAATTGGAAGTATCTTGCATCTATCAAATACCTCATCGAATTGTTCCTGCATCGAGGACCGAACACTCCTCGCCCAGAGGCGATCATGGCGCCCCTGGCCCGGAGCCGCGGTTACTTAAGGGGCGTGGATAGGCCACCGTCATGGAATTTCAATTTAAGAGGCTAAGATTCAGCGGACCAGAAACGGCCCCAGCGAATTCTAAAGGGCTTCGAGAATGATGATATCAGCCAACTCGGACCAGAAACAGTCCCATATTATTACCAAGCAAATCGAGGCTTCGAAAGCTTGTCCGATCGCCCTACAAGTATCGAGGGACTTGGCAACAAACAAGACTTCTCGACTGTTTAGGCTGATGTCAAGTAAAGCTGAAACAAAAATAGGGCCAAATACGCAGCAAAGTCATCCTGGACTCTGAGGATACTGGACCTCAAACCCTCTATAATTCCTGTAGCTACCGCAAATTTGAATCTTTCTCAGACATGCGTTACTATATTCCGAAGCCATTTGCTAACCCTCAGTGGCCTGACAGCTCATCAAGGAATAGGAACTGTCCAGCCACCGCTCCAGAGGCGACGAGTACAATAGTAGCCCATTTGTTGGTGAACTTGTACAAGACGGCCAACGCAACCGTGAAAAGTACTGCTGCGATCCCTGATTGCGCTGCCCTGGCGATGGCTAGTTCCACCGGCTTTGTTAAGAAATCCCGCTCTGTCCCTTGAATGCTCGACTTGAGGATCTGGAAGCTGATGACACCGATGACACCAATAACTGCCCCGCAAAGCCCATCGAAGAAGCTTAAGAGGAACTTGCGGCATATCAGTTATCATAATTCAAAGCCAATAGATGAAGGACATGGTGCTAATGCGTACCTTGTTATGAACCAGCTTCTCAAGCAATAAATAACCAGCAATAGTGAACAAAAAACATGGGAAGAACATACCCAATGTTATAACAACAGCTCCTGCAAACGCCTTACCCAACCCACCATTTACATTGCCGCCCTGGAACCCAACAAATATAGCGAAGATAACAAGGGGCGCTGGTAGCACGTTTCCAATGGCAATGCAGTCAATAAAGACTCGCTAAGGTAGCCATCCACCTTTCAAGACTGCTTCGACCTGAACGAAGGGAATAGCGGTGTAGGCGCCACCAAATAACAATGAACCCGCAACAAGGCCGAGGACAAAGAGATTAATAAGCGAAGGCGTCTTCGCAATTCCGAGGGCCAGGGATACCGGTAATGGAACACCTCGAAAAACGGCATAAATAGCATATCCGCCATATTAAAGGATGAATAATATGCCAGCTGGTATCCATAGCCGGCGAGCGATAAACATGTAGATGACGCCGTATAAGCCGAGAGAGATGAAGCTACGCGGTCAGTCCAGTTTGCCCATATATTACTAATTCATGAGAACACTGACATGTTTAGGCGCAGAGTTGAATTAATTGCTGTACAGATTGCTGCGATAACGAGAAAAGGATCTATCTTCTTCGTGCTATGCTTGATGACGGAGTGGTCCGCTATCTTATGCGTAGCTTTAAAGATCTAATTCATGTCAGCAACAGCTTGTCTCGAAGCACAGTCAGCAGTTCTCAAATTCGTCTTACCATAGCGGCAACGATAGGCTGCAATGCTCGGAAACTAGCATTAAAGTACTTGTTCTCAAGACCGGCCAAAGTATACAAGTAGCTTGCTGCCAACATCAAGATAAAACCAGGCAGAATAAAGGCTAAGCCTGCAACAATTCCTCCAACTCTGCCAGCGCTTAAGCAACCAAAGAACATGCAAATCTCAGCTGCTTCTGGTCCAGGAAGGATCTAGTAAACAGCAAAAACGCGTTAAAACCGTGCAAGCGTGATCCATTTTTCTTTGATTACGATCTGCTCTTTAATTAGAGCAATCTAAGCGACCGGGCCACCCCAAGCGAAAAGGCCGAAGTTGTAGAAGAAATACCAAAAGAGGCGGAGCAGAGAAAGCTTTGGCGCGTTTGAGTAGGTCAAATCGTCGTCTTGGGTGTTGGAGGGGCTGGTGGATTGGAGGTTTTCGGACGTTTCCTTCGTTTCATGGGGACTGGGATGGTTTGACTGTCGCAAAGCCTCGACATCTTGGTCTTGGTTACCGGATTTAGTTGAAGCCTGTTGCGAGGTAGGATCTGCCATGGATGTACTAAAGAGCAAGCGATGAGAGAGTTGATGTAATTTAGAAAATAAAATAGCGACTGCAGGAAGAGCAGGAAGATGATGTCAACAGATTGAATTTTGATTACCAAGGTCATGAAGGGCATATAAATATGTTGGAGACGAATCAATAGAGCACCGTGCCAGCCTCGAGAGAGGACGGAACTGCAAGGAGTTGATTGGTTGCTCACCTCGGTAAAAGGATCGTCGGGGATGCATGATGGGACGGCATTCTCCGGGACACGGCTGGTTGGATCGTCCAATGAGACTTTTCCTATCAGTCGCCCGTCATTGCGGCAACGCTTGGAGCATACAGCTCGGCCAGTGTTGCCGAAAGCTCCGTTAGTGCCCGCCAAGGCACTAAAACCTCGGCTAGTGTTGATATTTTAACTCCGACACAGCTTCACTTAGTACATAATTAAATTCTTATCGCATTATATTTAGAGTCGATAACGCAATTATATTTTGATTATAACGTCATTACAGCCATTTACAAGCTTTAATTAAATACTTCCTACCATCTAATATAATTTCAAAAGAGCTCGGTAATAATATGGATAAGGTAAGTTTTAGGAGGTTATATTAAGGTTATATTAAGGTTTTATTAAGGATCTAATATGGCTATAAAGCCTAGAGAACCAGCAATCTAAAGTAGGAGAGGTATTTATTAATATTCTATCCCTATTATTATTATAATCTAACCTAACTATATTAGTTGCCGCTAAATCCCTTTCAGCCTCTAAAGAACGACTGTAATAACTCCTATATAAGCAGCGCAGGTATATATTTAGGTTATATCCATAATCTAACATAGAATAGACACCACTTAATAGTCTAAATACGCAATTTCGTAATAAGGTAAAGTAACTTCTAGTAGTTATAAGAAGGATCTAATTAGGATATAGACTGAGAATTTTCTGCAAAATAGGAAGGTAAATGCTTTTACTAAGATAGAGGTTGTAAAAGATATAAGTTATATTTTAGACAAAACCACGTTATATCTATCCCTTGCAACGTTGGTGTCCTACTGCAGGTGGTCCGTGCGGGAACACCAGAATCAAAAGGTTTCGCAGATAATATAGATTAATTAACCACTATGCCTTCTAATCGTGCGTTAATCCTAATATATCGTCTAACCTACTAAACCCGTCGTTCCTCCAACTCGTAGTAAAAGAACCATCTTCGGAGCCTTGGCAGCCGCCTTCAAGCCCTTTGTCAGAGCTTTATATCCCTCATCACGGCTCTAAGATCCTAACGATCTAATTGGCTGGAGCTTATCGATAAGAATAGGACACGAAGCAACGTTGCAAGGGATAACATCGGGAAAATATTCGCAGGATGAGATTCAAGTAGACTTTGGTTTTCGCGTTTCGCGTAATTGACATGCAATTTGACTAACTCGACACGCAATTGACCAACTTGACACGCAATTGACCAATTTGACACATCTAAAAGTCAAATAACACGCAGTTGACCTATTTAACAACTTTAAAAGCTAACTATATATTCCTTGACACGCAGTTGACCTACTTAATAGCTAACTGTATATTTCTTAACACGCAGTTAACCTATTTAACAACTTTAAAAGCTAACTGTATATTCCTTAACATGCAATTAAGGTAAAGTTATATGCTAATTACGCAAATGAATTTTTACACAGTTTTATTACTTAGAGGCTCTGCACAAGGCTCTACACGAAGCTCTACACGAAGCTCTACACGAAGCTCTACACGAAGCTCTACGTACAGAGGCTCTGCACGAGGCTCTGCGCGAAGCTCTGCGTACGGAGGCTCTGCACGAAGCTCTGCACGAAGCTCTGCACGAAGCTCTGCACGAAGCTCTGCACGAAGCTCTGCGTACGGAGGCTCTGCACGAAGCTCTGCACGAAGCTCTACGTACAGAGGCTCTGCACGAGGCTCTGCGCGAGGCTCTGCGTACGGAGGTCTGCACGAAGCTCTGCACGAAGCTCTGCACGAGGCTCTGCGCGAAGCTCTGCGTACGGAGGCTCTACACGAAGCCCTGCACGAGGCTCTGCGCGAAGCTCTGCATACGGAGGCTCTACACGAAGCTCTACACGAAGCTCTATACGAAGCTCTATACGAAGCTCTACGTACAGAGGCTCTGCACAAGGCTCTGCGCGAAGCTCTGCGTACGGAGCTCTACACGAAGCTCTGCATCGGGTCCCCGCTATATTCCCGATAGCGTCTACACGTGTCTCTGCCTATGTAGCCGCCTTATTTTTTACCCTTCCTTCTTCCTTACATCCTCCTACCTAGGGAGGCACTAGAACGGCAGCCAGCAGAGACCGTTGCTAGAACTAGATGACTATCGCTAGAACTAAAACACCGTCGCCAGAACCAGACGACCGTTACTAGAACCAGACGACCGTCGCCAGAGCCAGACGACCGTCGCCAGAACCAGACGACCGTCGTCAGAGCCAGACGACTATCGCCAGAGCCAGACAACTGTCGCTAGAACAGACACCGTCGCCAGAACCAGACGACCGTTACAGAACCAGACGACCGTCGCCAGAGCCAACGACCGTCGCTAGAGCCAGACGACCGTCGCCAGAACCAGACGACCGTCTCCAGAGTCAGACGAACTGTCGCCAAAACCAGACGACCGTCGCCAGAGCCAGACGACCGTCGCCAAGAACCAGAACGACCGTTACCAGAAGCCAGACGACCGTTACCAGAACCAGACGACCGTCGCCAGAACCAGACGACTGTCGCCAGAGCCAAGACGAACCGTCGCTAGAACCAGAACGACTGTCGCCAGAGCCACGACGACAACGACTAGCCCAGCGAACACTATAAACGATTCGATCGATTAATCGAATCAAGGTAGCACAGACAGGTAGGCACAAACAGGGAGATGCTGACGGGTAGGCAGATGTAGACAGGTAGGCAGATACAGACAGGTAAGCAGATGCAGATAGGTAAGCAGATGCAGACAGGTAGGCAGATGCTGACGGGTAGGCAGATATAGACAGGTAGGCAGATGCAAACAGGTAGGCGATGCAGACAGGTAGGCAATGTAGACAGGTAGGCAATGCAGACAGGTAGGCGATGCAGGCAGGTAGGTAGATAGGCAGGTAGGTAAGTCAATAGGTAGATAGGTAGAAGAGAACCATCGCTATATTATATTAAATTATCTAAAATAATATTATTTATTTTGCTAGCCTTATAAATAGCTTTAAAATAGCTTTTATTTATTTAAAATATGCTATTAGTATAAAAGAGGTAAATATAATTATGGTTGCCAAATGCGCAGATTACTGGCAGGTTGCGCGCAGGTTGCGCGCAGGCTGCGCGCAGGCTGCGTGTCAAAAAAACACGACATAGGCTAGTCGGTCGAGTTGCCAAATAACCTTAACTGCGCGCCAATTGCGTCAACCACCAGCCATTGAGGCCATTGAAAGGGTACCATATTTTGCCGATAAATCTAACCTTAATAGATTATTAATAAAGTCCTTAGTAGCCCTAGCGACTCTATATAAGATCCGGACGCCACTATAATAGCTATATATAGCACTCCGGCGAATAGGGTAGTAGCTTCTAGGCTATATTCTAATCCAGACTTAAATAGTAGTAAGGGTAAGGGTTCTAGTACTTATAATACTACTCTTCAGCCAAATACTATAAAGAGGCGCATTTCTAGTGCCCCCGCTTAATACACTAAGTGTTAGCAACTTAGTCAATTAAGGCACAAGCACGACAAGAGAGACGCGCAAGCCTATACAATTAGTAGTCTATAAACGAGGATCTAAAGCTAAAGAAAGGAAAGAAAAAGAAGAGCAGCGCCGGTTAAAGTAGGGTTCTTTTATACGGTCCTCTAGTTACATAACCTCAAAGTTCTGCCAAGTTCTGCCAGTCAAGTTCTGCCAAGTTCTACCAGTGCCGTAACATTACCCCCCCCTCCGCAAAAGCCTGCCCTCAGGCTTTGTATATCCGTATTATGCCTATAAGGCGTTCCTATCTTTATACTCTTTCGGTAGCTTATTATCTTCATTATACTAGCATTCCATTCATTTGTCTAGGTACTTTAGCGGTCCCGGTTTATTAGGGTAACAGCTATAGAATTCTTAAAGCTTATAGGGGCTACTAATAAAGTTCTATATAGGGTACCAGGTAGAATCTAGGTTATAGCCTTTCCAACTAACGCGGTACTTTAGCGTTTTCCTTACTAGCTTATAGGCTAGTATCTCTTTAATTTCCCATTTATTATCGCCACTAACTTAAATCGGCAAGGGGGGTTTGTTCTTTTATTTAGGTAATAAGTCGTTTATAGCCTTCCGTAGCTTATCCGGTAAAAAGATAGGGTAAACCTTAATTAAATCTAGGAGCTCTACTTTATATAAATTGCCTATTTTCTTAAAAACCTTATACGGTCCTACTATCTAATAATTGAGCTTATAGCTAGGCCGTTCCATCTTCTAGTTCTTTATTATAACCCAAACCATATTACCTATGGTAAAGTTAGGCTCGCGCCTATGCTTATTTGCCTACTATTTTATTAATTTCTAGGCCTTTTCTAGGTTTATACGGGCTACCGTCTAGGCTTCCTCTAAGCGCTTAGCGTACTGCTAGGCTTCCTTATAAGACAGTTTCTCGCGTATAGTTTATGGTTCTTCTAGCCTATCCTAGTTAAAGCTTATTTAGGGTAGATACCCCATTTCTAATTAGATAGGTGCAAATCCCATAAAGTTATAGGGTAGGGTCGCCTGGGCGTAGTCTATTAGAGGTAGTAGTTCGCCCCAGTTATCTTAGAAGTAGTTAATAAAGGGCCGGAGTCTCTGGTCTAAGTATTGATTTATAATCTCCGTCTAACTATCTGTTTAGGGGTAGTATGCCATAGAAAGCTTTAGCCTAATTCCTAGGATTTAGGTAAACTTGTTTTAGAAAGCCGATATAAACTACGGTCCGCGGTCCAATATAATAGTATCTAGTAGTCCGTAAATTCGGTAGACGTAATAGATATATAGTTGGGCCGCCTCTTTAGCGTTGATATTCTTATAACAGGGGATTAAGAATAAACGCTTGCCAAAGCGGTTAACTAGGATTATAACCATATTATATCCGTCGCGGTCTGTAGGCAGCTTATAAAAGTCTATAGAGATATGCTGCTAGGGGCGTTCTAGTATCGGGAGTGGCTTTAATAGTCCTGGGGTCTTATCTCGCGGAATTATAAACCTACGGCAGTCGTTGCAGTTCCGTATATAGCGGTTAATATCTATAACCATTCCGGGCCAGTAATATCGGTTACTAATAATTATGCGGGTCTTATTCTTTCTAGGGTAGGCTATAAAAACCTAGGCATGTGCTTTAGTAATAAGCCAAGTCCGTAAGTTCTATTCCTTTACTACTACTAGCCGTTCCTAATACTTAAGTAATCCATTTTCAAGGGACTATAGGCTAGTAACATTCTTTGCCTTTTTACAGTACTCCTATAGAGAAGGGGCCGTACAGTTTATCTACAGCAATTCGTTAATTAAGTTAAGTCCTAAAGGGTTAATAGGATACATCTTAGCGCCTAAGGAGTCTATACCCAGTTCTGCCTATATTTAGGGGTTAAGGTGCTTTAGTTATAGTAGTATCTAGGTCCGTAATAAGATCTTCGCAGCCATCTAGTTACCTAGGTCTTGTTTGCGCCTTATAAGAGTATCCGCATAGTTTATAGCGCCTAGTCTATATATAATCAAGAAGTGAAACTAAGATAGGATATCCACCTAGCGTACCTGCTAGGCCGTAAGGGCCTTAGTTATTATAAAGTATTCTAAGGCCTTATAATCCAAAACTACCTTAATAGACTTAGGGGTCCCTTCTAGCTATGCACGCCAGTGCTAGAAGCTAGAGATAATAGCTAGCATTTCTTTATCATGGATATAGTAGTTTAGTTCAGCATCTATTATAGTCTTTAAATAGTATACAATAGGGTGCTATTCTCCGTCTAGTTACTTCTAGGAAAAAACACCGGCTATTGCGCCGTCTAAGGCATCAGTTTCTAACATTAAGGGCCATTCTAGGTTAAAATAGGCAAGTAGGGGAGCCGATACCAGTCGTTTTTTAAGCTTAGTAAAGGCCTGCATACATATAGCGTTAAAGTAGAAGGGCTGGTCTTTCCTAGTAAGGCGGTTAAGAGGCCGGGCAATCCTACTATAATTCTTAATAAAGCGTCGGTAGAAGTTACAGAAACCTAAAAATAATTATACCCCTTTTATGGTCTATAGGGGTGTCCACTAGTCAATTGCGGCCGTTTTTTCTAAGTTGGCCTTAATTCCGTCTATACTAATAATAAAACCTAGGTACTTTATACGCTTGACACTAAATTCTAACTTCTTAATGTTGGCCTAAAGGCTAGCTTCCCAGAGCCGTTATAGGACTTTATAAATATGCTCCTAATACTCCAATTTATTCTTAGAGTAGATTATAATATTATCTAGGTAGGCTATGCAGAAGTTATTAAGGTAGTTAAATAGTATATTATTTATATACCGCTAATATATAGCCAGTCCGTTAGTCAGCCTAAAAGGAAGCACTTTGTATTTATATATTCCGTAATAGGTCTAAAATATAGTAAAATTCTCTAATCTAGGGTCCATTCTAATCCGGTAAAAAGCCTAACGAATATTAAGCTTTGTAAAGATCTTAGCTCTACTTATTTGGGCTAAAGTCTCGTTAAGTAAGGGCAGTAGATAGCGGTCCTTGCGGGTTATATTATTAAGTTTATAGTAGTTAATATAGAAACAAAATCCTCTATTTGGCTTCTTAGCAAAGAGAATAGGTAAGTTAAAAGGGGCTTAGCTAGGCTTAATAAAGCCCTTATCCAGGTTATCGATGAGGTACTACTTTATAGCCTATAATTCGGCAGCAGACTGCTGACGGAGGGGGCTATAGCTAAAGGTGTCCTCCTTGTCTAGCTCAATCTCGATCTTATAGTCGTACGGTCGGTAAGGCGAAAGCATATCGGATGCTGCCTTAGAGAATACATCCTTAAATTTCTAGTGTTGATGAGGCAGTTTCTGTTTGACCAGCTCCTTATCTATAAGCTCGCTTTCCTGTCCGCTAAACTCGCTTTCCTTTTCCTTAATTATTTAATCAATTTTATATAAGCTGGTAGTAAAGGCAACGGTATTAGGTTAAACCAAGTTCCGGTAGAATCCTACGGCGCTAATATAGCAGATATTAACCGGGGGAAGGTCCGTAGGTTTCTTTACGGACTTTCGTCGGGCCATATTTTGCAGTATAGAGTTTATAATCTTCCTTAGCTCACATTCCATTTTCCATAAGTTATCCTTCCAATCTATTAGTTTAGTATATCGTCCAATATTCCTAGCTATCCTTTATAGCTTCGTAGGGCCTAAGTTCTCCCTAGGGGACTTAGGTAGATCACTACTAACTTCCTAGGTCTCTTATGCGGGTAGCGTAGTATAGGTAACCTAGGGGCGGCGTAGTATACAGATCCTTTGCGGATTAAGCTATATATCCTTCTTAAAAGCCTGGTCCCTACGCATTGTATCGGCCTAGTAAATAGGGTTTATCTACGGCCGTATAAGGTTTTCTATTATAATACTGATTTCTCTTATAAAGGAAGGCGTTAGGGGCATAGTTTTAGGCCAGAGAAGCTGTCTATTCCGTACGTCAAGCTATAAGCCTAAATAGGCTAGCTATTTTCTTCCTAAGATTATATCATGGCTTCTAAGGTCCGTAATTAGAAAGGGGACGTTATACTACCTTCGTCCGTTAACGCGGAGGTAGATCCGTAAGATAATCGTAATAGGTGGCCCTATCTATCCGTTATACCCGCGAATAGGAATAGATTTAGGCAGTTCTTCAAGGGGTACATTTAGAAATTCAGCCAGCTTTACAGCATACTAAGTGTCTATTAAGGCAAAGGCATTTGCTCCAGAGTCAGCTAAAGCAGAGGTTAAAACTTAATATCTATTACGGAATAAAGTACAAGGGATAGTGCAGCTTCTTTCACTAACTAGCCAACCCAGATCAACATGTGACATATCAATTCCTTTTAACCCTAGAGAGGAGTCTTCCTCTAGGGTTCCTCTTTTTCCAACTCTATACTATCCTCCTAAATTAACAGGACCTTATTTATCTTCGCCGCTGTTAGGCAGTTCCTTACAAAGTGGTCTTTTTAGCCGCATAAAAAGCAAGCTCCTTAATTACTAAGGGCTTATCTATAGGGGTTACTGTAAGTAGGCCAAGTATGTACCGGGCCCGCGGTAGGACTAGCTATACGACTAGCTACTAGGTTGACGGTAGGCTGAATAGTTAGTGCTATAGGAGTTACGGTCCGTATAGGGGTACTATTAGCTGTTCTTATAGTGCTTATAGTCTGGTTTAAAGAGTTCCTAGCTTTATACCGCTTAGCACATGCCTTAATTTAACAGAGGCCTTAGTTAATGGCTAGACAGTGGTCCGTAAGTACCTTTAGCGTCTATATAGTAGTAAAAACTAGCAGTACGGCGCGCTATAGGTCTAGGGTAAGTTTATTAAAGAGGTCTAGCAGTAGGTCTTTATGGGGAATTTAGGCTTAGCCAGCTAGGTGCAGAAAGCGGGTTTAGAAGGTTAAAAAGGTCTCCGTTGTTTTCATATTTAGGCTTTTATAATTAAGGCGGGCGTTCTATATCTTAAAGGGGTCCTTATAAACGGAAGATAAGTGATTAATTATTTCTTCTTTAGAGACAAAGGGGTCTGCGGAGTCTGCGGCGTATCGCGGACGTAGATGCGTCTGTGCGTCCCCGCCGGTACGGCCGAAGATGTAGGCCATTTTAGCTCGAGTAGTGGGGAAGTGGTCCGCATTGACTTCGAGCTTGTCTTGTAGTTAAAGCTTCTAATTGTTAAATGTAGGGTTGGTTCCGTCTGTAAGCAATAGGGGGTCCGCGACCTTCGCAGATTGTGATAATATAGTGCTTTGGGCTAGGGCCTTAAGGACCGTAGCAAGTCTGTCTAATAGGTCATCGCTAGAGGCAGGGGTGTCCCTAGTTTCCAGCAGTTCTCGTAGCCGTTTAATTTCGGCATTAGCTGCCGCAAGCTCCGCCTAGGGGGTTAAGACAGTTATTATTTCTTTATCTAAGGTATTTAAGGGTCCTACAGCTACTTTACTGGCTGCTGTATTTCTTAGTATGGTGGTATAGGTATTAGGTAATTCCGGGTAATTTCTTTAGGGGTTCTAGTCTATACGCGTCCGGTTCTTAGGGTTCTTTTTATGTTCCTTTCGTATTCTGGGGGTTCTGTCCTATCCTTATAGTCCTAGTAATGTCCTTAGGGTCCTATTCTATATCCTTGTCCTTTTCGTGGCCTTATAGATATATTTAAGTTCCTTCTTAGGAAGAAAGGGTAAGATAAGCTTTAGATAATGTTAGCGACTCAGTTAATCGAGGCACAAGCACAATAAGAGAGACGCGCAAGCCTATACAATTAGTAGTCTATAAACAAGGATCTAAAGCTAGAGAAAGGAAAGGAGAAAAAGAGCAGCGCCGGTTAAAGTAGGGTTCTTTTATACGGTCCTCTAGTCACATGACCTCAAAGTTCTGCTAAGTTCTGCTAGTCAAGTTCTGCCAAGTTCTGCCAGTGCCATAACACTAAGGCATAGTACCTTAGACTTAATAAGCGCCTAGGGTGAATTCCGTTCTTTTATATTAAGGTAATATCTAACATATATCTAGCTTATATCCAAGATATAACCTAAATATAGCCCTATAGCAAACATTTCCTCGTCTATATTCTACCAGAGGAGATTTTCTATAAATAGGATTATACTATTAGAAAGACTGTAAGTTATAAGTGCTATATATCTTTATTATATCCTAGATCTAACTATAATAGAATCTAAATGCCGAGCATACTATTTGTGTTTGGGAAAAAAAATTTGCAAATAGTCATAGAGGATTAATTAAGCATATTAAGTCGCATTTTCCAGTAAGATCCCAGATATATCCACATTATAACCTCCTTCTAACCTTAAAATAAAAAAAGGTGGAGGCTATATAATTAGGAGTGTAAAGCCTAGAGGTTAAAAAGAACTAGAATTGGATAATTTAGATAGTATATTTATCTATATATCTATATTATATCCTAAATCTAACTTATCTTAGCGGCTTAAAAGACACTTTATAGAGCTATTTATACAAAGAAGGAACTATAGGTCATATACCCTATTAATAAAGCAGTAAAAAAGGCTGGAATATATTATAATAGTTTAAACTAATGTTCTTCTATCTAGGATATATTACTAATATATTTTAGCCCCCCTAGCTAAAAATATACCCTTAACGGCCAAAGGTTATAGAAAACGCAAAGTAACTTTAGCAAATCTAGGTATGTTATTATTTATAATCTTATTATATTATAGATCTAACCGGATTATATAGAGGAGCTAATTAAGTAAATACGCATTATATTCCGTTCTAAAATTCTATTAACCTTTAAGGGTAAAATAAGTTTAGGCAGTTATAATTACTATATAACTATAATCTAACTTTAATATAGCCTAATCGCGTTATAATATTTAAGGTTATTAGCAAGCCTAAAAATCAGAAATATTCTTTGTATAGGACCAGTAGCAAGAGTAAGTTTGCTAGTTATATTTCTATTATATCTTAGATCTAACGTAAATAGCATGCTTATTTAACTGGGGTATATATATCTGGTTTAACAAGGTATACTTATAGTTTTTAATTATATTACTAATATATCTATAATCTAATTATAAATAGAACTTCGTTTTACCTAATATAACGCTACCAGAGGTTGTAGATGACTTTAATAATAGGGAGTTATTTAATACTAAGGAGGACTACGCCGTGTGGGTTAAATAGGTTAAGGCGTTTATATATCTTAAATACATACTAGTTATATCCTGGTTATATCGTAGATACTATAAAGCATTATATATAGGCTATAGAATATTGCGCGGAGCATAGGCATAGCGCGGAGAATTTAGGTTAGGCTTTCTCTTAGATATTATAATATTACTCTATTTAGGTAATTACCTTAATATAACCTCTACCCTTTATACTCGTAAATATAAAAATTTGTATTAACTAAGTTCTTATTTTAATTTTCTAAGCTCCAATTTTATCTTCTAATTTTATAGTTTAATTGCTTTTACTTTAGCTTCTATATATAAAACCCAGGCTTCTTACTTACGAATATTTAATTGGGATTACTATAGCGTTAACTATTATAAGAATTAAGCTTATTAAGTAATAGTTATATAAAGTAAGGACTATAAGCTACTCTTATGTCCTAGATACAGTTAGCTTATAAGCTAGATATATTAAGGATATATCTAAATAATCCTACCCAACAGTGAAATAGGCCTAGGAGAGAGCGAAACCTACCTATTATTTAATATTGTAATAGAGGATACTAAAAAATATTAGCTTTATAGAATTTAGTAAGATCTAAAATATAATATACCGGAGTAAATAGAGGCAAGAGATTATAAGCGAGATTTTAATTATGCGCCTTGCGAACTTTGTAATTATAACCATGGGCGTATACTAGTTCTGGAAGATAATATATCTAATATAATATTATTAAAATTAAAATCTTTATCCTCTTTAATACTTATAGATATAGCATTAGCTTTTCCTTTGCCAGTATAGGCCTGTTTTCTTAATTTTTCTAGCTCTTTTAAAACTTATAGAACTATAGCAGATTATATTAGCAATATATTTACATTAGAGCCATAATAAATCCATATATTTACGCTTCTCTGCTAAAGCTATTCTTTCGGTAATAGATATAGTTCGCGATATATATAAAATCCCATGCTGATAATACGCCTTCTACGCTTTAAAATTAAAAACATTAATTCTTTATCCACTATAATTGTTATTATAATACTATATTACGGATATAGTAGCTCCGTTATGTCCTTAAGTTAGTCCTTTATAAAATAACTTAATAAACTCCTTTATAATAGATCTTAGTATATATATTACTTCTTAAAGGAGCTCTTGCTACACCCGGCCCAAAAAGACCAAAACTAACCAAAAGAACCCTAAAAAACACCTAGAGAATCCCCCTAAGATGCATGCATCGCAGGGGAGGCACACGTCGAACGACGGTGGCTCGCACTCGTGCGCGACCGCTAGAACTACGCCCAGTAATAGCCCTCTATAATAAAGACGGGCGAATACCACACTATAAAGCGGAAATACCTTTATTAAGAAGGCATCTAATAAAATATAAAGCCTATTAGACGCGTCTAGTATCTAGAATTGTAGGGGAGTAACCGTTAGCTATAACGAACTAATATAGCTAGTAGAATAGCTCCGCTAGTTTAGTGAACCTTAGGCGCCCCTCTAGCAAACCCTTAATTAAATCCTCTAACGGCTAAGTAAAATTAAAAATAAGTATAACCCCCCCTTACCGGCGAACCGTACCTAGGCCGCTATAGTTGCGCTTTTACAGCATAGGGAACCCACCCCCCTTAAGTTAATAACTGGGTATATAATTATAATATAACCAAATATAAAATAAGTAGAGGGGCTTAAGGGATAATTAGAAATAGAAGTTCTTATAGAGATATATAAAGAGGTTTATAATGCTATTATAGTCCAATACCTTAAGAGTAAAGATATTAAAGTTACCCTAAAGGACTAATAGGTAAAGGAATAAGCTATAAGGGCAGGGGATAGGCTAAGAGAACGTATTAGTATAAAAGTACTCCGTAAGGATTACTTAGTTAAAGTCCTAGTGGTTCCTATAAGCCTTAAGGTAGAAAAGGGACGCTAGGTGGATAACATAGTAATTATATAAGAGATAGTAAGATAAACGGAACGCCTTATACTAGGACTCGAAATTACCTAAATCTAATAGCTTTAATAGAAAAATATAAACTAAGCATATAATGAGAATAATAAGAGGATATAAGGGTCGCTAAAGACTCGCTAGGGAGACGCCGGACGAACGTATGGCTCCCTTATTGTTAGCACATATATACTAGGAATATAAAAACTCCTTATCTAAAAAGAAATAATTATAAATGGCCTTATATATAATATAAGGCTCTATAACCACAGACTACGCCTAGAATAATGCTATCGCTATATATAATAGGGACATACCTAATCTATATACGCAGTATAGGTATGCTGCGGCTACTATATAGGCCCCTATAATATAAGATATTGCTTAAATTAAGACTAAATAAAATGCGTGAACTGCCACTAAAGTATATATAAGGCGTAGGAGAGAGAAGACTGCATTAAATACAGGAGATAGAAGGTAAGGGCTTAATAGCTACGGGAATAACTGCACGCTAGGTTATATAAATAGAAACAATAGGCAATAAGCTAGGGGGACGCAGGCGCCTTTCTAGCGTTTCCTACCTTTAATACTAGAGGGCTAGGCTAGCTATCCCAAGCCTTAACGGGCCAGAAGCAACGCCGCGCGATATTACTAGACTAATTAGGGACATAAGGGCCACAGGGGATATAAGGGAGAGGACGCCCCGTAGGAAGACCCCTATAGATAGCAATAGTAGGCTTAAGACTAGGATAATTAAGAATTAGACTTAATGCGGCAAATATAATATTCGTAGCTGACCTATAAAGGGTATATAGCCAACCAGTAAGAATAGAGGAAGAACTGGTAATAATAACAGATTTAGATATAGAAGCGCTAATAGAAATATAAGACACGGGAATAGAAAGCTCTATATAAAATAAGTAGTAACTAGGGTATAGATACAAGAGATAGAAGCTCTAAATATCCTAAAGAAAATAGAAATAGAAAAAGCGAGGAATAAAGGAGAGTTAAAGGACCCTCGCCAGGGGTCCACTACCTATCCATTATATAGTATAACTGCGGCAATATAAACCACCGCCTTATAAGGCCCCTACTAGATAGTCTAGACCTAGAGAAATACTATATCCTTACTATATAAGAACCGTATTATAATACCTTTATATAATTAATATACTGCCCCTAAGGATTCTAGCTCCTATACAAACCAAAAGCAGCTATACGCGTATACTTTATAATTAGTAAGGCTATTAGCCTATCCTTATAGTTATGGCAGGCAGTTAACCTAGATATTATAGTTATAACAATCCAAATATATAGGGGACTAGTATAAATTATTAATGTGTATAACCCTAGGGTTAAAGGGGTCCCATAAACAGAGAATATTATATTAATAATAAGCTTACTAAAAACTAAAGGTATAGAGTCTATCCTACTAGGAGATATAAACCTCCACCACCCGTGGTAGGGGGGTATCTATATTACTGTAGATTAACAGTTAGAGTGCCTACTAAGAGCTATAGATATCTAGGGCCTTAAGCTAGTTACCCCCCTAGAAGCAATTATATGGTAATGAGGCACCGCTAAAAGTATAATTAACCTCATATTTATAGACAAAGGCCTATACTAGAGACTTAAAAGATACAACCCTAAAGAAGAATAGGCACTTACCCTAAACTATATCCCTATCTAAATATAGCTAGACCTAAATACTAAAGCGCAACTAAATAGAAAAAGATACGTAATAAGGAAGCTTAAGATAGATAGTTTCCTTAATGCGGTTAAATAACAACTCTAAGACCTAGAAGAAATTTACCTAATACTAAACAAGCAAGGCTTATTGGCCACCCCTAAGAAAATCAACTAAAGACTAGAAAGGATCTAGGCAGTAATTAAAAATAGGCTGAAAGAGTACTGCCCGATCTTAAAACTAGGCCCCTATACGCGATATGTATAGTCTATATAATGCGCAGTTTTAGTTACTAGCTAATAATAAGCAAAAAGGAAATATATAAGTAGCTATAACCCTAAAGATAAGAGACAATATAAAGACATAAGAAACCAGCTAAAGAATATCCTAAAAAAAGAAGTAAGGAATAACTGGAAACAGTTTATAAATAAGCATACTTTTAACCCGAGCCTCCCCTATAATAAGGGCCTTTAGGCTATAGCAAAATAGGCAAAGAAAAAGGCAGGGCGCCTAGCAAAAGACCTACACCTACCACCCCTATAAAAAGTAGGAGAATTATAGGCTATAAATAACAATAATAAGAAGGCAAAGATCCTTATAGAAAGGTTCTTCCCCTAACTAGCTCTAGCAGACCTTAGTGATATTACGGGCGAAACACCGATGACTTGCCTGCGGGTTAATAGCGATATAATAATAGAGGAAATAGCTAGAACTATTAGCCGCCTTTTAAATAATACAGTACTAGGACCAGATGGGATTCTAAATAAGGCCCTAAAAACCTATAGGCCACTTATAGCACCTTGGCTTATAGATATAGCCAGAGCATACTTTGTTATAGGCTATTACCCGCAACTTGGAAGATCTATAATAACGGTTGTCCTATAAAAAAAAGGCAAAGTAGATTACTTAATCCCAGGAAGCTACCGCCCTATTGTTTTAGAAAACACCCTTAGTAAGATCTTAAAAAGGGTAATAGCGGAACGCATAGTAGACACAGTAGAGGAATACGCCCTACTACCGCAAAGCTAAATAGGGGCAAGAAAGAACCGCTTAATACTATTAGCACTTACGCTACTTACTGCCACCATTAAATCTGTATGGGCGATGCGAAAGAACTTTATAGTATTAATGCTTAGCCTAGATATTAGTACTGCCTATAATAATATACCCTATAAGCGTCTCCTGTATATCCTTAGGGCAAAGGGCTTCCTAGAATGGATTATATAATTTATCTAAGGGTTTATAGGCTAGAAAGAAATATCACTAGTCTTTAGCAGATACTAGAGCCCCTCTATTACAGTTGCAATAGAAATACTATAAGGATTACCCCTCTTACCTATACTTTTCCTTTTCTTTATAAGTAACCTGCTTAACTCCTTTAAGGAAGGGGTAACCTAGGGGATAGGCTTCGTTAATAATATAAACCTAATTATATACGGGCCAACAGCCGCAGAGAATTGTAGAATACTAGAGAAAGCCTATAATACTTATATAGAATAGGCAAAACGTTATAAAGTCTAATTCTTACTAGAGAAATACTAGCTAATCCATTTTATAAGAAAACGCAACCAATTTACAGATCTCTAGTATATAATTCGCATCTAAGGCTTTAGGGGTTAACTAGTTCAGGGCCTAAGGGTATTAAGAGTATAGGTAGATAGTAAGCTCCGGTAGAGCGTATATGCGGCGTAAGCAGCCTATAAAGGCTAAGTATAGTTTATCGCTTTATCTAGGATTGTTAATTCTATATAGGGTCTATACTTCTAGAGGTCACGCCTACTATATATAGCAGTTGTTTAGCTAACCATGACATATAGATCTAGTATTTAGGCCATTAAAGAAACTAAGAAGGGCCCCCCTAAATTACTTCTTAAACTACTTTAAAAGGTCTAAACAGCCTGCCTCTAGAGTATTACAGGCGGGTACAAGTAAATGGCTACAGTACTACTTAAAAAGGAATCCAATATTCCCCCCCTATAGTTATATATTAAAGCTGCTATAATATAAAGAACGTAAAATAAACGCAACTCTAATATTATAAAGTATATTAAGACACGCCTAAGTAAACTATAGAGGGACCCTAGGGTGCCCTGTAGGAGAATAAACCAACAACCCTAAAGTAGGGAAGAGATATTAGAGAAATAGGTAAAGAAAGTAAAAGAAAAATAGTGCCGCTTTAAGGCCTAGGCCTATATAGAGGAGAAAGGGAGACGTATAAGAGGTTAGTAAAAATAATAGTAAGATAGAGAAAGGAGCTAAAGTAAAACACGTAAGAATGCTAGGAAACTATCTACCGTAATATAATACTGGTTGGACCAACGCTAGAGAGGTAAATGGGAGTTAAAGGTACAGAGGCTGACTTAGGTAAGATAAACCTAAGCTATAGTATAGTTAATGCTATAGGGGGTAAATACCTAAGGGCTCCAAGAAGGCCTAATAAAGGTAGAAAATATAATAGCAATATTTTTAAGAATAGGAATAATAGGACTAAAAGATTGGCTTTACTAGGTAGGTGTCCTAGTAGGTAGCCTAAGATGTAAATATAGCTAGCTAAGACAGACACTAAAACACGTAATACTGCTATGCCCCCTACGCACCAATTAAGAAATAATGCTCTTAGCAGCTAGTATAGAGAACTATAATACACTGCTCTTAACATAAAAAGGCCTTAAGGCGGTTACCTAGTAGCTTATTAGTTAAAATATGCTAAATTAGTTCTAGGTTGTAAGGGAAATAGTAATAAAAGGTAAGGGGGTAAGTAGCAGGTGCCCCCTAGTAACTCTATAGTAGTAGAGTAATAGTTTATAATACTAGCGCGTCTATAGGCTTGTTACGGCAGCAGTGGTTCCTAAGAAGGTTAAACAGTAAGGTAGTAAAGCACCATAGGCGACTCGTAGGCGCTAAGCAGGCGAGTCCCAAAAGGCGAGGAGATGGATTACAGGGTTTTCTTATTTTTCTTAAATAGAGTTTTCTCCCCATATATAAATAAGGAGTAGTCCGCATAGGCCTAATAGGGATCCGAATCGGACGTTAAGCAATGAATTATTATTATTATTATTATTATATTACGGATATATAAGATATACTAACATTAAAATAGCAGCTAAAAGGCTTAATTAACGCCTAAGATTATTCGCTCGAAAATGGGAGCATTTAACGGCGTTTATATTCTTTATAATTGTAGAGAATATATTGCTGTCCATTTTACTATAATATAGATTTATTCCAGATGCAATATATATATATCGCTTATATTAACACCAGTTTATGATTTTATGGTTATTACTATACTTTTCTATAACCATAAATATTAGAATATGGATATAGTATAGATTAATTAGGGATATAATATCTCTATACCTTTAATTGCGTCTAAAATTTCGTAGTATTACTTACGGCTTATAGCCTCCATAATCGAAGCCATGTATTGCCTAATACTATCTTAGCCTATATTTCCGGCTCTAATAACCCAATAAATACCGTAAAGAATGTGGATTTGGTAATATATAATTATAGACTTTATATAGCCCTGCTAGGTCTGCGAGGGGTTAATATCTACTAGGTAAAGGCCAAGCCCTAATATATTTTAGTAATATCTTTAACACATACGCATTATAAAATACCTTTTACCTACGCCCTATCTATATCTATAAGAGCTATATAAAATCCACGTTTATAGATATAACTTTAATAAATTAGATAGCCGCAATTCTTATATAAGCGGAATATAGTATAGAAAAGTTGTTAATATATCTCTACGAATTGGCCCATGGCTTAGTTTATAAAAACTCTTATTAGTATAATAACTATAGCCTTATTAGAATAAAGATATAACTATAATATAACTAGGTTATATAATACCTTTATTAATTCTAGGGACATTTATAGCAATTATAACCTTATCTAGCCTAGCTGTACCGACTTATTTAAACGATATATTAATTTTAAACATTTTTAACGTTAATAGTATTTCTACCTGGCCTTTTTAAAAGCATATAATTATTAGCTTACCATTTTTATAGAATATATCTTATATATATCTAGGACCAGTTTTATAATACAGATGCTTTTTAAATATTACCCCTTATATATCTTAACCTTATGGAAATAATAAAAGCTATTGCTTTTTAATTATATATTAAATCTTATTAAGATTTGCTAGGCTTTAATAAAGGCTTAAAAGGCTAGTAATATTATATTTTTTATAAAACTCTTTTATTAAAGGGCTGTATATAAAAGAGCCTAATAGAGTAAGGATAGAGCATTAATATAGCTTAGATATAACATACTTAGAGTAAGCCCTGGCCCCAACTGTCGCTAGATTTATTATTAAAGTTCTTTAATAAGCTATATTGGAACCTTTGACGGAGGCGCTAGAGGATGCGTATATTTACCGTAAGAAGTTAAAATAACATAAGGGCAATCCTTAATATTATCTGGCTATATATAATTAAACTCTATATTATATAGGGCTAGTACCTATTTTCCAGGCCCTTAGGCGTGGTTATAACCTAGATATATTAGTGTTATATTATAGTTATATATATATTATAATAACTTACCGTAATTATCTAATCTTTTCTTCCTATACTTTACCGCTATATAGGTTTCTAGGGTACCCTAATAGCCTTAGTTAAGTAAATCTCTTAAATATTTTAATAAGTATCTTAAAACTAAAGAAAGAGACTTTTAATAGTGTTTTTTATAGTTCTGTGTTTAACTTCCCTTAGTACAGTATATACTTACCATAGGTCTATCTATAAGTGACTAGTTATAGCTTAGTTATAGTAGTAATATATTTAAAATCTATTAAATACTAACCGTGTACTTTATAATATAAAGATATAGCTTATAACTAGCACTCTACTCTATACAGGTAATCTAGTACTAAAATGTATAACAAATACTATTATAAAGCCTATATATATATTAATAAAAATAGATAATATAAATAAATGTCTTACGTATTCGTGTCTCTTTGTTTAATATTATCTTAATTTAATTCTATTAAATTGCCAAGGAAATATATAAGAGTTCGCGACATTTATATTATAACTTAGATATAGTAGCATAATATTATAGATATATTATACTTTTTCTTATAATTTACGTATTTTTTCCTAGTCCTCCACTGTAATTTGCTTATAATAAAAGTTTTATAGTTAAGGGTCTAAATATTCGCAATAAAATACGCCTAAATAGGGTATCTGTCTTCTAAAACATTTTTAGAGGCTAAGAAGAGGGCATATTATACTTATTTTGTTCTTTAATATACATAAGTATTGTATCTATCTATATTAGAACCAAGTTATATATAGGATCTATCTAGGATATAGTGTCTTACATTTTCGTATATCTTTGTAATATTCTTATTATTTAGCTATAGGCCAGATAAATCTATAATATATCTAATCCCGTGCTTAGAGGACACAGAATATTTTAATATCTCTTAACTAAATATAAGTCTTTCTACTATAAGCGATCCAGTTTATGTAATTAATATTAAGCCTAGCTATATTATAGAGATAATTAGTTTATATATTATATATAGCTCGCGTTATATAATTCTACTTACTACTATTATTAAAGAAGAGGCATTGGCAGATCGTTATAGCATGGGCATTTGGGATTAAATATCTTGGTAGTACTCCCGATATAAGCCAGATATATCCTAATTACTATCTTTAATGTTTATATATATACATTCCTCCTATACCCATTGCCCTTTATAAAAGAAGTCCTCCCGTAATTATTTTAAGTCTTTAATTAAAGGCTAAGTTTCTTCTATTAGCAGTAGTATAGAAAAACTACCTAAGATAGGCAGGTACGTAAGGGTATCTGGATTATATCCTGGATATATTATTAATCTATCCTAGATACATCTTTACGCACTTCGGGATACTTACGTATTATTAGCCATTTTTAATACTAAGATTTGCACGATCTTAAATACGCCAAAGATAGGGTATAGTTGTAATATTATATAATAATGTATAGCTTTAATATATTAATCGCGATAATTTTAAAGAATTTTATATTAAAAGCTCATTAGGTGTGCGCGCACGGGGCTAAAGTTCATCAAGTATAAGATTTTGCGACGTGGCGTATTTGAACACTCCCGGAGCTTTCGGCTACACTCTCCGACCTTCAGACTCCAACGCTTGGCCCTAGAGTCTGGACTGGAGTCTACCATGTGGGGGTGGGTCTGTTGCTCATAACTTAAATGCAATGCCCGGGTCCCGCAAAAGTTGCCTTGCGCCACAACTACAGCAATAGCCACTCTGAATCGCTCCCACCCACCTCACCCCAGACATCAATTAGGTTTTTGTTCTGTATACCTACTACGCCTCCATCATGGGCAGGAAACCAGCCCCCGTTCTGTCTTGCCAGGAGATGAACAGCGAACGTGCTGCCCGAGTGAGAGACAACAAGCGCCGACATCGTGCTCGCCATAAAGAGTACGTTTTTGACCTCGAGCGCAGAGTGGCAGAGACACGCGAGCACGGGGTTCAGGCCACGAAAGAAGTCCAACTTGCGGCTCAGCGAGTCGCGCGCGAGAATGCCAAGCTGAGAGACCTGCTCAGAAGAATAGGATACGCCGACAACGCCATTGATGCTTGGGTGAAGGAGGATGGATGCTTGAATGACGGGGAGCGCCATCAGCTCATGTTAGAATTGATGTCAAAGAAGAGGGCGCAGAAAGTGAAGTCAACCTGCGCGCTACAGACAGGGGCGAAGTCCGAAGCTCGGAATGTCAGCACTAAAGAGGGAGAATCAGCCCCGATGAAGACATATGAGAGCGAAGAGTGCTCAAGTAAAATTTCTCCTGGTCCGTTAGAATCAAGCAGTAGAAACTCGGAAGCATCTCCGACCAAAATTTGCGCTGGTTCCTGCACAAAAGCCTCATCGCCATCTCAAAATCCCGACAATGCGAGAGCTCCCTGTAAACTCCTTACCCTGCTTGCGGAGAACCCAGCTGCCGATATCACTCAAGTATCGCTTTCAACACAATCAGAGAAGCAGCCGTGCAATACTAGCAAACCCGAAGACTGCAGTTCTGACGGGGTGAAGTGCTCTACCGCATATAAAATGCTCATACAGTATGCTACTTCGGAAGAGAAGATGGATAAAATTGCAGCGGCATTAGAAAGCGGATGTACTCCGTCTGCCACAGGTGGATGCAAGGTGAAGAAGAGTGTGGTATGGAAGCTGTTGGATGAGGAATACATTTGACTTCATTCCACAAACGCTGTCTGCATTGGATTCGGTATGAATAGCGGCGATGGCACGAATTGGTACAGAAACGGATTGTTATCCTCACAGCAATTATATGGACAATCGTACATTGCAGTACAAGTCTGTTGAGTTCAGTCGATCAGTGCTCGCAATGGTTTGCAGCATCCGCTGAATCCTAGTGTACTCGCTCCCAGTGGTAACCCACCCAAGAATGCCTTCAGAAATAGCAAGGGTTTGAATCTCTGAGTTCTTTTGCTGCTTTAGGTAGTCGCCAAACCACGCGGCGGCTCGATTCCCGCGACCACGAGATGTAGCTGTTAATGCAATTAGTTTAGCTTCAACAAGTGATGGCCGCGAGCACACCATTTGCTGGCGGGAAGGAAACTTACTGCAATACCATATCACAGTCTTGATGCCAGCGTTTCTGAACAGTGTGTGTAGGGCTGGAAGCGCTGCGTGCAAGCTCTCTGTAGGAAGATTGATAGATCCACGGATGAAGCCGCCCTTGTTTTGTCAGAGGCAACCAAGCTGCATGCTCGGAAGATTGAAATTCAAAGTACCGTATGCTTCTTTTCTTCGGAGGGGATGCTTCCGATCAGGACCCTGTCTAATAAGTCAACGTAGCGTCAAATGCGGGGGCTCCTAAATGGATTTATTGAATGACGTCAAGGATGCCTCGAAGGACCGCGCAAAGTGCGCTGTTGAGGCCTTGAACCTGCACAGTCTCCTGCTCAGCTTGAGATAGGATGATTCACTTGTACTAGGAGCTCACGACGATGGGGAATTCACCTGAGAGCACGCATCCATGTCCCGAACGCGCTGGACGCGACGGCGCCAACGCGGGCGGAGCTTGCTAGTGGGTCTGAACAGAAGTCTGTAACATGGCATAGGTATTGCGGGTTGGCGACGGGATATGATAAGACTGAACATGAATCAACGTTTGGAGTTGCTGAAGAAGTATGGTAGACCAGTGAGAGTTTGGCGGCTGCTCGGTGTTGATGGGGACTTGGCCAGAGGTCGGCCCGAGCTCAAACAAAAGCTGTCTTCCCTCGCCGTGCAATACTGAAACATCTTAACTTCGCAACCCACCATCCCCTTTATCATGGCCTCGTCCGCGCCCGATCCTGAAGAAACCCCATTGCTTGCTGCCCCTGCCGGTCCGCCGCTCTAGGCTTGCGGCGGACCCTGCGACCGTGTATCTCGCAGAATAAAAAAGAGACTTTATATCTCACACATTGTCGACATGGAACTCCCGTGTCTTCGAGTTCGGCGCCGTCTTGTATCTTGCCACCATCTTCCCAGACACTCTTTTGCCAATGTCCGTCTATGCCTTAACTCGCGGTGTTTCGGCAATTTTTTTAATCACCCGCTGTTGGTCGATATATCGATACCGGCAACCGGCTCACGGTTGTGAGGCAGTCAATTGGTAAGTCTGGAAGCGTGTGAAGGCATGGCAAGAGCTCAGTATCTAACCAGTTGGCAATGCCCTCTATAGTCTCGCAGCGATTGGCCGTTGCAGCATCCTGCGTTGCGTTTTGGTTCCTTGCCAGTGGATGGTCAATACCTCGGGGCTTGCAATGGGGGCTCTTTACCATGCTTACTGTCTTGGCATGCATTGAGAAGCTTGCCTCTGTTATGAATTTGGTGTCTGTAGAGAAGGACTGGGTGAGATTTGCCCAATCCGTAACCCTACGAACAATTCTGACTCATTATAGGTCGTAGTAATTGCCGAGCGGAATAAGCCTGTGCTTTGAGGTACGCCCTCCCTATTCCGTCTGCTGTTCTATATCCCTTCGCATCCTCTAATTGTAAAGTTAGACCTCAATGCGCAGATGCGCCGGATCGGCTTGATTTGCAAGCTTGCTGGGCCCTTCTTTATATCAATAATTGACGGGGCATCAGCTGAGGTAGCAATACTTTTGAACTTGGGCATGAACTTGGCATCAGTTGTGGTGGAGTATTTTGCCATCGCAAGGGTATATAAAAGGCCGTGTGGCTGCTACCTGCATTATCGGCTAAATTACAATGCCAGGTTTACGAAGTCGTATTGGCCCTTCAGCAGTCAAAGACGTTATCTTGTAGCGAACAGCATAAGACAAAACAAACCAGACGTATTACCAACTGGAGACACTATAGACGCCATGCGGGGATACTTACGGGACTTATATACCTACTTTCGCCACCAAGCTTTTCTCCCGTCATTCTCTAGAGCTTTGCCCTACTTCACCGTCCTCAACTTTGCTGGTCAGATGGTCACCTACCTCCTTGCCAGCGGCTACAATTCCTTTCACATTGGCATCGCGCGGACCCTTTCGGTGATTTCTGAGATAGCATCTACATGGACTGCTCCTTCAGTCATGTCTGGGGTTGGCCCAATTCGGGCCGGTATATGGTTTATCAACTGTCAGATCTTGTGCCTTGCCGGTGCAGCAGGTATCTTCTAGGGAGCACCAGACCCTATCGTAGCCGCTTCAGGTTTGGTTGTGGGAACTATCCTCAGCCAAGTTAGGCTTCGTAGATTCGATTTATGTGCTCAGATTATCGTGCAAGAGGTAAGTCCACAATATGCCAGCTCCACGAGAGACTGCAATAATCAACTGACATGTTTCTTTATAAGGAGGTGGAAGCCGAGCGCAGAGGATCCTTCTCATCGCTCGAAGCGTTATGGCAGAATCTCTTCGAGATATGCTCGTACGCGTCGACCATCATCTTCTTCTGGCCGGAACAATTTCGTTGGCCAGTTCTCATGAGCTGTATGGTCGTCTTTTTCGCTGGCATTCTGTACACGTTCTTTGTCCGATCGCGAAGGGGTCATCTCCTTCATCTTCCAGCCTGCATCGCCCTACAAGACCGCAAGACAAGGTCGTCAGAACCATCTTCCGAGAGGTTACTCTTCGATCAAGAGACCTCTAACTCCGTTCCTTGAACAGTCATATGTGGTAGAGAAACTTGGAGATTGTAGAATTACGGAGACATTACAGAGGTATCAGAACCTTCGTACGACGGCTAGATAATTATCTGTAAACAAATTGAGATTCAGCTTTACAGCCAATTGTAACCCTTCAATATGTGGACACAATTTCATCAATAATCTCGGGAAGCTGCGATGTAAGGATGGCGCCGTTTACGTACCATTATAAATCTCAGATTCACCTCTATAGCTTATTTAGCAATACTCCTAGGCTGCTAGCCCCCATACCTTCGACCCGCTAGTAGCTATCTATACGCTCTTTACGCCTCGATAGTGTGTATAATCAAGACTAAGATAAACGCCTACTAGCTGTTAACGTACAGTATAGATAAATGGATTCTTGATATGGAGTCGGGTTTAATTATTAACCCACACTTTCTATAACATAAGCAATGACATTCCACGTAACGTAGCCCACCTTTACCAGCAGCTTAATTAGCGGTATTCCCGACGAATAAAATTTACACTTAAGTTGGTAGTAATTTGCCTACGCTAGTAGGGAGGGTGACCAACCCGCTTTAGCTATACCCTTATTATAATAGAGAAGGCGAGCCAAATATAGGATGGGTAATGTTAATATACTAATTAATTATTATGGGCATTGGCTATATATAGGGGATTAGGACCTATAAAAGCTACTTTAAAAGCGGAATAACTATAGGCCCTATAGCCGGCTAGGCGTAGCTTAGGGTGGCGGGCTTATAATAGCTTAATAAAGGGCAGAGCTGTAGAAACGCGTTATCCTCTAAATTTAAGCCCCTATTATATAACCGCTAACTACTTTTAGCTTACTAAATATCGTCTTATCCGCTATAAATAATATAGCGCGGCGCTAAAAGGGCTATTTTATTATAGGTTTAGTGGATAAGTATTCTAAAGGGATTTTTCCTCTTTAGATGCCCCGGCTAAGAGCCTAATAGTATTAAATATTTTAGTAAGTATACTCCTAGTATAAAGTCTAATGCATCTGTTTTTATAACTGTTTCTAGCTTTAGTTAGTAGATTTTAAGGATTAGTTCCTAGGTAAACAACTCCTTAAGTTCTTTAAATAGCTTCTTTTATTTACTATCCTATACCTATAGTTCCTCTTTCTTTATTAACCGTATAAATATTTTACTGTTTTTTAACTACTGTGCTATAAACTTCCTATAGTAATTATAAAACCCTAGGAATAATTTTAACTGCGTAACGTTCTCTAGTTCTTACTAATTTACTATAGCTTTTAACTTTTTTTTAGGTTTATACTAATATGTCCTAGTTTAATAATAAATCCAATAAAATTGGTCTTTCTCTCAATGACCGAGAGACAGTGCATGTGGAGTGGAGGCTCTGCACGGTGGTGTTTTGAAAAGCGAGGTGCTAAGTGTGCCTGGGGCGGCTTTCGGTGGTTCTGGAGGTGGGCTGGAGTCAGACCCTTTCGCGCCTTCTAGCGCTGGGTTGGTAGAGTTGAGAGCGGATGTAGATTCTCGTTCACTATAGTAGGCCATCATTATGAGTGGATTAGGATCCCACTTTGCTAAGTACGACCCTGCAGATAATCCGTGTTGGATATTAAGATTAATTAAGTCCTTGAATACTCTAGCTTTGGTGAGCAAGGACCGCAATATAAAAGCAACAAAATGGCGACGACACAGAAAACTTCAAGAACAAAAGAGTAAGAGGGTCACATCGCCGAACAAGTCTGATTTACTTATGACACTACTCGTATCGAGAAAGGCTCCTTGAGCGCTCTATAGCTAACATTTTGCGAAACGCGCGATCGCAAAATCAGAAGTTTTGGAAGTACATAACGCGTGACATGCGTGATCCCAGAAAGCACCCTAAAATCCAAACGCACAAAAAAACATCGCTGTGTTTCGTGTATGAAGAGAAGTAAGGAAATCGGAAAACGGGGTATACAAATCCAACGCCAGTCGTGAGTGGTTTCCAGCCGTGATGGCTTGCCCTAATGCCTTTCACTATGCCCAAGTGCCCGTTTTGTCGTATCCAATCCGTGGAGAAAACCCGTGTTGAGAAGAGTCCTGAAAAATTCCAAAAAAAGCAAGCAGTTGAAGAGGCATAAGCTAAAAAAAAAGAAAGCTGCTGTAGTGCTAATACACTAGAACAGTACCTCAAGCCTGACAACTAGCTAGCTTAGTAAGAATGGAATGCCGGGGATATAATAGACCGTGAGAAAATTCATGAGTGAGAAGCCGAAATTAACCCAAAAAAAGCGGGAAGCAAACCCTATTAGAGCAGCGACCAGAAAATGCTGGCGCCTGCTACGAAAAAAGAATATAGAACGTGGGAGGAAGGTATTAGATACCCCAACCCTCCCACCCTCTTCCTAGTATCTTTTCCAAAGCTCCCACGACACTGTCCAGCAACTCGCCGAGCCCTTCCCCTCTTACTGCTCCGACAGATAAAGTGCTGACAACACTGTCCCTGCCATCAACAGCTCTACTTCGGAGTCTCACTCTCACCCACCGCATCAATGCACCGACACCATGCTGCCATTGTGCCAAATTCTGTGGCAATTGTGCGGCCATGCCTAGGAAATCTGTCTCGACCGCAGCAATACGGAGGAAATTGAGGGAAGTAGGTAGGATTTCCGAGTATAGCATGCTGGTAGTGTTTGAAGGCAGTACTGGCGAGGTAAGTGCAGATGGAAGGAGGCCAATAGCGCTCGGATGGCCAGGGTTAGAAGTCTGGGATGAAGGTTGGGAGGCAAGCGTTATCGGTCCAGGGACGTTGGAAGCCTGAGAAAGGAGCGGTACTTGAGCCTGGGAGGGACGCTTGGTTTGAGTGGGAGAGCGATGTTGAGGATGGCGGGTTGGTTGGGCTTTGGATTGTGCTTCGTTTTGCCGCGCGGTTGCTGCGAGTGTAACGGCCCAAAGGACGAGTGCTGCATAGTACAGACTCATCTCCGCACCCGGTTCTAGCAGCAGCGTTTGCCGTGGAGCTGTCATTGTATGGTGCAAGAGGCTTATTGCTGTTTGCAGCGCTGCCTTTACTGGCTTCAATCCCTGGCTTTCCATATCAGGTGTCCACAACTCGTTTAGCCACGTCCTAAGTGTTGTCTTAAGTCCCGTAAATGCTGCGATCGATGGAACTTTCTCCGATAGAATCCAGGATTCCCCAGAGACAGCTAGAAGTGCGCGGAGAGGTATATGTTGGAGGAGTTGGGCAGTGAGGATATGATATTGTGTGAGTGGTGACTGATCAAGGACATGGTTAAGTGCGGGATACGAGGGAGCATGGAGATATGGCGTCGGATTATGGAAGTAGTTGTAGTGGACAGCAAGAACAAGCGAAGACTGGAAAACGTCAAGCTGAGGGAGAGAGCTGGACATGCTTAGCTCTGCAGGCACCTCACACACGTAACTCGGCTGTTGAGGCTGCTGTTGGAGCTCCAAAACCCAGTCTACAGCACTTGCCGCGTCCCACAGGACTGATGAAGCGGGGAGCGGGAGATTGAAGCCAGAAACGTGAGATATGATGGAAGGTTGTGGAGCGCGAGCTATAAGAGTTGCTTGCTGAGTCTCGAGAATATAGCAGCAAAGGAGGAGGCGCTGTTTACTGGACAAATCGATCCATTGGCACCATTGGTGATGTTGATTGGTATCCAAAGCTTGAGCAAGACTAGACAGACTTTCGACAGCATTCGCCGAGACAAGCTGCGTCTCACGAGAGAGCTGGGAGAAGTCAGTAGAGTTGTTTAAGTGATTATGAGGTGGGTCTTAGACATTTTGGTACATCTCTTCGAACCTTTTTGCGGGTTTTTGAGCCACTCGCCGCGCTCGGTATTGCGAAAGAACTTCGAGAAGGAACAAACTTTGGAAATCACATAGGCGCGGTGTCTGCGCAATATCCAAGTCCCGCTGAGCAGGAAAATTAGCACTTGACAAAGAGTATTCATAGCACAAATTCATACCTGATCTAGCAATTTTAAGCACCGATCATACAAGGATCGTGACTTTGCTTTAGCAGCTGCATCATCGGTATACTGCGCACCAATGGCAAGTATTGCTGCTTTCAGCATCGGAGATTCGGTTGCGCCGCGGAATGTAGGTTTGTGTATGATTGGGAATGAGGGGTGAAATAGTCTCCAGTAATTGTCAAGATATTGAGCATATTGGTAAGTATCGGTGCCCATACCGAAAGATTGTTCCGGGAACAAAATAACCCGCTCCTCCTCGTCTCGCTGTTGAACCGTTTTCAATGGGTTCGGAAACATCATGTAACTAGACATTGGATCTGGAGGGGCAGGCATCGGAATGTTGGACGTCGGGTACGAAGTGGCCATGCTAATCGCAAGTCCAATTGAGTGGGTGGCTGGACTCTTTTCGCCGTTGGTGTAAGAGAACGGAAGTGTTGACGTTGCGGATGTAGGAGAGCGTGTCGATGGATATGACCAGGGCTCGATAAATGAAGCGTTAGATGATGTGCGAGTGCGGTTGGAGCCCGGTCCGAAGAGCGGAGTGGGGAACATGTTTATAAAGTCATGCCCTGGTCCTGGAGACGCATACCCACTGGAGGAAGAATAATTTGGTGATGGGCTAAAAGGGTCCGTGAAATTTATGGGATATGAGGCGAATGAGTCGGTGGTTCCGATAGGGATGGCAGCTGAAGTCTGGCGAGAAGCAGAAAGACTATAGTGCCGTTGCTTTATTAACCTACGCCCTGTTATTAGCTACTGTTCAATTACGCAATAGAAGAATACGAAAACAGCATATAGATGTAAAGAAAAAAGTTTCAAGGCCGAAGGCTGATGATTTCTTTTTGCTTCAGACTGAAACTCACTTGGAATTTGGACGAAGAAAAGTACCAAAAGTTGACGGAGTCTTAGGAGTACGAGATTGAGCTGGCTTATACCTTGGATCTGAGGTTGGTTCTGGCATTGGAGAGGCAGAGACCGGTGGAAAGAGAGGTGTATCGATGGTTTGAGGGATTGAGACCATAATCTCGGCCGTGGACATCGTTGGCACGGTAGCTGTAACTGGCGGTTCCGGTTCAGCACCTGAGCCTTGACTGTATACTGAACTCCTGCGGGACTCGTCTTTCCCAGTCCCATCGCTATTTTCATGTGAGTACTAAACCACTGAAAATTGATTTTTTGAAACGCTTACTGTCTCTCTTGATGCCGCTGTAGAAGATCCGGTCTGAAGAATGTCTTGCCACACTCTGGATAATCGCATACCAGCGCATCCTGGTTGTGGTTCTTCTGATGACGCCTGGGGGAACGCATTAGCTCGATATTCACAAATGATTGAAGTAGGTCGTTTACTTACCTTAAATGTTCTGCTCGTGTGTACGACTAAGAAACTGTCAGCCATAACGCCACGAAACACTGCGAATAAACACAACGAGGAGAAAAGAAGCTGAGATGACTGCAACGTGTGGAGAAGCTAAAAAGAAGCTACACCGTAACAAGTCATATGGAGCGACAGTAGCGTTGAATTACACGGTCGTATTCAGCTGGCCATGCGACACCAGCCAGATTCGGCAAGGCTGAGGCAAAAACAAGTGAAGATAAAAAGAGTTAACTTACCCTCCCACATTCGCAGTGATGAACTTTGAGGCCTTTCTTAGCCTTACTGATCCGACCGGTCCTCGTATAGTTAACCTCTTGCTGCATTTCCGTAGGGCTGGGCGACCGTTGCATGTCGTCACGGGAGGATCGGGTGTGGGGGCCAGACGCCTCCTTTGTGGCTCCTAGACGACGACGTAAGGAAGGTTTTGTCCCTCCGATGAGATCGTTAGAGGACTGAGAACTGCGACGTCGTTTACGACGAGTCAAGGAATGCTGAGGTGTGCCTTCAGAGGAAGGTGGAAGGTTGGATGCCAATGGGCGGCCGCTCGTTTCAATGGGATCCGACATGGCTTGATCGCGACGAAAGGGTATATATCCAAGTGGACAATGGAGAGTCTGTTATTTCTGGTGGTGGACCGCCTCGAATGGGAGTAGACTGCGACTACAATCGGTTCCACGGAATAGCAGTCGGGGGGTGAAACCCAATCTGGTCGAAGAGTGGGCCAAATCTCATTTCTCTCTGAGAGCGTTCGGACCCTTCATGGAGAAATAGCGTGGAGAAGCGCAGAGAGCGGATGGAATGAAGAAGCACCATGGACCGGGGGAGATCCAGTACAAAAGGATCTCGAGCCAAATAGGGTGGTGAAGCCGTTCCAAATCGGGATTTCTGACGATAGCTACTGCAGTACAAGATGCTGCGCCAACAGTCTAGAGGCTGGGAGCGAGAGGCCGGGACGATGAGGTCTGAAAATACCTAAAGGCTGTGCTGGACCGAGCAGACATCGATGATATTAGTGCTAATCGAGAGCTAGGAGGCTGTTGGGAACGATGAGGTGCAGCTGCTGCTGCAAGGTTTGACTGGTCCTGCCCTTCAGTGGACGACCAGGAACGCCAATGGCAGTGCACAGGAGGCTCTCATGACAGCAGTTTTCGATCAGACGTTGAAGCTTGAAAGGACGGGCATGGCTTGAGGGCTTGCAACCGAACAGTTCCAGCAGCCGCACGGGCAGGCAGTCCAGAGGGGATAAGCTCCAAAATTGGGGGTTGGTCCCGAGCGCACCCAACATGCTTCCCAGCAAGCCCCCCCCATGCTCCCAGGCAGTCCTGGTTGAAGTCAGGCCAGGCTGCGGACCGTTCCCGCTCCAGTTTGTTCTAAGAGGAGAGTGGCTTGGACGGGAGCACGCTATTTTCGGGCCACACCTTGAACCCTCCGATGCACACTCAGCCCTCAGCCTTCTCACCCTCTGCCGCTTACCGCCGAAGGATTAGCCATTTGCTGCCGTGCGTGCTGTCGAAACGAGTCCACCCACCCACCCTCCCTCATGCTGTCATCCATCTTGGGACGATGAGCAACTTGCCTTCCACATGCCCACACTTTGCCCACCACACTGTGCGCGATGCCCGCGCGACATGCCACTCTGCGCGCTCTCGCTCTCGCTCTCCTGGCCTTCGCCAGAAGCGTCAAGGTTCGGCGTTGCCCCTGGCCCGGGTCTCTGCCTGGCAGTTCTGCACGCCGGACTCTGCTAGCACCGGTTGTCAAATTTGCCCGCTGCATGTCGAGCGCACGACGATGGCTCTTGATGGCCGATCGGGCGGCCATTGGCCCGAACGCGACAGACGCAGAACGAGCGTCTTCCCCTCCAGCCCATGCCCGCGAAGAGAGCCCTTGGCAATTTGTCTCTGTCATGCCATCGCATTCGAGTCAGCCATTGCGTTGCTGGTTCTGATACACCCGTTTGCCGTTGCGGGGAGTCGTTGCGCTGGTCTGTGACCTGAAGTTAGAAAACCTACGCGCGCTGAAACCTGAGCAGCGCGCCGGGTTGGCCCGGCGAAATTGACGCTTGCGGGAAGGCAGCTGCTGGTTGGTGAGAGCCGAGGCGTAATACGGGGTGCAGTCTGTCCGCGCGACATGCGTACTCCCTCTCTCCCTCACACTGGCATCCCTTCGCTACCGCCACTTCCACCCCCCGCCTCCCTTCGCATTCGACGCAGGGGTCCCATAAATAGCACGTCGCAATCTCCACCGCCCCACCACTCCAGTAACAAGCGGCTGCCAAGGTCCCAGCAAAGACCATTAGGGACCCTGTGCACTCCAGCATTCTCCAATCTCGCAAAAGCTTTGGTGCATCCCTGCATGCCTCAGCCTTCCCAGGCGTTGGGGCACAATTGCGACTTGCAACGGGCTACCAAAAGGCATCGAGGCCAACCGGCATGTAAGAGGAGCCCCGCGAGATGAGAAGGATTCACGGCGTATTATGGTGCTTACCGCGCGAGCGGCATAATGGTCGCTACTGCAAGTCGCACGTCACAAGGCTAAGCTCCAAGGCTCCATCCTCACCGGCTTGTGAGCTTGGACTTTTCGGTTGGAAGCAACCTGCTCTCTACTGTGCCTTTGCCGTCCTTTGAGTTGACGAGGCTGCTGTGATACAAGAACTGTGCATGCACTCGCACACATACGCATGCATGCAGCCTCCGTACCTACATGTACAGGGCACCAGCAGCTCTCCCATGGACTTACCACACAGGTGGAATCCCGTCGGCAAGGCTTCGCCTTCTCTAGTTCGGTACGGCCGTTCCGCAACCGAGATGGTGGGCATGGGTGACCAAACGGCCTGGCTAGTCCTTCGCAGCTAGCGGGTTCCCAAGATGCGGAGTTCCCGTCCCAATAGTCTCTCACCACCAATCAATTCCAATAAAGTTGCCCGACAGTCCGCTCGCCATGTGCCTCCACGCTCCCAGTGAGGTAGATCAACCGCTCGATGGGACCCTGCACACTCCGACTGCGCAAGCCTTGGCCGTTGGGCTGGGAACAGCAGCCGCCAGCTTGCTCGCGTCTTCCGCTCCACGGCCTTCGCGACGCGGCCATAGGCCCTGTCGAATCGTCGTGTGCTATTGCTTGCCGCGCGACCATGGCCTGCCTTGACCTTGACCATGCTAACAGCTCGCCTGTGCCCACCATTTTCCCGTTTGGAGCACTTTGTTATCTGTGCAATTGCGAACCTCCTTGCCTGCGCTACGCTACTCTCCTTCTGCTCTACAGACTTCATTTGCTGGGAGAAACCCCCTAGGCGGCCGTGCGCGCTGGCTGGTCTGAAACCTAAGTGGGAAGGTCCTCAGCCTTCATCGCTCCCCGCCAAACTCGTGGCAGGGATATTGCGGCAGCTACTCGTCTCTTGCATTCTCTAGTTCTAAAAGAGAAAATGCGAAGAACGGACTAGCACCATCACTGCTTCGTGCTGCAAAACTGCACGCAGTTCAATTAATGCACTGCAAGTCCAGAATCCTTCGGCACAATTGTACGTGGAAAGCACATTCCACAGGTCTGAAGCAGATGCCCGTTGTGCGCTCATAGCTGCCTGGCTATGCTTAAGGCCCTCTTCTTTCGCATGAGTGCAGGCTACTGTGAATAGTTTTAGATATTGAAACTTCATTTCAGCCTACCCAAACCTCAACTTTAAGCGATGCAACGCGACTCGTGCAAAACGATTAATGTTGTGGGAATTCGCGCGTCTGGGATAAAATATCGGTAATCTGCTGTTCCGAAGAGAGACAAAGATTGTCGAACAATTGACTTCGGCATATAACCCGGACGCATTATAGCCTCAAGGGAGATCTTCACACGCATTGAATACACGCACAACAATCGATCTATCTGCCAGGCCTCCAGCAAACCAGCTCGGTTACATAATGGCTTGCCCAGGCTAGCCAAGACCGTTCGCGACTCAGATCAGCATTCCGTGCACTGCTCTCCCCTCTGCGGAGAGGCCAATGGAACAAAGACCCAAGAACCTTAAGTCGCAAGCCATAACCTGAGTGCCGTCGCGGGGGATATGCAAAAGAGACAAGTGAAACAGGCCGTGTGTACACTCGTCCAACCGCATGATCATCTGCGCGCTTCTCGGCTTCCCAATCATAACACATAACAGAAGGTTGGAATGAAGTAGTTAGACCAGAAGACGCAGCGGTTTTCAGGCCAGCAGTCGGGACAAATGAAATCACCGAAACACTAAGCCTCGGAGTCTGAAGACCCGATCGCGGTCTGACTCTAGTAGACTTTTACTAATTCATTATTTATCATCCCGGTTACCACTTGCTGTGGCGTTCCGTATATTCCATGATGTCTCTAAAATCTATTAGGAGAAGTTGTCGCATGCATATTGATCATTTAGTTCTACGGTAACATGGCTTGGAGCTTACGCTGTCCTTGAGCCTCCAACCATCAGCCTATCAGGGTGTATCTCCAAAACAACCACCTTTCGTAAGACATTCAGTTACCGTAGTTATACTCTTTCCGATCTCGGAAAGTCTTCTTTAGAATCTCATGTGTCATGGTTTTATTATTTTCATGTTATATGGTTCGGATCACTCTTTCAGTGCTCCTTCCGCAATCTCATATATCCTCAAGAACAAGTTCCTCCCAACGGTTTCGTACTTGAGCGGCAATGCTTCCACCGCACAACTCATCTCTCTCATCCTTTCATGATAGGCCTTCAGCATAGCAAATCCTTCTGTATCCAAATCCAAGCCCCGGTGAACCAGATATGCTAAGCACGGATAGAGAGCACAATCCGCTAACGAGAACACTTTGCCAGCCACGAACTCGCTCGTTACAAGATATCCCTCCCAAAACGCCAGCTCAGCTATCGTATTGCGGTATGCATCTACTATTCTCTCTCTGTTCGGTGATTCATTCCAGTTCGGCAGGTACAAGAGCCCGATGTCTTCAAAAACATTATGCAGGTTCTCGGACTCGTGAAAGCGCTGCAAGGTCGTTTTATAACTTTCCTTCTCTACGGGCTGTGGCATTAAGGGCTCAGGCGATGGATAGTACGTCTCCAGGTACTGTAGGATAGCCATGGACTCGATAACAACGGTTCCGTCTTCATCAATCAACACTGGGGTCTTGGAGCGGGGGTTTATGGCTGCAAACTCGGCGGAGCGCGTTTCCTTTGGCGTAGACATGACATGCAAGCGCTTCCGCGTGTACGGGAGCTTCTTGCGGGCCAGACACAGCATCACACGCCAGCTTGGGATCGAGCCGTTGACCCAGTAGAGGGTGCGGCGAGGATCAGCCGGCTCTGCCGTGCTCGCAGAAGCGTCGGCACTGGAGAGGAACGTCTGTATGCTGAGCACATTACCGTAATAGCGCTCGATTTTCTTGAAGGCGTCTTGAGACAGTTTGGGATTTGTGGCTGCCACGCACTCGCGGATTACGCGTACTTGATATCCGTAGAAAAAGGCGTCTGTAAGCGAAGCCAGGACGCAGTTATTCGCTGTGACGCCCGCGAAGTACAGAGGGCCATTTTTTACTTTATTATCTTGCAGCCATGCATGCAGCTCGGTATCTGTGAAAGCGGAGAACCATTTTTTTGTGATGGTCGTATCGCTGTACTCCGTCACCAGCTCTTGGACAGCTGCAGGAAACGCTGCGCCCTCAGAGCCCGGAGCGCAGAACTTGCGTTTTCCGGTGTGGGTGCCGGATAGATGCTTGTCATTCGTAGGCACGTCGCGGTATTTATCACCCGGTGGACGTGACAGGTAGCGAACTGGGTTCTGCGAGTCCGAGTTGATCTGGGCGTCGAGATACTCGGAGCGAATGGCAACGATGGGCCATCGGTGAGCTTTGAAGACAGCACAGGCAGAGCCGAGGTGGGAGAGAAGCTCAGCGATTGGGATGTGTTTATCTTTCAGGACTCCAGATGGAGAAACAAAATCGTTTTGTAGGTCGATGATAAGGAGTGCTGGAGCCATGTTTTCTCCAATTTATTTTATTTGGATGAGTTTAGATAAGTCACGCCCATCATATGAGCGAAATCACCCGCCATGAGGCCGAAGAGTCATTCATGCTCTCTAGCTGAAATCGGAGATGGCTCTCCAGGCAACGAAAGGCGATCCTCAGCCGCACATTCGCATGATGCGGTAATGTCCTCGCTGCCCTGCTTTTTCGAGGAGCAGCCAGATGCCCTCCCAGATTCGGAACATCTGATTATCGGCCTCGTATCGATCTCAGATCACCTGCATTTCGCTCGCAAAGCTTGAAAGAAGCGCCGTGCCAAGCCGTCAGTCGTCACGCTGCCGCAGCGCCACCAACTTGTCATGAAACCCCTCCGCGATGCCGCGGTAGTGAAACTTGTACTGCTCATCGTAACCGCCACCAACACCTTGCCCTGTCGCGTGTACCGCAATTTGGTCTGGACGTTGCTGTCAGTACGGATTCGCATACTCTATCCGACTCTGGGCACCATTCAACTGCCATCCAGCCCAACCGCAACAGCTGCAAGCAAGAATCCTCCTTGTCTGATCATCCGTTTTGATATCAGACGAAACTGAAACAACAATTTGATGGAGGCATCGGCAGCACCGCCATTCGCCGACAGCCTCTAAGCTTTTCGATCCCCACGCAAAAAGCTATTCTTAGTTTATCTCCAAGCTTCCACTATCTGCCGCTTCGCTTCGCTTCGCCTCGCCGGCGAAAACGACAGCCACCTCGGTTTCCCCGCATAATCATCGCCTGCCACATTCAGGGCTGAGCAAAGATATTATCGTACTCGACCAGCGGCTAGCAGGCTCCGCCAGAATCTGAGGCTAGGCGATTTGATCGGCCGGCGATTCCCGCGTTTCAACAAATATTGATCGCAAGGCTGTGCGTGACTCTGGTTGGCGATGACCGCTGTTCGCCCAGCCTCCTTGGCACATCAGCTTTTGCTCTGGATTACCCACCTTCGCGGCGAAAGACAGAAATTTGAAATTGCAGAACTCGGAGGAACGAAAGAAGATCGAGTAAGCTCATGCACGCTGACTGAAAGGATCTGATCCTTCGCCTATCGGTATGAGGTAAGCTTAGATCCTCTCGCCACATGTGTGATTTGCGAAAGGATTTAGAAATGCTTGGCCCAGTGATGGCAATAACCGGTTAGTTATGATTATGTTGTACCATCAGGAACATAACCGCACCTGCTGATTATGTTACATTGATATAAATATATAATCAGCCACGGAAATAACGGAAATAACGGAAATAAGTAGAGCGAGAGGTAGAGTATTGGGTAGAGGCTTAGAGCAAGTATGTTGTCACATATGAGTTACCACGTGTAGGTCGGTGCAAAAAAAAGGTAATTAATATAACTATATAACCAACTTAGAATCAATTTCATTGATTATATAATGATCGGAATTATGGGGCTGATTATAATTATATAGTTATTACCATTACTGGCTCGGTTAGACGTGCAGATTATTTAGGCGACTAGCAGGCCGCTAATGATCTTCAATAACAGTTAGCTTGTAGCAAGTTCTAGTAAATCCTGAAGGAATTGCTTTAGACTATTAGCAATGATCAAGATTTAGAAACAATGCAGAAGAAGCTGCAACCTGATATAAAAGTCTCGATCCGCACATGCTTAAAAGTAAGGTACCGCCGTGGTCTCGATGATATTTTTATTCATTGCTTCTTAGCGATATATTCATTTATAAAGAGTGATAAATATTGAATATTTTGACAGCCCTTATGAATATATGCAGAGACTTAAAGGTCTTGTAGTGTAGTAAAAGGATACTAAGGTATAAACATGGGACTAGTTTTATCCCTGCGTCGCGAGACACCCTGTATCGCGAGACATCACGACCAATTTTCCACGCAATAATATCAAATCTGGTCTAGGAGTAAAAATCTTCTCGGCATAAAGAGTACAAGCTATCCGCTTTATCTTCATCTTATATAAACCCTATATTCCCTCTACTTACTGTGTAATACTACTTTATACTTTAGGTATAGTTTAACCTTCTTAACTCTACTTTATTCTTTATAGCTAATTACTTAATAATTTTATATATAAAGTCTACTAGATATAGATTAATACTAATAGATATTTTCCCGTGAGTTTTAATCTACTTACTACTATGTTTACGTGGCTACATTAATTTTATTATATTGAGCTTAATTAACAAATTATGGTTATATTTACGGTTCGTAAGATATAGCTAAAAGCAGTATAGCATAGCAGGACCCTAACTTAGGGTACCAGTTATATGCCGCACGCTGCCTAAAAATGCATTGCCTATAATATACTACCTCCATAGGCAGCAGTTATGATTTCTCCAATAGATAGCTTTTGTCTTTCTTTGCGTTGCGCGTAATAAGGTCTATAACTTCCACCACTTCTAAGAAACATTTTTAGTTTAATAAACTTTATATTACTGTTAAGTATATATATATATTAAAATGTGCCTCCTAGACTTTGTGAGCAAGGACAAGTTTAAGCTAACTACCTTTAATAATAATAACGAGAGCCTTCCTTTATATGCTATCCTATGATATATATAGATCGAAGATTAAGAAGTTATATATAACGAACTAGTTGCCAGCACTAGCAAAGAGAAGGCCGGCTATAAAAAAACTCCGCTTCTATAGAGAAAGGGTTGCTATAGATAATTTTTAGTACTTCTAGGTTAATATATTATAAGGGGACTTCGTAAATAGGGGGTTATAAGGACACGATTATAGAATAGGATAAATTAGTAAGAGAGATAAATCCTTAAGGAGGTAAGGCCTCTAAAATTGTAGAGACTATATATTACGGGTATATGCCTTTAGCACGTAACCAGCGACTATCTAAGGGGCGTCCAGGGGTTGTCCTAAGGGCAGCCTAAGGTATCCGCAATAATATCCCTTATATTGCCCCCCTCCCCTTCTTATAATTAGCCCCCAATTGCTATTACCTTATAGTAGGGAGATTATAAGGGCTTATCCTAGAAGGGGTTTAGAGAGATATTAGAGAGATATTGGTATACTACTATATATTATCTATCTATCTAACCCCTACTTTAAACTCCTAAACAACTTTAATAAGGAAAAATATAACTGGAGAAAAGATATAAGGATTACTAAGAGACCTATTAGAAGCCTATTAAAAGCATACAAGTAACTACCTAGGTTAACCTAAGGATTTTTATATAACTTTACTTCTAAGCCTTTATACCAGTCTATAATTAATTATAAGTATTATAGGTAATTTAGTATTCTAGTATAGTTCTATAGAACCTTTTTAGTATAGGATTTAATATACAGAGCCTTAGTTTACCATTGTCTTTAACTACTAAGATATAGTCTATAATCCTTTCTTATAATCCCCTATATTATTAATATATTACTCCTATATTTACCCTTAGGCTATTAAATATGGTTAGGGTATCTATTAGTTAATTAAAAAGACTTATCTCTTAAGATTTAGTATATACGTATAAGGTAAGGATATAGATAGGGAGTCCAATAATTGTATAGACAGAGACGAATCCTTAAGGGAAAAGGAGGAGTCTGTGTGCGAGGTAGGAAGGGTTTTCCCTAGATACGTGCAGCGCACGTACCTTACGGGCAAGTCACCCTTAGGTTGCCCTAGGGTTGCCTATACCTTATAGCTATATAACTATCTACTTAGGTTTTACCTAATAATGCTCTCCCTTTTAAAAAGGGTCGTTTCCAATCCTTTATATACTTAAGCCTTAATAAAACCCTATAAAAAACCTTAGTAAGGAAAAAATTTAAAGGGGAAAGAGTGTTTTAATTTTGCGTATAGAGAGACGGGTAGTATATATACGTGGCGCGAAGATGTTAAGGAACTTTAACTAACGGTTAAAGTTGTCTAATTAGTTAGATTTACCTTACTAAGACTCCCCTATATTTAACTAAGCTAGTAGCGATTTTTTATACCCGGTATAGAAAATCCTAATTAGTCTATTTAATAGGTAGAGCTAGTGGAGCTTAATACTATTACCTAAATTTAGTAGTCTAGAAATATTCCAAAAGCTTACTTATATAGGTAAATCGCTAGTACCTTATAGGCTAGTTATAGGTTATTTATATACAGCCAGATTTATAGACAGTAAGGCTATATACCTATTAAACCCGCCGCTAACCCTACTTTAGCCTTACCCTATACCGGCGTAGCGCCGTATATACTTCGCGGGTAGGTTATAGGTTACTTATATATAGCTAGGTTTAGGATAGCAAGGCTATATACCCGTTAAATCCGCTACTAACCTATACTTTAGCCTTACGCGTTATCTATATAGCATATATATAGAATAGTGTGAGTTATTAGTATAAGTTACCACTAGTAGGTTACTAGCAGGTTATAAACCTTAGTTAAATAGACCCCAGTTATAAATAGGCCTATTCTTTAATATATAAGTAATCTACTTAGCTAGTATAGAGTAACGGACTAGGTCTAGAAAGGGTGCTTTTTAAATTAAGCTTTATTGCCGGTATACGCTGTAGCCTCGCCTATAAGTCACTAGCATTACTAAGTTACGTTAAAGTGTGGCTTATATAGGATATTAATAAATTAAAACTTTACCCTATATATACGCCGCAATTCTTATAGCAATTATTACTTATTCTTTAATCCCTTAGGATATCCTCTACTCCGCTTTAATATAGGTTATATTTTAATAGCGGCGCTTACTTTTTGCCTACGCTTTAGCTATAAGGCTAGGGTATCCTACTTACGGTACTTATCTAGTAGTTATTAACAATTCTTAAGTTCTGTCTCGTATTTCTATTTATTATACTTATTTAGCCATCCTAGCTATTTAATAAGGTACTATAGTTGTCTAGTATAATTCTAGTAGGCAGTAATTACTTCTACTTCCTAGCTACCTTTCTTAAGCTCTTTTACTACTAGGGGTTAAAACCTAGGGCGTAACCTATAAGGCTCTAGTAAGGAGATATAGAAGACTAGGTGAAGCTATACTATAGTAAGTAGGAGCTCTAGCTTATATGCTTACTGCCCTACGCGCTTTAGGATCTAAAACGGTCCTATAAACTTGTAGTTAAGCTTTTTATAGGGACGTTTTGTGTGGATATTCTTAAAGGAGAGCAGGACTCATTTACTAACGGCGAAATGCTTAGCCAGGTAGTGACGATTATAGTATTTTACCTAAAGCTATTAGGCGTATATTATTAACGCCGCCGCTATCTTATATATAAGGCGTAGGCATTATAAATACATCTCTATAAGTTTAATATTTATTAACTTAAACCCCTCCCTACCTTACTAGGCGTCTTAAACGCCATCTAGGACTCCATTTAAGACATTTAATAGCTAGCTATAGGCGAGCTTAATAGGGGAACGCTTTATTATAGTATAAACCTTAAAGTTATAAGTAAAGGCTGTTTTTTAAAGTAGGGAGGCCTAATTAGACTGTTCCTAGTTTATAAATATATATAGGTATACCTTAAGCTCCTAGTTCTAACGCTCCGTCTAACTATCTATCTATAAATAAAATATAGTACTAAGTTTGTATTAAACGCGGAGATAGTAGTATATAGTTTTCTAGTACTTATTTATAAATATACTACCCCTATTAGAGACAATATTATCTAGAGGCCCTATTTATATAAAGACTCTAAATAAGAGTTCTGCAAGTTATGTAGTATTAATTATCTTATATACTAGATAGTAGCGCACTAGCTTTATAAAATAGTCTATAAGGATAAGGACAGAGTTATACTCTACGCTATTAGGAGTCTTAAACTCTAAGAGATCTATAATAAAGTTAAGTAAATAATGCCGCTAGGCTTAGGTAGGGACCTAGAGAGGCTATAGCTTACTATAGGGTTTATAGCGGCGCAATTTAGAGCGTTAGTAAGTATTATAATTATCTAGGTATTTACAGAGGTCCTAGGTAAGGCCGTTCTAAGTATACTTTCGCGCAATTACCTTAAAAGTATAGTTAAAACCATAGTGGCCGCCTATAAAACCGTCATAATTTTGCTTAAGGATCTCCTATTATAGTAGTATATAATTCGGCACCTAGACCTTATTATTTTACCTTAAGAGTCCTTAATTATTAAGGGTATAGTCCTTATTACTAGGAGGAACTTATTCCTAAGTTAACTAATTATATATAGAGCGTATAAAGGCGTCTCTTTTTTATACTCTACAAATAAAATTAACTAGTGACTTGGGGGGTTATTTTGTAAACGCCATTTTGGCTAAAGTAGCTACTACTACCTCTTGCCGTGGCACGAGACTCTGCGTAAAGTTAGTGCTAGCGAAGTAATATATAATGCGTAGGTAACTTACTAGGTTGTTATAGGGGACTATAGCCTAGGCTAAGGGGTCTTCCCTAGGGTTAAGCGCTATTAGGTTAGTTAAAGTAGTTTTAAAGAGAATAGTAGGACGCTCTAATCCGCCGGCGCCAAGTTTATAAGGGTCGCTTATATACTGCACGTATACTACTTACTAGTTTAGATAGTAGCACTAGGGCCGCCTATAAGGCCTATAACCTATAACTTTTACTATAATATAGGCAGTATAGCATTAAGGATTATCCTCTTACTACTATCTTTAAAGTCTTTAGTATAATCTAGGCGCTAGGATAGTATATTAGTAGAATTTACCTTACCTAGCTTATATTTAATCTTAAAATTAAACTTAGCTAGTTCCTTAGTATACTAGGCCTAGTAAGTAAATAAGCTTTTAATAGTTATAAAGTACCTAAGATTATTATAATCGTAGAGCACGCGCGTTATATACGCGGCGTATTTAAGGTAATAGCGCCACGTCTTAAAGTATTACACTATAGTAAGTAGTTCTTTATTATGCGTATTATACTATACTTTTAGGCTAGTAAGCTTTTAACTATAATAAGCAATTAAATGCTAGTAGAGTTAATTTCCCTGCCTTAGGCTATAGAAGTATACCGCTATAGGTATAGTTAGAAGCGTTAGTAATTACTATTAAGAGTAGATTAGGGTAAAGTGGCGAAGTAGTAGAGCCTATCTATCTCTCGCACAACATGAATAGGTTATAGTCCATTTTAAATATATCAATTATAGGGGGTATAGGCCTATAGGGCGGGATCTAGGCGATATCCTAGCGTTTATAAGGCTTTTTAGGCCTAAACTTCGGAGATCTAGCCTAAATCCTACCCGGTACCCCTAATGGGATAGCCCACCGCTAGACCTAAACAGGACTATAAGTAACTAATCTAATATACATTATAAGGGGGGTAGGTAGGTAAAAAGAATAACCTATTAAGTGCAGTTATAAGCAATAATGTTATTAACTGTGTTAAATATCTAGTTAAATACCTAAGTTATAGGGTTTTCGGCCAAGCAATGTATAGACACATGACATCTATCTCTCGCATGGCATAAATAGGTTATAGTCTATTTCAAATATATTAATTATAGGGGGTGTAGGCCTATAGGGCGGGATCTAGGCAATATCCTAGCGTTTATAAGGCTTTTTAGGCCTAAACTTCGGAGATTTGGCCTAAATCCTACCCAGTGCCCACTAGCAAAGCGCCTACTACCTATAAAGAATTAAGTTAAAACGGGAGCAATTTCCGTAGTATAAACTGTGTAATAAAATTAAAATATTATATAAGGAAAAAAGGTAAAGAAGCAAGGAGAATGGGTATATATTATTAACTTAGTCGCTTAGTTAACAAGTTACCACGGTCCTAGTAGAATTTAGCAAACTTAGCAGAATTTAGCAGAATTCGGCAGATTTAGCAGAATTTTGCGGAATTCGGTAAACTTGGCAGAATTTAGTAGAATTTGGCAGACTTAATAGAACTTAGTAGAGGTTATGGATATTACTAATATTGCGGGTGTTGCGAATATAGGATAATCTTGCGGTAGTAGGCAGAATATAGCAGAATACGGCAGATTGCGGTAGAATGCGGTAGGTAGCATATATAAGGTATTATAGGGTAGTCCCGTAACAGAAAGTATAGAGTCCCTATATTAGGCTTCCCTAGCTAGTATAGGCATGCTCCGCTAAAAGTTTAAGTTTAATTAAAGTTATTTGGTTTCCGAGGTATTATAGTAAAGTTTTACTGCATTTAATGTCCATTAACCTAACTACGCCGTTTATAACTCTGTAAAGCCATAATTATATATATACTGCGCTACACCCCTACAGAAGGAGTAGTTAGAGTAGCTATTAGGTAGAATGCTACTAGTAGCCAGGCGGGTTAATAGAATTTTACGCACTACTAGCGCCGAAAATACTTTATTATTAACGCTAAATAATAGATCTAATAGAGGCCGGGGGTTACGGTTAAATAACCGTATTATTGCGGCTATAGGGTATAGATAATCTCCTAGCATAGCGGCGATCTGGATATTAACGCCACTATAGGTTTTATCTGTCTTGCTCCGTTTTAGGTAAAAGACTATTAAATAGCCGTTAGGGGCGATCCTAATATCATTACGGAGGGCCCTTATAGTGCTAAAGTCCTTAGCTTTCTTATTTAGGTATATAATCTCTCCTATATATAGGAAACCCGCAAACGCTATTATAAATGCCGCGTCTATATTTATATCCGCCTTATAGGGTCTAGAGGTAACAATCTTATCTAAGATATCCTTTATAATTAGTAGTTTAGTCTTCTTAGTAAATAGAAATAGTAACATAGCCCCCATTAAGGCCCTTTTAATAGTATAGTCTTTAAAGGCGGCGATTAAGTAACCTAGGTTTATATAATAAGATCGGATTACAGAGATATAGTTAGAGAGGATTTCTGGCTTAATCCTGCCTATTAAAGGGGCGGCTATACTAAACGCTTGTTAGGCAATCTACTCCCCTAAGTTTATCCTCTTAGCTAAATACAGTAATAAACCGTTTAGGGCTAAGAAGGCCTCCTAGCTCTTAATAGTAGAGGAGTAGCCTTTCCTTATATTAGCTGCCAAGCTATGCTATATAAGTAGTAAAAAGTAATAAAACCTATTAATCTCACTCTAAAAGGTTGGGGGGGGTTAATTAAATAACTCTAGGTTAACTATAAGAGTTAGTAGCCACCTAGAGAAGAGATATTATTTTTCTAGTAAGAAGCCTTTATTTATCCGGCAAGAAGCCATCCTTTATTTGGTAAGAAGCTATTATTTATCCGGTAAAAAGCCGTTATTTATTTATTACTTAGGGCACAGTAATAATAATTTCTCGCGGTTAAATCGCGAGAGAGTATTAGTAAGCCCATTATTAGCGCTGGAGACCTATATAGTTATTATAGTAATATTATTTGTTATTAAGGATATAAGTATCTCTTAGAGTAATTAGTTTCCAGAACCTTTTATAATATTATTTTAGATACCGCTATAAGTAATTATATTATTTGTATAAATATAGAGAGACCTATACCGCCAAACTAATGACTACTTTTTAAATACCTTCGCAATAGCATATATCTCTTTTAGGTTAATATAGTTATCTACCTAGTCTAGTAGGGGATAATAGCTAAAGGCCTAGGCCTAGGGTAGGGAAGCCGCGTAATTAGGCTAGTAGCCGTTCTCTCTACTAAAGTAAAAGCCTCTATAGCCTTTAAGTAATAAGGCGTTAGTAAATAAGTGAAACTACGGCCTCTCTTTATTATTAAAAAATAGTATACTGTTACTTAATATAAGAACCTTAAGCTAGAGGTTAAGGTCTTCTTTTAGCTCTAGGGGGAGGCGCTAAGGCATATTTTTTAATAACCTAGTAGGCCATTTTATTATAAAGTCCTATAAGAAGTAAGAGTATAAGCGCCTAAAGCGGATAACTCTTGCATACTATACTAGGCGGCCCGCCAGTTATTAGGCTTACTGTAATAATAGCTAGCCCTTTTAGAGGGCTTTAGTTACCTAATTAATAGCTTTCTATTACTTAGCTAGTAAGAGTTTTATCTTCATCGCTATAGTATTAATAGTATAACCTAATACTTCTGCCTCTATACCTTTAATATTCTTTATATTATTTCGGGGTACCCCTAGCTAGTTAGTAACTAAGAGGTATACCTCCCTTAGTAACAGCAGTATAGTTGGACACTTAACCACAAATATAAAATTATTAAGGTAGTGCTTAATAGCGGAGTTAATCTGTTATACTAGGATCTAGTAAAAACCTTTAGTGAATAAGTTAAAAAGGAATAGGGCTATTTATAAGCCAAATGGTAGACAGTATTTAATATATATAACTCCCTTTTAGATAAAGCCAAGTAGGTAACGCAACTATACTAAAACGGGCACTATCCGGAAGGCATTTTTAATATCTCGTTTAACTAGGTAGCAGCCTCTACTAGCTATAATTACGTATACTAGTATAGTCTCTATCTAGATATAGTGTAGTACTACCTAGGCTAGGTTAATAGAGTTATTAACTAAGAAGCCCTTAGGTAAAGAGAGGTTGTAAATACGGCGGAAGCCGCTATCTACCTTAGGCACTAGGCCTAGGGGTGAGGTAACTACAGAGTTAGTGGCCTGTATACGGCCTAGGGCTAGGTTAGTAACGATCTTTTTAGAGATAAGGTCTTCGTTATCGTGTAAAGAGAGGTAGTTTTTGTAGATATTAGGTAGTATAGATAATAAGGGACCTATCTCCGCCCTATAGGTAAGGATGCCTTATAAAATTGCTAGGAGATTTCTAGGGTACCTATAAAGGAGCGTGCTCTAAGCAAGAGGTCTTAAAGGTAATAGTAAGTTAGCTAGGAAAGTCGTTTATAAGTAAGTTTTAAAAAAAGGTACTAAATTAGGCCTGCCTTAGAGCCTTAGCGTCTATAGCAGGTCCATCTAGATAGTTAAATCTAGGAAGATGTCTTTATCTACTATTAAATCCTAGGTTTAACTACTCACGGCGGTAAGCTACCTAGGGCACGACTTTAATAGGTAGTTTTTATCGCATTTAGAGCATACATAGCGGTAATAACATAGATCTTCTCTATAAGCCTACTAGTTATTCTAGCTATAACAGGGCTTACTAGAGGGGAGGAAAGGGGAGGTATTCTTTCGCGATCTTTTTAATGCTATACTACGGACTTCAAGTCCCTAGCTCTATGCCTTTATATTAGCTGCCCGGCAGTATAGGGCCTTAAACTAGGTAGGTATATCCCAGTTACTAGGCTTAAGCTAATTACAATTTATAATATACCTATAGTAGTTAAGCGCGAGGTTTAAAATAGAGGTCCAGTTATAGGTTATAGAGTAGTCGCGGATCTTATTTATTTAGAGCAACATTCTTATATAGAGGTTGGTTAGGCATATATAGAGAGTGCTTATAATTACTATATAGTTCGTAAATCCAGTAAACCAGACCTCTTTATTCTCGTAGACCTTACGGCTAGTAATAGGTCTCTTTAAAACAAGCTTTTTATTTTTAATAGTAGCTACATTAAAAAGGTCTAGGCGGCTAGAGTGTACCTATAGATGGGCTAGGTTCTTTAGGCGGAAGGATCCTTTCTATATATTATAGAGGTCTCTTCTAGCTAGGCTAGGGAGGTCGAGCTTAAGCGTGCCTAAGCCTTCTAGTAGGTTATAGGACTCACCTAGTTTATTTGCCTTAGTAGTAGAGGTATACTCTAGTAGAGCAGGCTGCTTTAGAGCGGCTAGCCTTACCTAGTAAAACTCCTCTTCCTATTCCGTCTTTTAGATCTATACCTATTCCTCCTACTCTCTCTTTCGGATCTCTAGGTTATAGAGTTATTAGGCCCTTTTATCTTATTTCCTAGCTCTTTCTTCTTCTAAAGATAAAACTATAGTATATTCGGTAGATGGGATGGTTATAGATAAGGAGGTAGATGATAGGGCGGTTAAGCGAGGAGTTTTTAAACGGGTGCTATTAGCTAGAAAGTCGGTTATAGGCCTTAATAATTATCGCTACTATAAACACTAATCGCAAGTAATCTATAATAAAAAGAATAACCTATTAAGTGCAGTTGCAAGCGATGATGTTATTAACCGTGCTAAACATCTGGTTAAATACCTAAGTTGCAGGGTTTTCAGCCAAGCAATGTATAGACACGTGATATATAAATATAGCGCGTAGCTTATAGAACGCCTACTAAGCATTATTAGGCCAGGACTAAGGTTAATACCATTTAATAGGCCCTTTTAACTTACGCTTTTACTTCTTCTCCCTATCTAATATTGGGTTGTAATATACCTATACACAATATGCGTGTAGGGGGTATGCGGTATCTAAATAGTTTTAAATAAATCGCCTATAGAAGTTAGCGAAGCTAAGGAAGACCTAAATATCCCTATAGGACTTAGGCTTAGGCCATTCCTTAATAGCTTTTACGCGGTTAGGGTCTATTACAATACCCCTAAAGGTAATAATAAAGCCCAGAAACTTAATATTCTTAGTATAAAAAAATATTTTAATAGTTTGGCGTATAGGCCCTAAGCGTAAAGCTGTCGCAGTACCTGTTTAATATACTTAACGTATTTATCCTTGTTATTTAAGTAAATAAGAATATTATTTAGGTAAATTATAAATATAGTATCCACTATAGTTCTTAAAGCTTTATAAATATAGCTCTAAAACATTATAGGGGTATTAGTAAGACTAAAGGGCATTACTAGGTACTTAAAGTAACTATAGCGTGTCTTAAATACGGTCTTCTATTTATCTCCCTTTTTAATATAAATTCTATAGTACGCATTATAAATATCTTTATATAATTAAGCCTATTAAAGAGTTTGCCGACTAGCGGTAGGGGGTACCAATTCTTAATTATAATCTTATTTAGGCGTCTATAGTTAACGTATAGTTATATTATACTATCTGCTTTTAGTATAAAGAGGATAGGCGCTCTAGTAGGCGACTTACTGGGCCTAATTTAGCCCTTTTTAAGAGCACTGTCTAGGTACTCTTATAAGATCTATAACTCTTTTTATAAGAGGTTATAGAGGGGTATTTATAGTGGTGTCTTGCCTTCTTCTAAGTCAATTATATAGTTCTACTTAGAGTTCTACGGTAGTATGCTTGCTAGCTTATTAGAGAAGATATTAATTTCCTCCTTATATATATCTAGTAAGCTAGGGGTTATAGAGGTTAAAGCGACTATTATATAGTAGTGTACTTCTAAAAGCTAGTGGAGAAAAGGGTGCGGCCGATATATATTTTATAGGTATACTTGTATTAAGAGTATATATAGCTCTACTATAGTATACTTAATAGTTTTAGGGTTTTAATTACCTCCCCCTTATATATAGGTAATCTACGCTAGTACCGGAGGGTCTTTATAGGTACTCGCTACTAGTAACGGCAGATCCTCTACTATATTTATAACCGGTATCTCTATATCTAGAGGGTCTATATAGGTACTCACTACTAGTAATAATAGGTCCTCTATTATATTTATAACCGGTATAAAAAAGGAGTTTTCTAGCTATAGCAAATAGACAATTTCGCTAGCCTTAATATCTACTAGGAGAGCGTTAAGGATAACTATTTAAAGGCGTTTAGGGTCTAAAGTACCCTAGATAAACTATCTAAAACGGAAGCTAATTAATAGATCTGCTTCTATAAGCTAATCCTATCTAAAAACTATATTATAACTATTAAATAAGCCACCTTAAAAGGTCTACGGGCTAATAGTATAAGGGGTATCCTAGGAGTCGCTAGTGGTAACCGTTAGATTATAAGTATCCTAGATTATTATCTAGTTGCTATTAAGAAAACGTATAATAGGTTTACGTAAACATAGCGTATAGCGTATAGGTAGGCTAAACCTATAGACAATATCTTAATTAATAAGGTTAATTTAGTATCTATTATTATATAAAGTATATAGGCGGACTTCGCCTTAGGGTATATTTATCGTAATATATACTATAATGCGTTTCTTCTCTCCCTCTATATTAGGCCCGAGTTATAATTAAGAGAGGTATACTACTAGGACTTTAGGTTTTCTAAAGGCCGAGCTAACTTCTCTTTATTAGCCTACTTCTAGTGTTCCTTATAGTAGCCGCCTATAGTCCTTTAACTTACGTATATTACGGACCTTATATTAGCAGTAGTACGACTACTAAGAAGAAATATAAATAGGTTAGTTAAGATAGTACGGGAGGCGCTAGAACCGATTAAGCTATAAAATAAGGGGTAACTAAGTTACGTAGCTAATTACATTACGAGCCCGCGAAGCCCTACTGCACGCGTCTACGTCGCCGCGGGTGGAAACATCATCTGGAATCCTATTCCTATTAATGGCCAAGTGCAGAGGCGATGGTAGAGAGCCATCACAGCGCGTGCAGCGCTGTTGTTCAACTCTATGGTGATGGGCCCGCAACATATATAAAGCATCGCCTTTAATAACACCAGAAGCCTTACTGCCTCCGCTTAAAGCTCTTATTCTACCATTTAGGGAGGCCTAGCAAGGGAAACTAGGATATAAAAACCGCCCAATATATAACTACCTGGCTTACAGCTAGGCCCAAAACTGGCCTTATCTAGCTAGTTAATATAAACGCGTCCTAGGCGTATAATAGGACACCCTTAGGCTTACACTAGCTCTAAGATCGCGAAGTATGCGCGACAAGGGCGTAGGGATCCTCCTTTTATAAGAACTTGTTAAGGTTAACGCGTTATAAATACTTTATACGAAACTTATTAAGGCCCTAAGGCCACCGCGAAGAACTTATTAAGGCCCTGCCTAGAGAACTCGTTAAGGCCCTTCTATAAGGGCCTATCTGGTATCTAGTACACTCAGGTGACTCAGAAGAGGGTCTTAATAGGCATAGTGCGCGCGACCTAGTACAGCGACAGCGACGCAATGGCGACGCGACAGCGACGCGACGGCGACCAAACGGCTTAACGAGGTGGAAACACGGGTAAAGCTCTAGGCAGCGGAAACACAGGCCAGCTTTAACGGCCCCATGGCGTTTAACTTACAGTTAACTCACAGGCGACTCACTAGAGGGTCTTAATAGGCGTAATGTACGCAACCTAATGCGTATATGCATAAGGCGACTTATAGGAGGGTCTTAATAGGCGTGGTGCTTATAACCTAATATATATATATAGGGGAGGCTATAGGGGAAATATAGGCCAGTTAAATAAGGACTTAATAGTTAGAGATATAGGCCAGCTTATAAAAGGGGGGGACATAAGCTTAGTTAGTAGGAGAAGGGAGAGTAGGTTATCTAGTATAGGACCTAGTATTTCTACGGCCCCTCTTCTATAAGATACGGTCGGCCTATTATAAGGAGACTCTTATAGGCAACGCGAAACAGGAACTAGCAGCAGTATAAGGTATTACGCCCCTATATTACTACTAGCCTCCTATAGGGCGTAGTGCGTAGTAGCTACTGCTAGCTCTAAGGACCTTACCCCTTAGCTAAGCCCTAACCCTTAGTGCACCTAGTAAGTAGATAGGATTATATCCTAGCTAGAGAGACTACTACGTAGCTTAAGAGAACGAATGCGCGTATTAATATACTAATAGATAGAACCGTTCGCCCCTAGGGCGGTATGCCGGTAAGGTATACTTAAGGAGTAAATAGGAGTTACTTAGGTAGGGGAGGCTTTTAGTTTAGGCTTTAACTGTAGAAGGTACCTAAGGCTTCTATATTACAGGATATAGCCACAACGCCCTTATAGGATTACGCTAATAGGCACGTAAGAAGGGAGTTACGACCCCTAGAAGCGGCAGCTTATACCTATACCAGCGGAAATAATAAAGAAAGGCGTAAAACTAGAGGCTATGGAAGGCTCCTAAGCTATATAAAAGCATACTAACTCTAAGAGGAGATTCTTATATAGACCGCTAGGGGGCGGTCTAGTTCTTGGGATAACCCTATTATAAGATACCCAAAAGAATAGTAAAACCCCCCGTTAATTGGTAGTGGCAGCTAACTACTTATGGAAAGCCCCCTAGGCCTTTAGGCCTAGGTAACTAGGATAAATACTAGAAAACTAGGGCAGAGGCCTAGATAAGCAGGTATGTTAAACTCTACTATATAACTACCTGCCTTAAAGTGGCTGCCCTAGTTATTATAAAAGATTTAGCAGAAGTAGCTAGTTATTACTTTACTAGCGGAATAATACTAGAAAGCCTTAAAAAATCCATAACTATAGTGTTACGTAAAGAAGGAAAACAAGACTACTCTCTTCTAGGCAGCTATAGACTAATTACCCTTAAAAACACGCTAGTAAAAGTCCTAGAAAAGTATGTAGCTAATATTATATCTAAGGCTATAGAGGAGTATAGGCTACTCCCTTAGAACTAGATAGGAGCAAGGCGTAAATAATCTACACTATTAGCGGTAGGACTGCTTAGCTCTTGCGTATAGACGGCGTGGCGAACGCGCCGCGGGTATATAGTGTTAATGCTAAGCCTAGACTTAGTAGGGTTATTTAATAACGTCTCCTATAAAAGGCTCCTCTACATTCTAAAAAGAAAAGGCTTTTTAAAGTGGCTTATGGACTTCGTATAAAGCTTTCTAACAGCACGTAAAACCTATATTAAGTTTATAAAATACAAGAGTAACTAGATTTAGACACAGATAGGCATCCCCTAGGGGTCACCCTTATTACTAATCTTATTCCTCTTTTTTATATTAGAGCTGTTAGAGGAATTCTAGCGCCCTAATAGCGGTACGCTAGGGTTTAGCTTTATAGACGACACAAACCTCATTACCTAGGGGGACTCCGCGGCAGAGAACTGTCGACAATTAGAGGCCGCCTATAACTACTGCGCTATATAGGCAAATTAACACGGGGCGGCGTTCGCCCCTAAGAAGTACTAGCTTATACACTTTATAAGGCGACGGTGCTATACTACCGCAGACCTTACGTCTACCGTGCGTATCGCTAGCTGCGAGACAGCCCCCTAGAAAACTAGCATGCGAGTCCTAGGGATCTAGGTAGACCCTAAGCTCTAATAGAAAGAATAGGTTAAAAAGGCCGTAAGTAAGGGCTTAGCAGCCTTTAAAGCGATGTTAAGGATCACCGCGTCTATATAGGGCCTATTAATGCGCCGCTTACGCCTCCTATATATAGCCACCGTCCGACTAGCAATGCTATATAGCGCCCAAGTATAGGGAGTACAGGACGACAGCGGAACGCTAGCGAAAAGCTTGCTTAAACTACTATAGAAAGTCTAGAACTAGTGTCTCTATAGGGTTATAGGGGCATACTAGCGAACACTAATAGCTGTAATAGAGAAGGAAGCGGCTATTCCCCCAATCTAACTCTATATTAAAATAACAGCCCTTTAAAGAGCTGCCAAGACGGCCTCTAATAGGGTAGAAAAGGAATTAGTAGAGGCACTTAATAGTATCTAAAATATATTAGTAAAGTACTAGTAAAAAACAAAACGGCTACTAGTACTACTAAAAGCGCTTAGGGAACGCGTAAAGGACCGTAAAAATGAGATATAAGGCTTCCTTACGCACTAAAAGGACTATATAGAGCGGGAAGCTGTAATAAACCCCTATAAATGCGGCCAGCGGAACGCCGGCAGAGTATAGGCGGAGCGCCGCTACTGCATAGGAGGTTACCAGCACTAAAGGCAGGTAACTACCTTTATCGCGAAATGGGCAGATTTAGAATGGCGATAATAGTAGCAGGTAAAGGCTAAAGACTGCATAAAAACCACATGGAAGACCCTATAGGGGAAACCTATAATCCTATTATATAAAGGCCTAATAAAAGTAAAGGCTATAGTACTATTTCTTTTTTATATAGAGGTAATAGGGCTTAATATATAGCTTGTATCCGTTAGTGTACTAGCGGTTTTCCTATAGTGCGAATGTAGCTAGATAAGGTAAATAGTCCACTATATACTATTTTAGTGTCCATACTACTAAAGGGCGGACTTTATAGCAAAATGCGCCTCTAAACGCCTTTAGGATGTTTTAAATAATAAAAAAAGCGCCTAAGTGGCAGCAAAATGGCTAGTATAGTTAGGTACGTTACCCCAGTTTTAGGTAGTAAAGGTAATGGATATAAAGGATATAAGTAAATACTAGCCCTTTTAAAGCCTAGAGGACTAGTAAAAGAATAAGGGTAAAAGGATAAGGAAAGAAGGGGGTAGAGTAAGATTATCCGCGAAGCGCGGCCAGTTGGCTTAATATGCAGACTTAAAGGCAGGTAGAAGGCGAGCCGCCGGCGCTCCGATGTCGGAACGCTGCTATCTCTCCAGCGCGGCCTAAGGTGGGGTTTTCTCTAAGTTAGAGTTTTTCCTATAGAAGGTATTAACCTGCGTGGACCCACTAGGGGGACCAGGACGGGCGGTAAATTGAATTTATTATTATTAATAAGTTTCGTGTAACGGGACTAGCCCAGTTATAATAGGAATATCTCGGTGAAACACTTGACAGACGAATTCTAACGCTTTAATGAATTCTGCTAGATCAATTAAATTACTAAAGTTTGTCGAAGACCGCGTGCGCATATACGCACGCATCGACCACTAAGCCCCTAACTATATAATTATATAATTCTCTTATTATTCCCTTCTCTTCTTTATGTAACGTTTTATTCTTAGCAAGAGCTATATACCCTTAGATTTAGATAGAATTTATATTATTTCTTTAAATCTTCCCTAAAGTCTCTCCGCGCCCTTATATTACGTTATATTAATACTAATACCCTTAAAATAGTAAATAAACTCGAATCCGCCATAATAACTATTATAGCCCTAGTTAGGGAACAAATAACTATAATATAACAGTCCTTTATAGATGCCTTAGCCCAGTAATAAACTATACTAGAAGCTTAGTATTAGTAATTAATTAAAGCAATATATAAAGAACTCTATAACGCTAAAGTACTCGCATTAGAGACCCTAATAGTAACACCTATAAACGAAATTAAAATAACTATATGCGAATTTAACCCATTAAATATAAACCCTAAACTAGTAACGGTAGCTTAACCCGTACCTATAACAAACCTAGTGCCTACTACGAAATCTAAAAAGCTCCTTAACCCTCTAATATTTAATAAAAATTAAAATAACCTACGTCCCTTTATAACTAAGCTCCGTCTTAAACTTTTAATAAATTATAACTAATACCATACTAAAGCTAGCAAAATTAGCTATAGAATGTCTTATTTAAGTAAAGACGCTATATAAACTATAAACCCATTCTTCCATAATAGCACCAGTGTGTCTAAGAGTCAGCGTCGCTGCCAGCGTCGCTGCCAAGAGGCTGATAACGTAAGCAGTCAGCGAGCTTATAGAGTCGTAACAGTTAGTTAGCTATAAGACTGCAGCTAGCTAACAGCTCGCTGCCTTAGTGGTAAGATTTAGTGGTAAGTTAAAGCTTTTGGTAGAAGTTGAGGATATTTAAATCTTCGACTGAGATTATACGCCAAGCAATGAGAAACCCATGGGAATCTCTCGCTTAGCTATAGTAAATAAAGCATTTTCCCCAATATCTCCATTACGCGCCGTGAGCCCGTTCTCCTATACCACCTATATAAAATGCAACGTACATTACATTTCACGCGTTAACCAGGCAGTAGAGCTTCTTCCTCTACTTCTTCCTCTGCTTCTTCCTCTACTTCTTCCTCTACTTCTTTATTAAATCCATAATTAACGCGTTACTTAACTCCAGCACCGCGTAGGGTTTGTGGATTAACTGCTTCCTCCCCTCTTCTAATTAACGATGATACCGAATCGGGCGATTAAGATGATTCTGTATCGCGAGAGCCTCCTCCAGCTAACCAGAACTACGGCTATATCTTTCTTATTAACTGGGGTAATCTCTACCTAATAATATACGGTAAGTTTACTGGCAAATATGGATACCGAGTTACCAATAAGCGGTTGCTATTAAGTAAAGCTCCTATATTACCAATATGGAAGCATAAGGCAGACCTTTTTTAGGACGGTCCTTTAGGCAAAAAGAGGCTCTGGCTGTGTAAGCTTTGCCATCTAGCTTAAAGACCAGGTGCTCTACTTATAATTAACGGCAACGATTATATTAACGGCCATTTAAAATTAAAGCACGACCTTACTATTAACCCTAAAAGTTACAGTGGTAGAATATAACTACTAGCCGCAGAAGCTTCTGCTTCTGCTTCCACTAGTAGTTATAAACGCTAGCCGTTCTGGGCAGCTAGCTACGTTTAAGCCTATGTTAATTAGATAATTCTATAAAATATTACCTTTCGTTAAGCTATAAGTCCTTCTACGCGCGCTCTACTAATATTTAACCGTCCTTAGATCCAAGACTATCTTATAAAGGCGCCTATATCACTAAGCGATTAGATTAAAACCGCATTTAAATAGCGACGCGTTAATATTAAAGACCTCCTCCTTACCGCACTTAGTAAAATTAATCTTACCTACGATATCTGGACATTTACAAACGGAATGTCACTGCTTGGTATAGTGGCTCATTTTATTAACAAAGGTAGAAGGCTTTAATTGGTGCTTTTAGGCCTTCCGTAACTACGAGGATTACACTCTACTAAGAATATAGTAATGGCCCTAGTATCAGTGATTTAAAAGTATCAATTTAATTATAAGCTTGGCTCCTTAATAACCAATAACGCTAGTAATAATAATGAGCTCTACGACTACCTCTTATAAAGCCTCTTAGTGGCTAAAAAGGAGCGGCTTTGGTACGTTGGCTATATCATCAACCTTATCGTTAAGGCTTTAATATACGGCAAAGGCGTAAGCAAGCTCAAACGCTCGATAATTGGCGCGAGTAACTATATTAAATTTAATCTTATGCGGCAGAGAGGCTTTGTAGGCAAGCTTTATAATATCGTTAAATATATTATGCGATTAACAAGACGCCGTAAGGACTTTGCTAAGAACTAGACTAAGGCCTATATTAAGGACGATCTTTTTAATTAAGCAGAGCTTCTGCTTATTAAGGACGGAGGCGTTTGGTGGAATTCAACCTACTTTATACTCTACTATGCATTACTTCTTCGCAAAGCGATTAACAAATATCTACTAGCTTAGAGGAAGCCCGCTAACAATAGCTATAATCTATCTTAGGATGCGCTTACTAACGAAGATTAATAGCAGGCAGAGCAGCTTATTAAGATCCTAAAGCCTTTTATATTAGCTACCAAGCGTATAGAAGGCGACGCCAACAGTCCTAGTATTAAAGGCTCGTATAGCGCTCTATGGGAGTTAATCACTAATATAGAGCTCCTCTATTAAATCCTCTAGCGAACTTAGCTAAGCCTTAAGAACGAATGCAACTCCTTCCTTAAATTAGGCGTTAATATAGCTATTGAAAAGATTAACAAATATTTTAATAAAATAAAGGCCGAGAGCCCTTACTATTTTACCGCAGTAATCCTTCATCCGTCTCTTAAACGCGCCTACTTTCACGATAAGTGGAAACGGTAGCCCTAGTAATGGAAGCACGCCAAGCGGTGCATGGAGACTCTATTTAATGACTATATCAATAAGCAAGTAGATAAGGAAGATAAGGAACTAGTTAAGCTACAACGTAGAAAAATTCCTTATAAATCTAACGACGATTTAGCTAATAAATATGCACAGTCCTTAGTCGTAGATGAGAGCCTTACTTCTTTAAAGCGCAATTAAAAGCGTATTAAGCTTGCTAGTAAGCTTGACCGCTACTATAACGTAGGCCTTAAGTTTATTAAGATCCGTTCTAATGACGGCAATAAGCAGAACGACGTTATTCCTAATCCTCTTAACTGGTGGCTTAAAATTGGTTAAATCCTTTATCTAACGCTTACTAAGATTACTCTTAATATGTTCTCTATACTGGTAATAAGCTCTATATGCGAACAAGCCTTTAGTTAAGCTAAAAAGATTGTTACTAATAAGCGTAATAGACTCTCAACCGATACGATTAAAGTAGATTAATATCAGAAGTGGTGGTTAATTAAAGGCCTTTTATTAAGCAGTTTAATCGACTGCATTAACTCCAATGGAGCTTTAACTACACCCTGGTTAACGAGCTTAAATGTTAATCTTACTGGCTATAAGCCAACTACAGAGGCAGAAAAGCCAGCTTGGTAAGGTAGACTTAATAAAGCTTCGTATTTAACCAAATCTAACATAGAAATAGAGCCTCCGAAGTCCTTACCACTAACCGTTCTACCTACCTTTTAAGCCTCTGCGAGTACGGGACGAATTTGGCTATATTTGGATACTATATTAAGTGAATTAGGGCTGAATTTTTATCAGGCAATGTTGATATTTATATATAGAGAGGTGCTGCTAAAAATCCGAAATGAAACACCATAAAGTCTATACAAATTTCCTAATTGGGACAGCTAGCTGACAGCTTGACAGTCAGCTTACGTTATCCAACAGCGAGCGGACAGCGAGCGATCCAATTGACGCAGTCAGTCAGCTATTTTTCTCAAGCTCGCAGCTAAGCTAACTGTTGGACACACTGATATAAACTATATAACTAGTAATAGCGATACCCAATTATTCTATATATAATTAATATAATACCTTAGATACTATTCTAGTGTCTAATTTAATCTTTCCGTTTAACCGTCTATCTATAAATAATATACGGTAGAAGTTACTACTTAAACTCCTTATTCTACTAAGAATACTTCCTAGAATACTACTACGAATCTTAGATCTCTATCCGATATAATTTTACTTAGTACTCTATGTCTTATAAATACTTCTTTAATATAGATTTTAGTAATATCTTCCGCTAATATTTCTTCTAAATATACTATAAAGTATCCCCACTTTATAAGCTTATCTACTATTACTAAGATTACGTTATAATCTTATCCGGTAATAGGATCTCTTAACTTTAGTAACTTAATAATAAAGTCCTATAATATAACCTCCTATAGTCTCTTTAGTATTTTAATAGGTTATAGCTCTCTATATAGCTTATACCTTATTAGTTTATTCCTTTAGCAATCTAAATATTCTTTTATAACTTACCTAGCTGTCTCTAAATTCTATTAATAATATACTCCTCTTAAAGTCTTAACACTAAGCCTATAGCTCCGTTGTATTCTTAAGTTAGTCCTTTATAAAATAACTTAACAAACTCCTTTATAATAGATCTTAGTACGTATATCGCTTCTTAATTTTCGTACTATTCCGAGTCTAGATCCTCTATTTATACATCTAGAATCTTTTATATCTAATCACTTTCTAGTAATTCATAGGTCTTTTCTTCTTATATTACTGTAATCTTTAGATAATTATACCTAATTAATCTATCTATATCCTTTCGCAATAAAGCCCCTAATAGCTTTTTATTATTTTATAGTTTAGTCTTTCTACTTAAAGCATCTACTTATACATTTTCTATACCCTTAGTATACTAAATCTTAAAATAGTATTCTGTAAGCATCTCTACCCATTTAACCTATCTTTAATTAAGTTCCTTTGTTATTAGGAATCCTATTAGGTTTTTATAATCCGTTTTAACTATAAATAGTTTCTCTATACCTTATAAGAATGCTCTCTATTTCTTTAGTACTGTAACTATACCTAACAACTCCTTATTATAGATGTTATAGTTTAGTTCTAGTAGTATTATTTTCCAACTATAATATACTACTAGGTGCTATCCATCTTAATACCTTTATATAAAGTACGCCCCTAATACATAGTCTAATACATCTATTTCTATAACCGTTTTTAGTCCTAGTTAATAAATCTTAAGAACTGGCTCCTAGGTGAACAATTCTTTAACCTTCTTAAATAGCTCCTATTATTCCTTTCCCTATATCTATAGTTCTTCTTTTTTTGTTAATCGCGTAAATGGTTTAATATCTTTTAACTATTATACTATAAACCTTCTGCAGTAATTACAAAACCTTAAAAACAATCTTAATTGCGTAACATTCTCCGGTTCTTACCAATTTACTATAGCCTTAATCTTTTTTAGATCTAGACTAAGTTAGCCTAGTTTAATAATAAATTTAATAAAATCGGGTTTTCTAGTAAAGAATTCGCATTTTTTAATTGCTACTAGTATCTATTCTTCTTATAGTCTTTTTAAAACCTATTTAACGTATTCCCCGTATTCTTCCTTAGTTATTAAGTAGATAATAATATTATTAAGGTATACCATAACAAATTCATCCAAGTGTTCTCTTAATATATTATTAATATACTTCTAGAACGTTGCTGGTGCGTTTATAAGCCTAAATTATATAACTAATAGTTTATATAGTTCTTCCTTTAACCTAAAGGCTGCCTTTTATTTATTGCCTTCCTTAATCCTAATCTAATGGTATACCCATCTTAGATCTATCTTCGTAAAGATTTGCGCATTACTAATCCTATCTTAAATTTCGCTAATTAAGGGTAAAGAATACCTATCCTTTTAAGTAATGCTGTTTAACTATCTATAGTTAATACATAGCCTTAGTTTACTATTTTTCTTTAGTATAAATAGTACTGGATAACCTACTAATAACTGCGATAGTCTAATATATCCCTTTTGTAGGTTTTCTTAGATAAACTCTTTTAATACTCTACCTTCTTCTTCGGTAAGCTTATAGATTGGAAAGAACCTTAAGCTTATTCCTGGTTTTAATTCTATTTTATAATCCTATACTATATATTCTAATAGCTTTTTACTTTCCGGTAACTATAGTTTCTTACTATACTTATAGTATCTCTTTAGTACATAACTTAAGCCTTACTTAGTCTCTTCGTATATTACTCTAACCCAGTACTATACCAACTTAGCTTATTATTATATTTTGCGGCGTTAAGTATCTCTAGTATTAACCTAACTAGTAATCTAATTAATCCTTAGATTGTATTTCTATAACTAAGGTATCCCTAATACTGCCTTATCCCTTTCTAGTGGTAGGATATTAAAAGACATCTTAATTTATTTCCTTTTAATGGTTATCTAAATAGGTCCTATTTTAAGGTTAATAATGCCTCCTCTATAGGCTATCAGATCTCCTAAAATTATTACTAATAGGTAAAAACGTTCCTTCTATCTATATAGTAACCCTATTCTTTTAACTGCTACTAGCAAGATATAGTTCCTTATTACTCCACTATCTATTAATACTTTAAACTATTAATCTTACTATTTAACTCGTAAATTTAGGTATTATCCTTAAATTCCTTTAAGGGTCTAAGGCTCTACTACTAGCTCCCTTTAGTCCTATAGGCCTCTACTTTTCCTAACTATTAGCTGCTTAATCCTATCGCGCTTAGCTTACTCTTTAGCCAATACCTAGTTCGCTTTTTGTCTTCAATATACTATAGATAGGTGTTCTCTAAATATTCCTACTATTATCGTCCATCTAAGCATTCTTCCGTAAAGAACCTTCCTAGTTAAAGTATTAAACTTCCTTCCTCTTAGACTTCTGCTGAATGCCAGCCGTATATATACTTGGCATTCCTATACTATTATTTATCTATTATCCAGTATATCCTTATAGAGTATTTCCGATTCTTTTCCTTTAGATTCTTATATATTTTGTATATATTATCTATATATGCAATCCATAATAGCGTATAGTATACTAGGTGCTTTAGGTTAACTCTTAGCTCGTCTTTGTCCTTAAGTTTAAACCTCTATCGTACTAATCTAAACGTTACGGCTTTATTTATAGGTACTAAGATACGTCTCTCGCTTCTTTAGTCCTCTAATTATTCCTCTAGATCCTTTAATATTATAATTAAGGCTCCCCTAATATAATTCATTACCTTTTCCGTAATTAGGTGGTTTTAGATAACTTTTTTGTCCAACTATATATAGAAATCTTCCTACTTATCATTATATCGCTGTCTATACCACTTTTAGTATAGCTATTAAAGTATATACAGCTTATCTATAAGGAAGTATCTTCTTATTACTGCGTCGTAATAGCCCTTTATATGTCGTTCTTCGAACCTAGTAGGGATTTCTAAATCCTTTTCGTCTTCTAGTTCGGTAAGCCACTTAGCTCTTAGTATGCCTATTCTTAGCTTATTAGTAATTCTTTATACTAGTACTCTATCCTTTATACGTCCTAATACGCTAAATCTCTTATCTAGTTTCTATTCTTGCTATACGATAATTCTTTACCTAAACTCTTCTATAGTTTCTTTTAGTTTACGTTTTATAGACTAATCCTTAAAGTCTTTTTACTTCTTAGTCTTAATATTAACTTTTTAATCTTTAGGCCGAATACTACGTTCTCCTAGTAAGTCTTTTAGGTCTATATATCTATCTCCTAGTCTAATTACTATTTGCGCTATAGATTCTCTAATCTATAAAAAAGCTCCTTACTTCTTACTTATAGGTGTTCTAATTCATACTCCGAATTTTTAGTCCCTTAGATTCTTTAATCCCGAGCTTACTTCTAACTTAAGCTTAGCTCCAGCCTTAGTCTAACTAGGCTTGCTTAGTGTTCTCATTTTATCTTAAGAGTCTTAAATCTTACTTATCTTATCTTAAGAGTTTTATGCCTTTAGAAAACTTCGTCCTAAGCTTATTTATATATTACTAAACTAAGCTATTACTCTGCTCTATTGGTTATTATCCGTTATAGGTCCTTAAGCTTACCTTATCTCGTCTTAAGAGTCTTAGTTATCTCTTATCTTATTATAAGAATCTTAAGCCTTTAGCTTTCCGCCTTTATTAAGTGCCGAAGTAGTTTGCTATCCTACTTCTCTTACGTCTCGTAAAGCGATAGATATCGTATTTAGTGGGGTTTCGATCCCTACTAATATTCCCTATTCTATAGTGGAATTATCCTCTACCTCTAGTATAACATCTCTAATAGCCGCGTGTTCCTAGTAAACCGCCTTTATTGCCTTATTATCACGAAATGCTTCGCCTTTATTAAATTTATTACCCTTAATGTCCAATCTACGAGCTAGTTTGTTAGTTCCTTAACATTTTAATAAACTTAGCTCCTATAGCCAATAGCTTGCGCTATACTTAGCGTCTTTATAAATTTAGTATGCGTTATTATAATAAAACGTAAAACTTCTAATTAGATATTCCTTTGTTTCTTATAGTATACTATTATTCCTCTATATATATATATCTTCTACCGTTAGCCTAGTTCCCTTTATTATATAGTAACTCTAACTATCTTTATAATCCCTTATAAAGTAACCTTATTTTCCGCAATTTATATAAGCTCTGTCTCTAAACTATTAATTTTACTATAGAGTCCGCTCAAACGTCTTCTGCTACTAAGATCCCTGGTTTAGCCTCTACTCCTTAGTCCTATAATCGCTAAATCCTTAACCTTTAGGTTTTTATAGTTTCTTACTCCATCTCTTATCGGCTTCTTTTATACTACTTAGGTCTATTAGCTCTGCGCTATACTATAGTTTCTAACTTAGCTTTAGTTATTACGTACTCTACGCCTTATATAACTATAGAACTCTATCCTAACCTCTCTTAGTCTATTCCCTTTAGTAGATCCTATTATTGATCTTTATTACTTAATCTATTAGTTCCCTTAGGGTATCCGCATCTTCTATTAGAATAATTACGTCCTAGACTTTAGCCTTAAGTCCTTGCTTATATTATGCTATAAGCGCCCTATTATTCCACTTGACTTATATTGCTAGTGTTTAGAACTATATTATATACTTAATTGCTAAGGTTCGCTATATAATGTCTTAGAGTTTTCTTTCCGCTATAGTCGTTGCCTCTAGGTCTCTAAACGTTTATATAAGTTGTTCTATAAATCCATCTTAGCTTAAGAATATAAACCATACCTCTTAGTTTGTAGTTGTTATTCCATTTACCTATATTTCTATAAGGTAAGGCTTAAACTATTTAAGTACCCTTCCTATTAAGAACAGTCCTGTATACGCTATTCAATCCATAGGTATTACTAGCTTTACTCCCTCCTATACTACCTTAAAGTGCATTTGCGTAAGAAATCCTTTAAGCTTTAATCTCTCTCCTAAGAATCTTTCGATCGATAGTAACTTAACCTTTACTACGCCTATCCCGTTAATCTTATTTTTAAGTACTATATTATTTTCTATTAACTAGTTAACTATTTCTTATAATTGTTCTACCGTTATAGGTTGTTGCGAGTCAGTATCCGCTATACTAGTGTCACCGCCTAACCTTAAAGTAGTTACCGCCGTTAATGGCGTTGTAGTGGCTACTTTTGGTGGTATATTATTTAACTTTCTATATTTAATATCGTAACCGGGTAGTAATTATATAACGGAACCTGGTAATAGTAACTACAATAGGTTCTGTTAATAGGCTAGGTGTATAGGAAATGCAAAGATAGTAGTTAACAATATAATAATAACTGGTAGAGTGGTTGCCTAATAGATTAACTCTAATTATATTCTAAGAATTACTACAAGGAAAGAACTATCTAGGTAGAGACTGAGGGTCCTTAAATACACAACCGTACTCTTAAGAAAGTTATTACTCTGTCTGCTCTGTCTGCTCTATTCGCTCTATTATAGATCTCGTAGATTATATAGATTATACAGATTATATTACGTAACTCTGCTTACTATTCCTCGTTATATGGTTCTATAGGTTCTATCCTAGACCGTGCTTATATTAACTAACTAGCTTCTTCTAACTCTTCTCTAAGTAGTCGTAACATTGTACTTAAAGCGTTCGTAACAAAAATCATCCTTTACCTCTTATATAATATCTCTAAGGTCTACATACTTTTAGTAAGCTGCCTTTATCGCCTTATTATTATAGAATATTTCACCTATATTAAATTTATCGTCCTTAATATCCAATCTACAAACTAGTTCGTTAGTTCCTTTATACTTTATAAATTTTAGCTCCTATAGCTAATAGCTTACGCTATACTTAGCGTCTTTATAAATTTAGTATACGTTATTATAATAAAACGTAAAACTTCTAATTAAACATTTTTTTGTCCCTCGTAGTATACTATTATCCCTCTATACGTATATACCTTCTACTATTAGTCTAGTTCCCTTTATTATATAGTATCCTTAACTATCTTTATAATCCCTTATAAAGTAACCTTATTTCCTACAATTTATATAAGCTCTATCTTTAAACCATTAACTTTGCTATAAAGTCCACCTAAACGTCTTCTACTGCTAAGATCCCTAGTTTAGCCTCTACTCCTTAGTCCTATAATTACTAGATCCTTAACCTCTAGGTTTTTATAGTTTCTTACTCTATCTCTTATAGGTTTCTTTAATACCGCTTAGGTCTATTAGCTCTACGCCATACTATAGTTTCTAACTTANCTTTAGTNNNTNCGTACTCTANNNCTTATATAACTATANAACTCTNTCCTAACCTCTCTTAGTCTGCTCCCTTTAGTAGATCCTATTATTAATCTTTATCGCTTAATCTATTAGTTCCCTTAGGGTATCCGCATCTTCTATTAGAATAATTACGTCCTAGACTTTAGCCTTAAGTCCCTGTTTATACTATGCTATAAGCGCCTTATTATTCTACTTAACTTATATTACTAGCGTTTAAAACTGCGTTATATACTTAATTACTAAGGTTTGTTATATAATATCTTAGAGTTTTCTTTCCGCTATAGTCGTCGCCTCTAGGTCTCTAAATATTTACGTAAGTTACTCTATAAATCCATTTTAGCTTAAGAATATAAACCGTACCTCTTAGTTTGTAGTTATTATTTTGTTTACTTATATCTCTATAAGGTAAGGCTTAAACCATTTAAGTGCTCTTCCTATTAAAAATAATCCTACGTACGCTATTTGATCCATAGGTATTACCAGCTTTACTCCCTCTTGCGCGACCTTAAAGTGTATCTATATAAGGAATCCTTTAAGCTTTAATCTCTCCCCTAAGAATCTTTTAATTAATAGTAACTTAACCTTTACTACGCCTATTCCGTTAATCCTATTTTTAAGTACCGCATTATTTTCCGTTAATTGGTTAACTATTTCTTATAATTGTCTAACTATCACAGGTTGCTATAAGTTAGTATCTACTATACTAGTGTCGCCTCCTAACCTTAAAGTAGTTGCCGCCGTTAATGGCGTTGTGGTAGCTACTTTTAGTAGCATATTATTTAACTTTCTATATTTAATGCTATAACTAGGTAGTAATTATATAACGGAACCTTGTAGTAAGTACTACAATAGGCTTGTTAATAGGCTAGGTATATAGGTAATACAAATTAAAGTTAATAACGTAATAATAACTAGTGGAGTGGTTGCCTAATAAATTAACTCTAATTATATTCTAAGAATTACTACAAGGAAGGAACTGTCTAGGTAGGGACTAAGGGTCCTTAAATACACGACCAAACTCCTATAAAATTCTTCTTGTACGTAATATATGTCTTATACATAAGATACGTAAGTTCCTCTTGTTCCTTCCGTTTAATACGTAGCATGTTATATAACCTTAGCTACTATCCCTCGTTACATGGTTCTACCGGCTCCATTCTAGACCGTACCTGGATTAACCAACTAGCTTCTTCCGACTCCTCTCCTAGTAGTCGTAACATCGTACTTAAAGCGTCCGTAACAGTTAACCTACTTAGCGGCCCTATAAAGTTCCGTAGCACTATTATTAAGCTATACTTAATAGACCCTAAATATATTTAGGCCGAAGATATTTAAGCTAATAGCACCTAAGTTAATAATATCCAAATTAATAACATTTAACCTACTATAGAAACCGTCCCTTACTAAAACTAAAGAAGCATAACCACCCTACTAAGGAAGAGGAAGACCCCGTAAGCATCCCCCTTACACTAATACTGCTGATATTACTATATTCTTATAAGAGGACAGCAACTATAAGCAATTTAAAACATCCCGTTAAAAGGAAATTATAAAACTAATTAAAAAGGGCGTATTTAAGATAATTAACCCTTAGGACGTACCCGCAGGAACTAGAATCTTTAACTTACGATTTATAGATAAGATTAAGAACCCCGGTACTAATAAAGCCTTTAAGAAATTAAGACTCGTTGTCTAAGCGTATAACGATCTTAAAAAAGGCATTATACTAACCTAGTTACCTACTATTTAACGAGTTAGCTAACGCCTTATTTTATACATCGTAGCGATACTATAAGGTAATGGTATATAGTTATACCTATGAGATATCTCCTAGGCGTATGTCCAGTCTCTTATAAAGCTAAATTAAGACTTTTATATCCGACCACCTTACGAACTAGGAAGCTAATTAGGTATTAGGAAGAACTTAATCCTAAAGGTAATTAAGCCTTTATACAGTGTCCTAGAAGTAGGTAATTACTAATTTATAACCTACTATAATTATTATATTAAGGAATTAAATATAAACTTATTAATATATAACCTTTACCTCTTATAGAGTAACACTCCTAACTACTTTAGTATTATTAGCCTTTAAACTAATAATACTCTCTTCCTAGCTAATACTACCTTTATAGACGCGGAGCAATAGCAGCTAAAAAAGGTTTACTTTTTTGTAAAAGAGCGCAAGCAACTTATAGTTAAATAGCTACTTAAGTTTAACGGATATATTATTTAACTCTTTTAGGAAGGTAATATTATAATAACCTAAGAACGCTAGTATAAGAACCTAAATACGGTCTACCCTAGCAAAGTAACTATAACTATAAGCTTAAGAGGTATAGTCTGTAATGCACTAACTATAAAGGAATAATATATTGCGTAACATGTAAGAGGTATATATATTGCCTTTATATATTAACCAGAAGCTTCCTTTAATCTCTTCTTTACCGCCTAGGTAATTAACCCTAAAAAGGAAGGTATTACAGCACTTAATAAATAACTATAATTGTAAATTAATAACCTAATAAGAGGCCTTATATTTATTAAACTAGACATTAATATATTACGCCTATTCGCTTTTACTAACGCCTTATTCGCTAATAATAAGGACCTCTTATTATAAATAGAATATATACTAATATTAGAGAACATATTATATAAGGCTAATATTATCTACTAGTTATTAATTAAGTGTAAAAGAGTTACTAGAAGCGTACTAGCCTTAGAACTCTATATAATGGCCTATAGATTTAATATTAGCGCTGTAATTAAGTTAACCGTTAAACAACTCCTATAGATTAAACTCCCACTTATACTTTATACCGACTTAAAATTACTTTATAAATGTCTTATTAAGCTAGGCACTATATAAAAGAAACGTTTTATAATAGACGTTATATGTTTTCGTTAGTTATATAAGCGTAAAGAAATTACGGAAGTTAAGTGGATTAATAGCGATAGCAATCCTGCTAACTTAATAACTAAGAGTAAGGCATCTACGGCTCTTAAGAAGTTAATTAATACCAATTACTTAGAACTGTAGACTGTGGAGTGGGTTAAACAAACGAACTTAGATTTGGCTTAGCGTTATAACAGTACTGGGGCACGCCACTTGCTATATTCTACGGACCCTAAGTCTAACTAGCCAATTAGGATTTTCCATCCCCGGGATAGAAAATCGCTATTAGCTCGCTTAACACTAGCGCCTTGGCGGCACTCGCGATACCTGCTACCTAATAATTCTTCTTCTTCCTCTCCTTAGCTTGATATCTTTACTATTGCGAAAGAGGTTCTATTGGTTTTCTGGCATTTAAAGAGTTGCTAGTGTTGGAATATAGGAATAGATAAAGGAGATAGCACGGCTGGTAGTCATTTATTTTACATGTCACGTACATAGAGCACGTAAACTACGCGAGACGCGTACATATTGTTAAACACTACACTATAGAATAGAACCTTAAGAATCTAGCTACACACTGCACTGCACGTATATTACGTCTATTGCACCGTGTTAAAGTATCCCGACACCTAATTACCATCTTTAATATTTATATATATATATTCCTCCTACACCTATTACCCTTTATAAAAAAAGTCCTCCTATAATTATTCTAAGTCTTTAATTAAGGACTAAGTTTCTTCTATTAGCAGTAGTATAAAAGAACTACCCGCGATAAGTAGGTAGGTAAGGGTACCTAGATTATATCCTAGATATATTGTTGATCTACCCTGGATATATCTCTACGTACTTTAAGATGGTTGCGTATTATTAGCCATTTCTAATACTTAGATTTGCACAATCTTAAATATACCAAGGATAGGGTATAGTTGCAATATTATATAAATAAAGTGTAGCTTTAATATATTAATCGCGATAATTTTAAAGAATTTTATATTAAAAGCTCATTAGGTGTGCGCGCACGGGGCTAAAGTTCATCTAGCGTACAATTTTGCAACGTGGCGTATTTCAACACTCCCGGAGCTTTCGGCTATACTCTCCGAGCTTTGGACTCACAACTCTTGTGGGGGTGCTCCGCAAAGACTGGCTGGAGAAATAAACCTAGTTTATTCATGGACCCCGGTAGATATCCTCTCGAATACATTTTAAAGACTATGGCCGTTCATTTATATAACTCCTCTCTGGGAGTTTGTCTCTACTTTTCCCTTCGCTGTATCGTTCTTCGTTGTTTTTATTTGATCTCCAAGTGAACGTTCCCGTGATGGCAACCACCAAAGCTGAAGAGCATAGACACGATGTGGTTGAACCATCTGAGGCACCACAAGTTGTTGATGTCGAGGATAGCAAGGGCAAGGACGCGACGGACATCTCTCAAATAGAGAGGGTCATGTCTGCAGAGGGGTTGGAGAAGGATTACATGAACTACGACCGTGTGGACAAAGAGCTTGCAAAGTACGTCAATGCCGCAAGAATCGATATCAGCGAGGCGGAGAACAAGAGGCTGAAGAGATTGATCGATAAGAGAGTCCTTCCTATCATGATATTTACCTATTTCCTCCAAGCGCTGGATAAAGGCACATTGTCCTTTGCTTCCATTATGGGAATCAAAACGGATGCCCATCTTGTTGGCCAGCAGGTACGAGATCTGATCCCCAGCCATTCGACCAGTCCTCTTGTTAAACTGTTGGAGTGGATTTCATGCTTGCTAACTAGATGACAGTACTCCTGGCTTACGACTTGTATCTACATTGCCGTCCTCATTGTAGAATACCCAACAAATTGGCTTATCCAACGCGTTCCGATCGCTAAATACCTCGGCCTAAACATCGTCCTCTGGAGCATAACTCTCGCTCTACATGCTGTCTGCCGCAGCTTCGCCAGCTTTGTGGCTGTTCGTACGCTTCTCGGTATCTTTGAGGCCGTGTGTCAGCCCTCTTTTCTCGTACTGAGCTCAATGTGGTATAAGCGGGAGGAGCAGGCCCAGATCGTTACGTATTGGTATATGATGAATGGTGGACAGCAGATCGTTGGTGGTCTTCTGGCATACTGCTTTTCTCTTATTCATCATGGACCATTGAAAAGCTGGCAAGCCATCTTCCTAACCTACGGATGCTTCTCTGTTCTCTGGGGCTGCTTCGTCTTATGGTGGCTTCCTGGTATGTACTGTTTTACAACTGCAATTCTTCATGGTCACATAAACTGACCGGTAACTTAGACAGCCCTATGCGAGCCAAATGCTTCACAAAAAAAGACAAAACTCTGATGATTGAACGCGTTCGAACCAACCAAACCGGTATCCAGAACAAAACGTTCCGCCCTGAGCAAATCAAAGAAGCTCTTCTTGACCCCCAATCCTGGTGCTATTGTGGTATTGCAATCTGTACCACACTCCCGACCTCCGGCCTCGGGGCATTCGCAAACATCATCATCTCAGGCTTCCACTTTACTGTACTGCAGACGCAGTTACTCGCGATGGTCCTTGGAGTCGTGATCATTATCATCCTCCTTAGCTCAACCTGGTTGGTGAAGAAGACGGGTCAGAACCTGATAGTCATGGGACTATATGTGATTCCGTAAGCCCACCCCCAAAAACTGCCGACCTCTATTCCGCAGCCCATCATTTATACCATTCCCTAAATAAGATGTTCTGACTATTTCTCGTGTAGCTCCTTCATTGGCACTATCGTCCTTATGACCGTCGAAAACAAAAACAAGGGCACTCAAGTCGGCCTCCTGATATCCTACTACATTGTACTCTCCTTCTGGGCCGCACAAACCCTTGCCATGTCCATGATCTCGCGCAATATCGCCGGGCAGACGAAGAAAACTGTTGTCGTTGCCATGAACTTTGTTGCATGGGCGACTGGAAACGCTATCGGGCCACAGGTTTTTCTGTCATGGAATGCACCGCGCTATTTTATTGCCTTTGCAGTGCATATGGGTTGCTACGTGCTGTTGGTCTTGGTAATTATGTTTTTGAGATGGGAGCTCAAGAGGAGAAACGTGAGGAGGGATCGTTTAGTAGAAGCGGGCATTAGGGAGGCTAAGGACGAGATGTTGGTGCATGCGTTTGACGATTTGACTGATGTGGAGAATCCGAATTTTAGATATATTTATTAGGGGTTAGTAGAGTTGAACAAATGATTTAGATGTAGACTATGGATATCTGTAATTGATTAGTATACCTCCTGCGGTTGGCCTCTCCTGTGATCTGTTCCTCACTGAGGTTTTGAAATCTGCTCTTTGGCATGCAAAGATAGCTCACTACTCTGGCAGGATTATATGATTCTTTTGAGATTCTTGTCCCCACCTGGAGCAGAAATTCCTAGATTCCGTGATGAGAAGAGTACATTTGGCAACAAGCTAAATCCTGGCCCGAAGAAATCCCAGATTGATTTCCACTTGGCTATATGTTCTCTGTGTAGTGCTGCAGCTATTGAAAGTATTGCATATGGAGGCGTGGTTATTGAACGAAGGGATGAAGTATGATTTATAGTCTAAGTCTATATACACCCCTCCTCCGTCCTTGCCAGGAACGGTGGCCTGCCTCCCCAATATGAGTCGTATCATCCCATTCGTAAAGCTCTGGCGAGAAGCTGACTTCTGACCAGCTCTGAATTAAGGTACGCCAATAGCAGGCTTCTGCAGCGGGCGTGAGATATCGACATCATCTATGCCGGGACAAATCCCTCCTTCCGTATACGTCCAATAGCGAGTGTCCGAAGATCATCAACCGAGAGGTCAAAGGTATCGTTTGGATTTCTACCAGCGGGTATTGCGGACCCGAATAGCTGCCCTCGGGTAATGGTAATGACTTGAGTTGCGGCAGTGTTTGGTGTTGGGAGAATAGTCTAATTCCGTCAGCCAGATCTGAAAAATGTTAGACTGTTGAATAATTACCTCACTTTGTAGCAGTCTCTCATTTCCAGCTGGATCCAGATTACAAACTTCAACAGATGCCTTTACTAGCTTATATAGGCTTAGTATTTACTTAATTTAGTAATTTTTATATTGGTTTGGTTAAGGGCCAAAATTCGTAACCTAACCTAACTGCTGACATTACTGGCGAAATATGGGGGTCTTAAGAGGGATAAAAGGCGCGCAAGAACACCGGTGGCGAATAACAAAAAAGCCGGGAAGGGGATCTTAAACCCTTTAGCCTTTACTAATTCCTAAATAGGGTAAACATAACCTCCTATAATACTATAAGAGAAGGATAGCAGGGAATGGGAGCTCTTGCTGCACCCGGCCTAAAAAGACCAAAACTAACTAAAAGAACCCTAAAAAACACCTAGAGAATCCCCCTAAAATGCATGCATCGCAGGGGAGGCATACATTAAACAACGGTGGTTTATACTCGCGCGCGTCCGCTAGACCTACGCCCAATAATAGCCCTCTATAGTAAGAATAGGTGAATACTATACTATAAAGCGGGAAGACCTTTATTAAGAAGGCATCTAATAAAATATAAAGCCTATTAGACGTATTTAGTATCTATAATTATAGGGAAGTAACTATTAGCTATAACGAACTAATATAGCTAGTAGAATAGCTCCGCTAGTCTAGTAAACCTTAGGCGCCCCTTTAGTAAACTCTTAATTAAATCCTCTAATAGCTAAGCAAAATTTAAAATTTAAAAAAACTTTTCCCTACTAGTAAGCCGTACCTAAGCCGCTATAGCTATACTTTTATAGTATAGGGAACCTACCCTTTTTAAAATAATAACTAGGTATATAATTATAATATAACTGTCGGGAATGAGGCAAGTTACCGTCACGTGTCGACGTGGCCCTAGCGCGGTAAGGAATCCTAAGTTCCTCACCCCTTTCCTTATTCCTAACTAATAAGCAAGAACAACAATTATTATACTATCTACGAACCGTAGCTACGTGATATCCCCTTATATAACTAACACTAATTAGTAGTTAACTTTACTGTTATACCACAGAACAGCTAGGTATTCCACTAAGAAGAGACAAGCCACTATACCAGTGCTACTTATACTAGAGGAAGCTATCTTTTAAGGTTAGAACTGGTCCTAAACCTTAAATAGAACTCTTCCATAAATCTAAGAATCTAAAGGCCAGAACTGGTCCTAAGCCTTTCTAAGATTATAAATTCTTGCGTCTATTACGCAGAACAACACGCTTTATAAGTCTTTATAATTTAAGGCTAGAACTAGTCCTAAGCCCCATAACCGTAAATATATATTATAAACGCGTACTAAATAATAAACGCGTACTAAATAATAAATATATATTATAAACGCGTACTAAACAACAATCCCTATACTAATAATATTTCCCTCCCTTTAAAAACATAGCTACGCCTACCTTAAATAACTGAAAAGACTCCTTACTACTAGGGGTAGCTAAATACGTAAAACTTATTAATAAAGATTAGGACGAATTCGCCTTTAATATAATAACTTATACCGCAAAACAAGTTAATAGCTTTCTCCTATACTATATTATATTCTACCAAAATAAATACTATGCCAACTTATAACTATAGGAGTATTTTAGGGAGGATTTTGTAGGATGGACTGCTAATACCTAGGCACTTAGCAACGTTAATATTATTTAGGACTTTTAAGACTTCCTCTATAGGAATGGGGTATATATTACTAAGAACAGTAACCCAATTACTAGCAATATTTAGGCCGTTATTACTAGTATAAAAGAACTAATATAGACGGAAGCTAAGATTATATATTAACTACGGAAACTTAAAAACAACCTATATTCTTCGGAAGGTAACTTTAATTTATATTAAAACCCCTAGAACGCTAACCCCCCACCTAGAGCTACTCTCCCACCTAGATGTTACGGCACTTGGCAGATCTTCGCACCGGCAAGTTGCCACAGATTGCCGATATTGCGGTCACGTGACGCGAAGATCTTATAAAACATCGAACGGCGCTGCTCTTCTTCTCCTTTCCTTTCCCTAGCTTTAGATTCTCGTTTATAGACAATCCAATCGTACAGGCTTGCGTGTCCCCTTTGCCGTGCCCATGCCTCAATTAACTAAGTCACTAACATTATCTAAAGCTCACTCTACTCTTTCTTCCTAAGAAGGAACTTAAATATATCTACAAGACTACAAATAGGATAAGAACATAGAACAGAACCCTAAGGACAGGACCTAAAAGAAAAGAATAGAACCCTAAGGAAAGGACCTATAAGACACGCACAGACCAGAACCCCGGAAGAAATTACCCGGAATTACCTAATACCCCTACCACCATGCCATAAAACATAGCAGCAGGTAAAGCAGCTATAGGACCCTTAAATACTTCAAATAAGGAAATAATTAACGTTTCAACCCCCCAGGCGGAGCTTGCGGCTGCTAATGCTAAAATTAAACAACTGCGAGAGCTGCTTAAAGCTAGAGATACCCCTATATCTAATAATAAGTCATTATTAAACAACCAAAGACTTGCTATAGTCCTTTAGGCCCTATCCTAGCACCTTAGTGGATCCACCGAGGCCCATGTAGTACTAAAGCGGTCGGTAAAGGTCGCGGACCCCCTACTACTTACAAACGGAACCGACCCTATATTTAATAATTAGAAGCTTTAATTACGGGACAAGCTTAAAGTTAATATAGACTACTTCCCTAACGCCCGAGCTAGAATAGCCTACGTCTTTAGCCGTACTGGCGGAGACGCCTAGACGCATTTACACCCGCGATACACCAAAGACTTAGCAGACCCCTTTATCTCTAAAGAAGAAATAATTAAACACTTGTCTTCTATTTATAAAGACCCTTTTAAAGTATAAAACGCCCGCCTTAGCTATAAAAGCCTAAACATAAAAATAACAGAGACCTTTTTAGCCTTCTAAACCCGCTTTCTATACCTAGCTGGATAGGCCTAGATCCCCTAGGAAGACCTACTACTAGACCTCTTTAATAAGCTTACCCTAGACCTATAGCGGGCCGTATTACTAGCTTATACTATAGCACAGACATTAAAGGAACTTATAGACTATTGCCTAGCTATTAACTAAGGCCTCTATCGAATTAAGATACACGCCGATTAGCTAAAAACTAGAAACCTTACAACCTAGGCCGCAAGTACTACGAGTACGGCCCATAGTGCCCCGGCATAATCGGCAACTCCTACAGTTAACCCGGCAGCTAGCCGCGCAGCTACCCCTACTACGGGCCTAATATACACACGGCCTATATATAGCGACCCCCGTATATAGGCCCTTAGCAATCAAAAAGCTTACTTCTTATACAGTTAAATAAGCCACCCTATAAGGAACTGCCTAATAAAGGCAAAGATAAACAAGGTCTTATTAATTTAAGAGGACAGTGCAAAGCCGGAAAAAGAGGAACCCTAGAGGAAGACTCCTCTTTAGGGTTAAAAGGGATCGATATATTATATATCAATCTGGGTCGGCTAGTTAATAAAAGAAGCTGCACTATCCCTTATACTTTATTTCGCAATAAATATTAAGTTTTAACCTCTGCTTTAGCTAACTTAGAAGTAAATGCCTTTACCTTAATTAACATAAACTGCGCTGCAAAACTAGCTGACTTTTTAAACGCACCCCTTAAAGAACTGCCTAAACTAATCCCTATTCGCGGTTATAACGGACGGATAGGGCTACCTATTATAACTATCCTATAGATCCACCTCCGCGTTAACGGACGAAGGTAGTATAACATCCCCTTCCTTATTACGGACCTTGGAAGCTATAATATAATCTTAAGGAGAAAATAGCTAGCCTATTTAGGCTTATAGCTTAACGTACGGAATAGGCAGCTTATTTAGCCCAAAACTATACCCCTAACGCCTTCCTTTATAAAAGAGATCAGTATTATAATAGAAAACCTTATACAGCCGTAGATAAACACCGTTTACTAGGCCGATATAACGCGTAGGGACTAGGCTTTTAAGAAGGATATACAGCTTAATCCGTAACGGATCCGTATACTACGCCGCCCCCAAACTGCTTATATTACACCACCCGCACCAAAGACTTAGGAAGTTAGTAGTGGCCTAGCTAAGTCCCTAATAGAGAACTTAGGCCCTACGCAGCCATAAAGGAAGACTAGGGACATTAGACAATATACTGAACTAATAAACTAAAAGAACAACTTACGGAAAATGGAATATAAGCTAAGGAAGACTATAAACCCTATACCGCAAAATATAGCCCAACAAACATCTGTAAAGAAACCCGCGGACCTCCCACTAGTTAATATCTACTATATTGGCGCTATAGGATTCTACCGGAACCTAGTTCAGCCTAATACTATTACCTTTATAACTAGCTTATACAAAATTAATTAAATAATTAAAGAGAAAGAAGCCCTAGCCTAAGAGAAAGGCAAGCTTATAGATAAGGAGCTAGTAGAATAAAAACTACCCCGTTAATACCAGAAATTTAAAAATACCTTCTCTAAAGCAGCGTTTAATGTACTCCCGCCTCACCAACCGTATAACTATAAGATTAAAATTAAGCCAGACAAGGTAGTTACCCTTAGCTATAGCCCCCTCCGACAGTAATCTACTGCCAAATTATAGGCCATAAAGTAGTATCTTATTGATAACCTAGATAAGGGCTTTATTAAGCCTAGTTAAGCCCCTTTTAACTTACCTATTCTCTTTACCAAAAAGCTAAATAGAGGACTTTATTTCTATATCAACTACCGCAAGCTTAATAATTTAACCCTTAAAGACCGCTACCTACTACCTTTACTTAATAAGACTTTGGCCCAAATAAGTAGAGCTAAAATCTTTACAAAGCTTAATATCCGCCAGGCTTTTCACCGAATTAGGATAAACCCTAAATTAAAAGACCTTACTATGTTTCGGACCCGTTACAAAACGTATAAATACAAAGTACTGCCTTTTAGACTAACTAACGGACCGGCCATATACCAACGATACATAAATAATATACTATTTAACTACCTTAACGACTTTTATACCGCATACCTAAATAATATTATAATCTACTCTAAAAATAAACTAGAACATAAAGAGCATATCTATAAAGTCCTATAATGGCTTTAGGAAGCTAGCCTCTAAGCTAATATTAAGAAGTTAGAATTCAGTGTTAAGCGTATAAAGTACCTAGGGTTTATTATTAGTATAAACGGGATTAAGGCAGACCTAGAAAAGACGGCTATAATTAACCAATAGGTACCCCTAAAAACCGTAAAGGGGGTATAGTTATTCTTAGGGTTCTATAACTTCTACTAACGCTTTATTAGGAACTACAGCAGGATTACCCGGCCACTAAGCCTACTTACCCATAAGGACCAGCCCTTTTACTTTAATACCGCATATAGGCAGGCCTTTAACAAGCTTAAGAAACGACTAGTCTCTGCTCCCTTACTCGCCCACTTTAACCCAGAACAGCCCTTAATGCTAGAAACCGATGCCTCAGATAGTGTTATAGCTAGCGTTTACTCCCAAAAGCAGATAGACGAAGAATAGCACCCTGTTACTTACTATTTAAAGACTATAGTAGATGCTAAGCTAAACTACCCAATTCACAACAAAGAAATACTAGCTATTATCTCTAGCTTTTAGCACTGGCGAGCCCAACTAAAAGGCACCCCTAAGTCTATCTAGGTAGTTTCTAATCATAAGGCCTTAGAATATTTTATAACAATAAAGGCCCTTATAGCCCGATAGGCGCGCTAGGCGGACACCCTATCTCAGTTTAACCTCCTAACTATATACAGGCTAGGCGCCACCAACCGTGCGGACGCTCTTATAAGGCGTAAATAGGACATAAATAACCAGACAGCTATAAAGATCTCATTACGGACCTAAGCGCTACTACAACCAGAGCACCTTAACCCCTAGATATGGGCAGAACTAAATACAGACTCTTTAGATGCCGAGATATGCCTAGTTAACTCCATAGAACTAGACCTTATTAATAAACTGCTGCAGGCAAACTATACGGCCCCTTCTCTACAGGAGTACCGTAAAAAGGTAAAGAACGTTTCTAGCCTATAGTCCCTTAAAAGTGGACTACTTAAGCACCGCAAACGGCTAGTAGTAGCAGAAAAACAGAACTTGTGGACTCGGCTTATTGCCGAAGCATATGCCTAGGTCTCTATAGCCCACCCTAGAAAAAATAAGACCCGTAGGATTATTAGCAACCGCTACTACTGGCCCAGAATAATTATAGATATTGACCGCTATATACAGAACTGCAATAACTGCCGTAGGTCCATAATTCCATGAGACAAGACCCTAGGACTATTAAAACCCCTCCTAATACCTAACCGCCCCTAGTAATATATCTCTATAAACTTTTATAAGCTACCTCTAGACCGTAACAGATATAATATAGTTATAATCCTAGTCAACCGCTTTAGTAAGCGCCCGTTCTTAATTCCCTATTATAAAAATATCGATGCTAAAGAGGCGGCCCGACTATATATCTACTACGTCTACCAAATTTACGGACCACTAGATACTATTATATCCGACCACAGGCCGCAGTTTATATTAGCCTTTTAGAATAAGTTCACCCAAATCCTAGGTATTAAGCTAAAGCTTTCTACGGCATATTACCCCTAGACAGACGGTTAAACGGAGATTGTAAATTAATACTTGGACTAGAGACTCTGGCCTTTTATTAACTACTTCTAGGATAACTGGGCCGAATTATTGCCCTTAATAAACTACGCCTAAGCGACCCTACCCCACGACTCTACCGGATTTGCCCCTATTTAACTAGAAATGGGTTACCTCCCCCGCATAAGCTTTAACTGGGAAAGACTAAAAGGGCCCCAGACCGTACGCGAAAAACTATCTTATAAGGAAGCCCAGCAGTACGCTAAGCGCTTAGAAGAAGCCTAGAAAGTAGCCCGTATAAACCTAAAAAAGGCCTAGAAATTAATAAAACAGCAGGCGAATAAGCATAGGCGCGAGCCTAACTTTACTATAGGCGATATAGTTTAGATTACAATAAAGAACTAGAAGACAGAACGGCCTAGCCGTAAGCTAAACTATAAGATAGCAGGACCATATAAGATTCTTAATAAAGTAGGCAACTCGTACAAGGTTAAGCTCCCAAACTTAATTAAAGTTCACCCTATCTTCTTACCGGATAAGCTACGGAAAGGTATAAATAACCCACTGCCCAGACAAAAGAATAAACCTCCCCTACTAATTTAAGTTAATGGCGATAATAAATAGGAAATTAAAGAAATACTAGCCTATAAACTTGTAAAGGGAACGTTAAAGTATCGTATTAGTTGGAAAGGATATGACCCGGACCCCACTTAGTACCCTATATAGAACTTTATAGGTAGTCCCTATAAGCTTTAAGAGTTTTATAGCCATTACCCTAATAAACCCGGACCGCCAAAGTACCTAAACAAGTGGATAGAATGCTGGTATAATAAAGATAATAAGCTACTAGAAGAATATAAGGACAAAAACACCCCAGAAATTTCTTAGTTATATAAGGTCTTAAGATGTCCAGGAACTTCAACCGGCGGTTAAAGTTGTCTAATTAGTTAGATTCTCTTGCCAAGACTTTTAGCGACAAAGCCTAAGGGCAAGCTTTTTTAGAGGGGGGGGTAATGTTACGGCACTTAGCAGATCTTCGCACCGGCAAGTTACCACAGATTGCCAATATTGCGGTCACGTGACGCAAAGATCTTATAAAACATCAAACGGCGCTACTCTTCTTCTCCTTTCCTTTCCCTAGCTTTAGATTCTTGTTTATAGACAATCCAATCATACAGGCTTGCGCGTCCCCTTTGCCGTGCCCATGCCTCGATTGACTAAGTCGCTAACACTAGAGGTACTCTCCTACTTAGAGTTACTCCGCCTCTACCTTTTCTACTCTAGCTAACTAGTAAGCCTTTACTATAAGAAGTTATAAATCTAATAAAGGTATATTCGGACAAAGAGAAGAAGTTTAGAGGAGAACTATATAATATACTTGGAGTAAAACTATAGGTCTTTTATAACTATTGCAATAAGGTTAGAATTTAACGCCACTAGTACTATTACGCTTTCTCTATTATATTAAAGGGACGGGCGGCAATATTCTATTTCGACTATATTATAGGTAAAAACTATAACTTTAATGCAATACTTTAGCTTACTAGAGCCCACTTTAAGACTAATAAGAATTGCTAACTTTATATATCCGAATAGTGAGAGACTATATTTTAGAGAGTTATTGCTTTTAACCTAATAAAGACTTATTTAGAGTGCCTTTAACTACTCTTTAATAAACTCTAGAAAATTTAATATAGCCTTACCAAAACTTACTAAAATGAGAATAGCCTAAGGGACTAGGTTATCTTAGCATGCTATAGTATTCCTAAGTACAAATTGGCGCTATATAAACCTATAGATACGTTTAAAGGAGTATATACTAAGCTACGCTCTACTATAGGTACTATAATACGAACATAAGAATCTCAACAGTTCTATACTAAAAACCCTACCTAACTAAGTATTCCAGACTAATACAATTATAACTAGACTAATTAAATATATAGTGGCCGGAGTAGGGGATATAGAAGAGGGTATAATTAACGTCGACTATAAAGTAATTATAGAGGTCTTTGTAGAGGTTTATTTTAGAGCAACTATTAAAAAAAGTACTATGTTTATAAGAAGCTAAATTACTAGTTAACTAGGCACTCTCTTAATAAGCAAAAGGAAGCATATAATAAGTTTTAACAGAGTGTAAGAAACGTTAGAAATTATAAGGTTACTATAGCCTACTTCTAAAGCTTTCTAGTTTAATATAAGGGCGTAAAAGACCTTAAGGATAAAGTTAACGAGGCTAAATAGCTCCTTATAGATATAGAAATTAAGGACTACTCTCCTAACTAATACTTCACTAAGTATAGTAAGGTAAATGGCATATAAACCGTCGCTATCCTTAATAACCAATCTACGCTCTATTCTGTTATAAAGTTAGATATCTTTAATAAGCTAAAGGAAAGTTCCGCGTTCTCCTTTAACAATAAATACTCAGTAAATGTCTTCTATAGTATTATACTAGATACTAGAGCCGTAGGAGTATCTATAGTAAAAGAACCTTAAGTTTGAGCTCTTTAGCAGCTTAATAGCTCTATTTAGATTAACTAATTAACGGCAGGCCAATATATAATTCGTTTTAGAAAGGGCACTATAATCTCCCTCGGCACAATTAGGGTCTAAACCCCCTTAGGGTATATTACATTCCACGTTATTCCTACAAACACCCCGTTTCTATTCTATATCTAAGATATAGACAAATTAGGCGTTAAGCTCAATAACCTTAAGAATATACTTATTTAGAGAGATAACCGGGTGCCGTTATACGTAAGTAGGGTCACCCTTAGTTGCTCCTTTAACAGCCAGAAAGGAGCGTTACTTAAAGTTACTTAACTAAGCCAGAGCTACGTTAATTACACCATCGTTTTAGCCACCTATCCATTTACTAACTGCTTAGGGTTCTTTAGCAAGCAGGTTATAAGGTCAAGATTAAGGCGATTAAGCATCTTATAAAGTACTGCTACTAATGCCAAATAAACCAGAAGTCCCCTAGCCGATTTAAGTTCACCCTTAAAGATAACTATAACTTTAACTTCTATATTATTATTAACATTATATATCTTAGCAGCAAGCCAGTACTCTAAGTTATTAACTTCTTAACCTCCTTCTAAGCCGCACGTTTCCTAAAGAATATATCAGCTAGGAATACATAGGATACTCTTTAATTATACTAGATTAATATCTACCTAGAACCCCCTAATTAAGTTATTTATAACGCAGAAAGGAACTTCTTATCCGTAGAGTTTTGGTAATAAGTAAAGGCAATGGCAATTAAGGTTAAGGAAGTCCCTATTAAGGCATATAATAGCATCGGAAAAGTAAAATAATATTACATGCTATTACACCAAGCGTATAAAATTATTTCTTTAGAACTAGAGGACGCTAGCAAAGAGCTTATCTTATAGATAGCTATTAAAGCTGTTAACAATTCCGCTAGTCCAGATAGGCTCATACCTATATTGCTAGTCTTTAGCGCCTACCCTTAAATAACTAATAATTCTCCACTATCTCCCTCTATTATATAATAAGCTAAGGCTATTCGCAAAGCAATAAAGGAGGTACAATATCTCTACGCTACGCGCTAGGTTAATAACGCACTAGGAATAAGAAACGGCCTAAACACCTTAATTATACTTAATCTACCACTCCAATCTAAGGTACGCGTATAGCGTAAAAAGGGAAAATGGCTAGGCCTATATAAACTTATTACAATTAATAGTTAAACTTATACTTTCCAGATGTCCTATAGACCTACTTAATTCCGTTTAATAGTTATTAAGCCTTACTATAGGAATAACAGTTCCGAGCCTTTACAGGATACCCTAGAGGATACCCTAGAGGATACCCTAGAGGAGAACTATAATCAATATACTCTAGAAGGAGACTATAATTCTAATACAATTATAGCAGATATGCCGTAACTATAACGCGGTAGAGGTCGCCTAAAAAGATTACAAAATCGCTAACACCTTATTAATTTTAAAGAGCAATTTATTACCGCTATTAAAAGTAGAGACGAGTTATTAATAGCCTTTATAATAGCTAAAAAGAAGGCTGACTTTAAGCTCGCAAAACAGCTCTAAAAGGAAGGCCGTATTATAACTTTAGAAGCTCCTTTCTAAGCATCTAATAAGCAGGAAATTGACGGTCTTATTATAAGAGGAGTCTTTAAGTTTAAGAACTATGACCCTACCAAGTTTAATAGAGTTCGCATATTTAGGTTAAGAATGGTTAACAAGATTAAAGGCAAAGCTACTAATACCCCATTTAAGAAGTTAAGGCTGGTTATTTAAGGTTATAACAATAACGGCAAAGAAGTAATCCTTATGTAATCCCCTATAATTTAACGAGCTAGTTAGTAAGTTATTATTACGCTAGCTCCCTCCTTAATAAAGAATAGAATGGCGGTTTATCTATAAGATATTACTTAGGCCTACACCCAATTAGAGATACACCTTTAGCGCTTAATACTAGCATACCTTCTAGAGTAAATTCGCCACCAATATCCTAAGGATATAATTATAGTTATACTTAAGCCATTATATAGAATTATAGAGGTAGGAACTTATTAGTAGGCTACCTACAGCAAGCACTATAAGGAGAAGCTTTTAATAACTATTTCTATATTCGATCCCTGCTTCCTTATTATAACTACGGGAACTTTATTCGGAATTATCGGTATATAAACTAATAATACAATTATCTTGGGAGATAATTAATTCTTAGCTCTTAAAGAAGATAAGCTAGTAAAGGTAAATCTTATAGCAAAGCTAAAGGAAAGACTTAATATAATAATACTATTGCTCTTTAACGGATATATCCTTTCCCTAAATAAGGACTCCATTACTTTACGCCAGAAGGGTTAAAGTAAGAAGATTAACATTATTAACGTTAATTCCCTAAAGCAAGGATACGTAGAGTAACGCGCTTGTGGAGCTTATATTGCTTCTATCTGTCAGCCTAAGGCTTCCTTTAATCTCTCTATTGCCGCTTAATACTAAGAACTAACTAAGGAGGACGTTCTTGCCCTAAATAAGCGCCTTTTTTAGTAAATAACCCATTTTAATCGGGGACTACTTTATATACCTATTAATCTTTCCGCTGCTAAGCTCTTTATATTTATTAACGGGTCGTTTATAAATAATAAAGATTTTAGCTCCTAGCTAGGATATAAGATTATTATCGCGAACAAATCTACTGGAGAGAATAACTTCACGATCTATAGTAATCTTATCTATTAGAGCTTAACTAAGAGCAAGCGCGTTACTTAGAGCGTTCTCGCATTAGAGATATATGGAATAGTTAGTAGAGTAAATATAGCAATTGCAATTAGAACTACCTTAAAGATAATTATAGATTAACTTAAACTTCCTACTATTCCTATAATCGTGTACACCAATTTATATTCCCTCTACGAGTATTTAGTTAAGCTTAGTACCACAAAGAAGAAGCGCCTTATAATTGATATTATAGCACTTCGGCAATCCTATAAGCATTAAGAACTCTTTAAGATCTAATAAATTAATAGCTAAGATAACATAGTAGATGTGATAATAAAGGCAAGCCTAAACAAGGCACTAGAGACGTTTGTAGACACAAATACTCTATATATGCGAGTTAAAGGTTAAGTTAAGAGGGAAACTTAGAGAAGTTAAGATCTTATAAAACTTTAACCGCCGGTTAAAGTTGTCTAATTGGTTAGATTCTTGCTAAGAGCGCCGCACCTAGTCAATTCGGGTGGCGGTGTAGAGTTCTGCCGATGCTATTCATTAAGCTGGCTAATTAGGATTTTCCATGCCCGGCATAGAAAAATCGCCATTAGCTCGCTTACTACTAGCGCCTTGGCGGCCACTCGTCTTCGCGTTATCCGCCAAATCCTGCCAACTGCCGTATTATCGCATATTGTCGCATATTATTTAGTATTGTTATACACTATCTGGTATTATTACATGCTGTCTGTTTGTATATATATAGATAGCAACTACAAAAAGAAGAGTTGCCAGTGTCGGGAATGAGGCAAGTTGCCGTCACGTGTCAACGTGGCCCTAGCGCGGTGAGGAACCCTAAGTTCCTTACCCCTTTCCTCATTCTTAACTAATAAGCAAGAATAATAATCATTATACTATCTACGAACCGTAGCTACGTAATATCCCCTTGTGTAACCAATAATAACTAAATATAAAAAAAGTAGAGGGGCTTAAGGGATAATTAGAAATAGAAGTCCTTATAGAGATTTATAAAGAGGTCTATAATACTATTATAGTCTAATACCTTAAGAGCGGAGATATTAAAGTTATCCTAAAGAACTAATAGGTAAAGGAATAAGCTATAAGGGTAGGAGATAGGCTAGGAGAACGTATTAGTATAAAAGTACTTTATAAAGATTACCTAGTTAAAGTCCTAGTAGTTCCCTTTAGCCTTAGGGTAAAAAAGGGACGCTAGGCAAATAATATAGCAACTATATATAAAATAGTAAAATAAACGGAACGCCTTATACTAGGACTTAAGATTACCTAAATCTAATAGCTTTAATAGGAAAATATAAACTAAGTATATAATAAAAATAATAAGAGGATATAAAGGTCGCTAATGACTTACTAAGGAGTTGCTAGTTAAATATATAGCTCCCTTATTATTAGCATATATATACTAGAAATGTAAAAACTCCTTATCTAAAAAGGTATTATTATAAATGGCCTTATATATAACGTAAGGCTCTATAACTATAGACTCTACCTAAAATAATACTATTACTATATATAATAGGGATATACCTAATCTATATACGCAGTATAGGTGTGCTATAGCTACTATATAGGCCCCTATAATATAAAATACTACTTAAATTAAGACTAAATAAAATATATAAACTGCTACTAAAGTATATATAAGGTGTAGGAGAAAGAAAACTATATTAAATATAGGAGATAGAAGGTAAGGGCTTAATAATTACGGGAATAACTGCACGCTAGGTTATATAAATAGAAATAATAGGTAATAAGCTAAGGGGACGTAGGTACCTTCCTAGCGTTTCCTACCTTTAATACTAGGGGGCTAGGCTAGCTATCTTAAGCGCTAATAGGCTAAAAGCGACGCTGCGTGATATTATTAGACTAAATAGGGATATAAGGGTTATAGGGGATATAAGGGAGAGAACGTCCTATAGGAAGACCCCTATAGATAGTAATAGTAAGCTTAAAACTAGAATAATTAAGAATTAGACTTAACGCGGTAAATATAATATTTATAGCTAACCTATAAAGAGTATATAGCTATTTAGTAAGAATAGGGGAAGAACCGGAGAAAATAATAGATTTAGATATAGAAGCGCTAGTAGGAATATAAGATATGGGAATAGAAAGCTTTATATAAAAAAAGTAGCGACTAGGGTACAGATATAAGAGATAAAAGCTCTAAATATTCTAGAGAAAGTAGAAATAGAAGAAGTAAGAAATAAAAAAGAGATAAAGGACCCTTACTAGGGGTCCGCTACCTATTTATTATATAGTATAACTGCGGTAATGCAAACTACCGTCTTATAAGGCCCCTACTAGATAGTTTAGATCTAGAGAAATACTATATCCTTACTATATAAGAGCCGTATTATAATACCTATATATAATTAATATACTACCCCTAAGGATTTTAGCTCCTATATAAACTAAAAGCAGCTATACACGTGTACTTTATAATTAGTAAGGCTATTAGCCTATCCTTATAGTTATAGCAGGTAATTAACTTAGATATTATAGTAATAATAATCTAAATATATAGGGGACTGGTATAAATTATTAATATATATAACCCTAGGGTTAAAGGGGTCTTATAAATAGTAAATATTATATTAGTAATAAGTTTACTAGAAACTAAAGATATAGAGTTTATTCTATTAGGAGATATAAACTTCTACTACCCGCGGTAGGGGGGCATCTATATTACTGCTAAATAATAGGTAGAGTGCCTATTAAGAGCTATAGATATTTAGGGCCTTAAGTTAACTACCTCCTTAAAAGTAATTATATAGCAATAAGGTACCGCTAAAAGTATAATTAACCTTATATTTATAGACAAATGCCTATATTAAAGACTTAAAAGGTATAACCCTAAAGAAGAATAGGCACTCGCCTTAGACTATATCGGTAACAACGATATCCTTAGCTTATATCTATAATTTGCCTTAAATAGTAATATGCCTATTCCTTCTTAAGGTGTTATATTATATGCAAACTATATAACTGGTAATAGCGATACCTAATTATTCTGCGCGTGATTAATATAATATCTTAGATATTATTCTAGTGTCTAATTTAATTTTTCTATTTAACCGTCTGTCTGCGGATAATATGCGGTAAAAGTTACTACTCTAACTCCTTATTCCGCTAAGAATACCTCCTAAAATATTACTATAAATTTTGGATCTCTATCTAATATAATCTTGCTTAATGCTCTATATTTTATAAACACTTCCTTAATATAGATTCTAGCGACATCTTCTGCTAATATTTCTTCTATGCATACTATAAAGTATCCCCACTTTATAAGCTTATCTACTATTATTAAGATTATGTTATAATCTTATCTGGTAATAGGGTCTCTTAACTTTAGTAACTTAATAATAAAGTCCTATAATATAACCTCCTATAATCTCTCTAGTATTTTAATAGGTTATAGCCCTCTATATAGCTTATACCTTATTAGTTTATTCCTTTAGTAATCTAAACACTCTTTAGTAACCTTTCTAGCTATCCTCTAGATTCCGTNAATAATATACTCCTCCTAAAGTCTTAATACTAAGCCAATAGCTCTATTATATCCTTAAGTTAGTCCCTTATAGAAATCCTCTATAAACTATTCTGCTATACTCTTTAGGATATACTTTACTTCTCAATTTTCGTATATATCCGCCTATAGGTCTTCTAGTTATGCTTCTAGAATTCTTTATACCTAAAAGCTTTCTAGTAACTTATAAACCTTATCTAGTTCCTCTTAAGTTGCTATAATTTTCGGATAATTATACCTAATTAATCTATCTATGTCTTTTCGTAGTAAAGCCCCTAATGGCTTTTTATTGCTTTGGAGTTCAGCTTTTTAACTTAGAGCGTCTGCTTACGTATTATCTATACCCTTAGTATACTAAATCTTAAAATAGTATTCTATAAGCATTTCTGCCCATCTAATCTATTTTTAGTTAAGTTCCTTTATTGTTAGAAATCCTGTTAGGTTCTTATAATCTATCTTAACTATAAATAGTTTCTCTATACCTTATAAGAATACTTTTTATTTCTTTAGTGCTATAACTATACCTAATAACTCCTTATTATAAATGTTATAGTTTAACTCTAGTAGTATTATCTTCTAACTATAGTATACCACTAGGTGCCATCCATCTTAATATTTCTATATAAAGTATACCCCTAGTATAAAGTCTAATATATCTATTTCTATAACCGTTTCTAGTCCTAGTTAATAGATCTTAAGAACTAGCTCGTAGGTAAATAACCTTTTAACCCCTTTAAATAATTTCCGCTGTTCCTCTCCTTATACCCATAGTTCTTCTTTCTTTGTTAACCGCGTAAATAGTTTGATATCCTTTAACTATTACGCTATAAACCTTCTGCAGTAATTACAAAACCCTAGAAATAATCTTAACTGCATAATATTCTCTAGTTCTTACCAATTTACTATAGCCTTAATCTTCTTTAGATCTATACTAAGTTAGCCTAGTTTAATAATAAATCTAATAAAATCGGTCTTCCTAGTAAAGAACTTACATTTCTTAATTGCTACTAGTATCTATTCTTCTTATAGTCTCTTTAAGACCCATTTAACATATTCTCTATATTCTTCCTTAGTTATTAAGTAGATAATATTATTATTAAGGTATACTATAATAAATTTATCTAGGTATTCTCCTAATATATTATTAATACGCTTCTAGAATATTATTAGTGCGTTTATAAATCCGAATTGCATAACTAATAGTTTATACAGTCCTTCCTTTAACCTAAAGACTGCCTTTTATTCGTCGCCTTCCTTAATTTTAATCTAATAGTACGCCTATCTTAGATCTATCTTCGTAAAGATTTACGCGTTGCCTATCCTATCTTAAATTTCGCTAATTAAGGGTAAAAGATATCTATCCTTCCTGGTAATGCTATTTAACTATCTATAGTTAATATACAGCCTTAGTTTGCTATTCTTCTTTAGTATAAACAGTACTAGATAACCTATTAATAACTGCGATAGTCTAATATATCCCTTTTATAGATTTTCCTAAATAAACTCTTTTAATACTCTACCCTCTTCTTTGGTAAGCTTATAGGTTAAAAAGAACTTTAGACTTATTCCTAGTTTTAACTCTATCTTATAGTCCTATACTATATACTCTAACAGCTTCTTACTTTTTAGTAACTATAGTCTTTTACCATACTTATAGTATCTCTTTAGTACGTAACTTAAGCCTTACTTAGTCTCCTTATATATCACTCCAACTTAGTACTATATCAACTTAGTTTATTATTATATTTTACGGCGTTAAGTATCTCTAATATTAACCTAACCTGTAATCTAATTAATCCTTAGGTTATATTTCTATAACTAAGGCATTTCTAGTACTGCCTTATTATTTCCTAATAGTAATATATCAAAAAATATCTCGATTTATCTCCCTTTAATGGTTAACTAAATAGGTCCTATTTTAAGATTAATAATGCTTCCTCCGTAGGCTATCGGATCTCCTAAAATTATTACTAATAGGTAAGAATGTTCTTTCTTCCTATACGGTAGTCCTATTCTTTTAACTGCTATTAGTAAGATATAGTTCCTTATTGCTCTACTATCTATTAATACCTTAAACTATTAATCTTACCACTTAACTCGTAAATTTAGGTATTATCCTTAAATTCCTTTAAGGGTCTAAGGCTCTACTACTAGTTCCCTCTAGTTTTATAGGTCTCTACTTTTCCTAACTANTAGNTACTTAATTCTGTTTATACTTAGTCTACTTTTAGCTAATACTTAGTTCGCTTTTTATCTTTAATATACTATAGATAGGTATTCTCTAGATATTCCCACCATTATCGTCCATCTAGGTATTCTTCCGTAAGGAATCTTCCTAGTTAAAGTATTAAGTCCCCTTATTCTTAAACTTCTACTAGGTGCTAACTATATATATACTTAGCATTTTAATATTTCGCCTTATCTAATAACTAGTGCATCCTTACTAGGTATTTCCGGTTCTTATCTTTTAGTGCTCTATACATGTTATACGCATTATCTACGTACGCAATCTATACTAATATATAGTGTGCTTAGTGTCTTAGGTTAACTCTTAGCTTATCTTTATCCTTAAGTTTAAACCTTTCTTATGTTAATCTAAGCGTTATAACTTTATTTATAGGTACTAAAATTCGCCTTTCACTTCTCTAGTCCTCTAATTACTCCTCTAGCTCTTTTAACGTTATAATTAAGGCTCCTTTAATATAAGTTATAGCCTTTTCTATAATCGGGTAGTCTTAGATAACTTTTTCGTTTAACCATATATAGAAATCTTCCCACTTATTATTATGTCGTTGCCTATACCACTTTTAGTACAGCTGCTAGAGTGTATATAGCTTATCCGTTAAGAAGTATCTTCTTATTACTATATTGTAATAGCCTTTTATATGTTATTCTTTAAACCTAATAGGAATCCCTAAATCCTCTTCTTATTCCAGTTCGGTAAGCCACTTAGCTTATAGTATGCCTGCTCTAGGCCTATTAGTAATCTTTTATACTAGCGATTTGTCCCTAGTACGTCCTAATGTACTAGATCTCTTATCTAGTTTCTGTTCTTACTATGCGATAATTCTTTACCTAAATTCTTTTATGGTTTCCTTTAGTTTGCGTCTTATAGATTAATTCTTAAAGTCTTCTTACTTTTTAATCCTTGTATTAACATCTTGATCTTTAGGCCAAATACTATATTCCCCTAGTAAGTTTTCTAGGTCTATATATCTATCTCCTAGTTTAACTACTATTTATACTGCAGATTCTCTAATCTATAAAGAAGCTTCTTACCTCTTCCTTATAGGTGTCCTTATTTATACTCCAAATTCTTAGTCCCTTAGATTCTTTAATTCTAAGCTTGCTTCTAACTTAAGCTTAGCTCCTGCCTTAGTCTAACTAGGCTTAGGTGTTCTTATCTCGTCTTAAGAGTCTTAAATCTCACTTATCTTATCTTAAGAGTCTCATACCTATGGGAAACTCTATCCCAAGCTTATTTATATATCTTTAAACTAAGCTACTACCCTACTCTATCAGTTTCTATCCGTTATAGGTCCTTAGGTATACCTTATCTCGTCTTAAGAATCTTAAGCCTTTAGCCTCTTACCTTTATTAAGTGCCGAAGTAGTTCGCTATCCTACTTCTCTTGCGTCTTATAAAGCAATAGATATCGTATCTAGTGGGGTCTTAATCCCTACTAATATTCCCTATTCTATAGTGGAATTATCCTCTACCTCTTATATAATATCTCCGAGGTTTACGCGTTCCTAATAAACCACCTTTATTACCTTATTATTATAAAATGTTTCGCCTACGTTAAATTCATTATCCTTAATATCCGATCTGCGAACTAGTTCGTTAGTTCCTCTATACTTTATAAATTTTAGCTCCTATAGCCAATAGCTTGCGCTATACTTAGCGTCTTTATAAATTTAGTATGCGTTATTATAACAAAACATAAAACTTCTAATTAAACATTCCTTTGTTCCTCGCAGTACACTATTATCCCTTTATATGTATATATCTTCTACTATTAGTCTAGTTCCCTTTATTGCATAGTATCTCTAACTATCTTTATAATCCCTTACAAAGTAACCTTATTTTCCACAATTTATATAAGCTCTATCTTTAAACCATTAACTTTACTATAGGGTCCGCCTAAACGTCTTCTACTACTAAGATCCCTAGTTTAGCCTCTACTCCTTAATCCTGTAATTACTAGATTCTTAGCCTCTAGGTTTTTATAGTTTCTTACTCCATCTCTTATAGGCTTCTTTAGTACCACTTAGGTCCATTAGCTCTACGCCATACTATAGTTTCTAACTTAGCTTTTATTACTGCGTACTCTGCGCCTTATATAACTATAAAACTCTATCCTAACCTCTCTTAGTCTACTCCCTTTAGTAGATCCTATTATTAATCTTTATTACTTAATCTATTAGTTCCTATAGGGTATCCGCATCTTCTATTAGGATAATCACGTCCTAGACTTTAGCCTTAAGTCCCTATTTATACTATGCCATAAGCGCCTTATCGTTCCACTCTACTTATATTACTAACGTTTGGAACTATATTATATACTTAATTGCTAAGGTTCGTTATATAATATCTTAGAGTTTTCTTTCCGCCGTAGTTATTACCTCTAGGTCTCTAAATATTTATATAAGTTATTCTACAAATCTATTCTAGCTTAAGAACATAAACCGTACTTCCTAATTAGTAGATATTATACCGTTCGCTTATATCTCTATAAGGTAAGGCTTAAACTATTTAAGTGCTCTTCCTATTAAGAACAGTCCTATATATGCTATTTAATCCATAGGTATTACTAGCTTTGCTCCCTCTTACGCGACCTTAAAGTATATCTGCATAAGAAATCCTTTAAGCTTCAATCTCTCTCCTAAGAATCTTTTAATTAATAGTAACTTAACCTTTACTACGCCTATCCCTTTAATCCTATTTTCTAACATTGCATTATTTTCTATTAGCCAGTTAACTATCTCTTATAATTATCTAACCGTTACAGGTTGCTATAAGTCAGTATCTACTATACTAGTGTCATTACCTAATCTCAAAGTAGTTGCCGCCATCGATAGCGTTATGGTGGCTGCTTTTGGTGGCATATTATTCAACTTTCTGTATTTAATACTGTAACTAGGTAGTAATTATATAATAAAACCTTATAGCAGGAACTACGGTAGGCTCATTAATAGGCTAGGTATATAGGAAATGTAAAGATAGTAGTTAACAACGTAATAATAACTAGTGGAGTAGTTGCCTAATAGATTAACTTTAATTATATTCTAAGAATCACTATAAGGAAGGAACTATCTAGGTAGGGACTAAGGGTCCTTAAATACACAACCATACTCCTATAAAATCCTTCTTATACGTAATATACGTCTTATACATAAGGTACGTAAGTTCCTCTCGTTCCTCTCGTTTAATACGTAGCATATTATATGACCTCGGTTACTATTCCTCGTCACATAGCTCTATCGGCTCCATCCTAGACCGTACTTGTATTAACTAACTAGCTTCTTCCAACTCTTCCCCAAGTAGTCGTAACATTGTACTTAAAGCGTCCGTAACAATTTCCTTACTTTACGCAGGTAATAGAAAAGGGTATATACTTTTATTTTATAGGCGTAAAAGAAATACTACTAATTTATAGGCGCAGAAGAGATATTACTAATTTATAATCTTTATAGGGCCTAGGTTAAGTTTAACCGTTAGCTCTAGACTTAGCTTTGAAGTAGGAAGGATACCCTAATTATAATTATAGATAACCTTATAGCTAACTATAGATTTTAGTATCTAGTATAGATTAAGCAAGGCTTTAATTATATTAATTTAATATTAGAGCTTCTGTTATAGCGTAAGTTTAGGATAGTATTAATATAAGAGTTTAGTAATATATTTTTATTCTAAACTATACTTTACTAATTCTAGTTTTTATTTTTCCTTACTTAGACTAATAGCCAATAGGGTAAGTTATTGTCTTAAATCTTTAGTCTTAATTCTATTAAAAAATTTAAGCTATATTTTCTTCTATTTCTCTTTTTTAAAGATCTTTTTCTAATTTTGTAAATCTAATATAGCTTGCGTATATAATTTATACTCTTTACTCTTAAGTGCCTATATATTTTTAAGAGTTCTATATAGTTCCCTAGTTACTTTAAATAGGGTATTACGCCGCTAATAAAGCTCTATAATAAGTGGGTAAGTTTTAAATTTTTTTTATTAAATCTATAATAGCTTTAGAAGCCTATAGGTTAGTATCCTAACTAAGATAAGTTAGGGACTTAAAAAGTATATTAGTCAAAGGGCGTTTAAGGAAAGCAGCCTATATATTATATTAAATCCGCTTATTAATATAAGCCTAATAAATCCCAGTATCTCTATAACCTATAACCTATTATAATAATAATAATTTATTACTTAACGTCTAATTTAGATCCCTATTAGGTCTACGTGGACTACTCCTTATTTATATATAGGGAGAAAACTTAACTTAAGAAAACCCTGTAATTCATTTTCTTACCTTTTAAGACTTACCTACTTAACGCCTATAAGTTATCAGTAGTGCTTTACTACCTTACTTTTTAATTTTTTTAGAAACTATTACTACTATAATAGGCCTATAGACGCGCTAGTATTATAATCTTTACTCTACTACTATATAGTTATTAGGGGACGCCTATTACTCACCCCTTTACCTTTTATTACTATTTCCTCTATAACCCGGAACTAATTTAGTATATTTTAGCTAATAAGCTACTAGGTAACCGCCTTAAGACCTTTTTATATTAAAAGCAGTGTATTATAGTTCTCTATACTAGCTACTAAGAGTATTACTTTTTAGTTAATATATAAGGAGCATAATAGTATTATATATTTTAGTGTCTGTTTTAGCTAGCTATATTTATATCTTAGGCTACCTACCTAGTAGAGCCAATCTTTTAGTCCTATTATTCCTATTCTTAAAAGTATTACTAATATATTTTCTACCTTTATTAGACCTTTTTAGAGCTCTTAGGTATTTACCCCCTATAGTATTAATTATACTATAGCTTAGGTTGCTCTTACCTAGGTTAGCCTTTATACCTTTAACTCCTATATCCCTCTTTAGTATTGGTCTAACTAGTATTATATTATAGTAGATAGTTTCCTAATACTCTTTTATACTTTGCTTTAGCTCCTTTTTTTTCTTACTATTATCTTTACTAGCCTCTTATACGTCTTCCTTTTTTTTATAGACCTAGGCCCTAATATAGTACTATTCTTCTTCTCCTTTCTCTACCTATTTCTCTAATATATCTTCCCTACTTTAGGGTGTTTAGTTTCCTCTCCTGTAGGGCACCCTAGGGTCCCTCCATAGTTTATTTAGGCGTATCTTAATATAGTTTATAATATTAAAGTTACGCTTTTTTTATACCCTTTATATTATAGCGGCTATAATATATAATTATAGGGGGGGATATTAGCTTCCTTCTTAAGCAGTACTATAGTCGTTTGCTTATACCTACCTATTATACTCTAAAGATAGGCTATTTAGACCTTTTAGAGTAATTTAAGAAGTAATTTAGGGGGGCCTTTTTTGGATTCTTCTATTGCCCAAATACTAGATCCGTACGTTATAGTTAGCTAAATAACTGCTATATATAGTATGCGTAACCTTTAAAAGTATAGACCCTATATAGAATTAATAATCCTAAATATTATAATATACTAAGCTTGGCCCTTATAGAACGCTTATAACGTATATGCGCTCTACTAAAGCTTACTATCTACCTATACTCCTAATACCCTTAGGCCTTAAACTAGTTAACCCCTAAAGCCTTAAATATAAATTATATGTTAGAGATTTATAAATTAGTTATGTTTTCTTATAAAATAAATTAGCTAGTATTTTTCTAAAGAGAATTAAACTCTATATTATCTTGCCTATTTTATATAAGTATTATAGGCTTTCTCTAGTATTCTGCAATTCTTTACGGCTATTAGCCTATATATAATTAGGTTTATATTATTAATAAAGCCTATCCCCTAGGTTGCCCCTTTTTTTTTAAAAAACAAAAAGTTAAGTAGGTTACTTATAAAGAAGAGAAAGAGTATAGGTAAGAGGGGTAATCCTTATAATATTTCTATTATAACTATACTAGGGGGGCTCTAGTATCCGCTAAAGACTAATAATGTTTCTTTCTAGCTTATAAACCCTTAAATAAATTATATAATCTATTTTAGAAAGCCTATTACGGACGCTTTAAGTACGATATTACGACTACTTGGAGAAGAGACGGAAGAAGCTAGTTGGTTAATTTAGGCACGGTTCAGGATGGAGCCGATAGAACTATATAACGAGGAATGGTAACCAAGGTTACATAATATGCTACGTATTAAACAAGAGGAATGAGAGGAACTTACGTACCTCACGTATAAGACGTACATCACGTACAAAAAGGATTTCATAGGAGTACGGTTGTGTATTTAAGGACCCTTAGTCCCTACCTAAATAGTTCCTTCCTTGTAGTAATTCTTAGAATACAATTAGAGTTAATCTGTTAGGCAACTACTCCACCAGTTATTATTACGTTGTTAACTTTTATACTTGCATTTCCTATATACCTAGCCCATTAATAGAACCTACCGTAGTTCTTACTATAAGGTTCCATTACACAATCACTACCCAGTTACGGTATTAATACAAAATCGAATAACATACCACCAAAAGCAGCCACCATAACGCCATCGACGGCGGCAACTACTTCAAGGTCAGGGGGTGACACCAGTATAGCAGACACTAACTCGCAACAACCTATAACGGTAGGATAATTATAAGAAATAGTGGATCGATTAATAGAAAATAATACGGTACTTAAGAACAGACTTAATAAAATTGGAGCAGTAAAGGTTAAGTTACTATTAATCAAACAATTCTTAGGAGAGAGATTAAAGCTTAAAGGATTTTTAATGCAAATGTATTTTAAAGTCATACAAGAAGGGGCTAAGTTAGCTACAACAATGGACTAGATAGCCTACGCAGGACTATTTCTAACAGGTCGGGCACTTAAATAGTTTAAACCCTATTTAATAGAGATACAGGCTAATAGGATAACTACCGCAAATTAAGAAGTACGATTTATATTTTCTAGCTAGGCAGGATTCGCGGAATAATTAACACAGATGTTTGGGGACCTAAAAGCAATAACTACAGCAGAGAGAAAGCTTTAGGACCTAATACAGCGAACTTCAGCAATTAAGTACACGACACAGTTTTAAACACTTACAATATAAGTTAAGTGGAATAATAGGGCGCTTATAGCACAGTACAAACAGGGACTTAAGGCTAAAGTCTAAGACGTAATTATTCTAATGGAAGATGCGGACACCCTAAGGGACTTAATAGATTAAGCGATTAAGATCAATAATAGGATCTTCTAAAGGGAACAGGCTAAGAAGGGCCAGGACAGAGTTCCATAGTTATATAAGACGCAGAGTACGCAACAACCAAAGCCAAGTTAGAAACTATGGTATGGCGCAGAGCTAATGGACCTAAGTGGTACCAAAGAAGCCCATAAGAGATAGAGCAAACTATAGAAACCCAGAGGATAAGGATTAAGTAATCAAAGGTCTAAGGAGCAGAGGCCGAATCAGGGATCTTAACAGCAGAAGACATTCAGGCGGACTCCACAACAAGAGAAATAGTTTAAAGAAGGAGCTTACATAAATTACGGAAAATAGGGTTATTACGTCAAAGACTATAGAAGTGGGCAGAGTCACTATATAGTAAAGGGCATAAGACTAGCAGATAATATATACGTACAAAGGGACAATAATGTGCTGCGAGGAACAAAAGAATATTTAATTAGAAGTTTTGCGTTTTGCTATAACAACGCATGCCAAATTTATAAGGACGCTAAGTACGGCGTAAGCTATTAGCCATAAGAGCTAGAGTTAAAAGGACTTAGAGGAACTATAGAGTTAGATAAAAAATAAGATCAACTCTACAAGCTAGATTAGAATATCACAGCAACGTGTAGATAACGATTAGTAATAATAACAATGGAGTTAGAGTACTTATTAATTAATAGCAACGAGGACAGTAAAGGAACTAACTAGGGGTATCTAAACCTTAATAACGTAACAGAAGTAGAGACTAAGACCGCCATAAAGCAAGGATTAGTAACGGGTATTATAACACCATTAGATACGGCATCCATCGCTTTATAAGACGGAAGGAGCAATATCTAGAGACAATTAAGCAAGTAGACGACTGCTAGTGCTAGCTCACCACTTAATAAAGGCAAAAGGCCAAAGGCTTAAGATTTTTAAGACAAGATAAGAGACAACCAAGATTCTTAAGAAGAGATAAGGCATACCTAAAGACCCATAACGGACAAAAACCGATAGAGCAGGGCAGCAGCTTAGTTCAAAGACATACAAATAAGCTTAGGATAAGAATTCCCAACGGTATAAGATTCTTAAGGCGAGATAAGTAAGATCTAAGACTTTTAAGATAGGACGAGGACACTAAGTAAGCCTAGTTGAACTAAGGCTGGAGCTAAGCTTAAGTTAGAAGCGAGCTTGGGATTAAAGAACCTAAGGGGTTAAGAATTCGGGGTATAAATCAGGACACCCACAGATAAGAGGTAAGGAGCTTCTTTATAGATTAGAGAATCTGCGGCATAAACAGCAATTAGACTAGGAGACGAATATATAAACCTAGAGGATTTACTAGTTAAACAAAGTGTTTAAATTAAAGATCGAAAAATTAATACTAGGATTAAAAAGCAAGACGACTTTAAGGATTAAAGCATAAGGCGTAAACCAAAAGAAACTATAGAAGAATTTAGGCAAAGAATTATCGTATGGTAAGAACAGAAACTAAATAAGAGATCTAGCATATTAGGACGTATAAAGGACAGAGCACTAGTATAAAGAATTACTAATAGGCCGAGAGCGGGTATATTAAGAGCCAAGTGGCTTACCAAACTAAAAGATAAAGAGGATTTAGGGATTCTAACTAGGTTTAAGGAACGACACATAAAGGGCTGTCATAATGCAGTAATAAGAAGATACTTCCTTACGGACAGACTATATATACTCCAGCAGCTGTACTAAAAGTGGTATAGGCAAAGGCACAATAATAAGTGGGAAGATTTCTATATATAGTTAGATAAAAAAGTTATCTAGGACTACCTAATTATAAAGAAGGCCATAACATATATTAAAGGAGCCTTAATTATAATGTTAAAGGATCTAGAGGAATATTTAGAGGACTAAAGAAGCAAGAGGCGCATCTTAGTACCTATAAATAAAGTCGTAGCATTTAGATCAGTATAATAAAGGTTTAAACTTAAGGATAAAGACGAGCTAAGAGTTGACCCAAAGCACCCAGTACACCACACGTTATTATAGATCGCGTATATAGACAATATATACGAAATACATAAGAATCTAAAGGAAAAGAATTGGAAATACCCTATAAAAATATACTAGATAATAGATAAGTAGCAGTATAGGAACGCCAAATATATACATAGATGGTATCCAGCAGAAATCTAAAAGGAAGGAAGTTTAGTACTTTAACCAGAAAGATTCCTTATAGAAGAATACTTAGACGGACAATAGTAGTGGGAATACCTAGAAAATACGTATCTATAGCATATTAAAGATATAAAGTAAACTAGGCATTAGCTAAAGAGTAAGCTAAGTACACTAGGATTAAGCAGCTAATAGTTAGGAAAAGTAGAGGCCCATAGAACCAGAGGGAGCTAGTAGTAGAGCCTTAGACCCTTAAAGGAATTTAAGGACAACACCTAAATTTACAAGTTAATTAGTAAGATCAGCAGTTTAAAGCGCTAATAGATAATAAAGTAACGCGAAACCATATCTTACTAACAGCAGTTAAGAGAATAGGACTACCTCACAAACAAAAGGAGTAACCTTACCTATTAGTGATAATTTTAGGAGATCTAATAGCCTACGGAGGAGGCATTATTAATCTTAAAACAGGACCTATTTATATAACTATTAAGGGAAGACAAATTAAGATGTCTTTTAATATCCTACTATTAGGACAGGACGAGGCAGTATTAGATATGCCTTAGTTACAAGAATATAATCTAAGGATCAATTAGATCACAGGTCAAGTTAATATTAGAGATACTTAACGCCATAAGATACAACAATAAGCTAAGTTAGTATAGTACTAAGTAGGAGCGACCTACAAAGAAACGGAAAAAGAGCTAAGCTATATACCAAAGAGATACTATAAGTACGGCAAGAAACTATAGTCACCGGAAAGTAAAAAGCTGTTAGAATATATAGCATGGGACTATAAAATAGAATTAGAACTAGGAATAAGTCTAAGGTTCTTTCCAATCTATAAGCTTACCGAAGAAGAAGGTAGAGTATTAAAAGAGTTTATCTAAGAGAACTTACAAAAGGGATATATTAGACTATTGCAGTCATTAGCGGGTTATCCAGTACTATTTATACTAAAGAAGAATAGCAAACTAAGGCTGTATATTAACTATAGATAGTTAAATAGTATTACCAGAAAGGATAGGTATCCTTTACCCTTAATTAGCGAAATCTAAAATAGGATAGGTAATGCGTAAATCTTTATAAAAATAGATCTAAGATAGGCGTACTATTAGATTAGGATTAAGGAAGGCAATAAATAAAAGGTAGCCTTTAGGTTAAAGGAAGGACTATATAAACCATTAGTTATATAATTCGGGCTTATAAACGTACTAGCAACGTTCTAAAAGCGTATTAACAATATATTAGGAGAATACTTAGATGAATTTATTATAGTATATCTTAATAATATTATTATCTACTTAATAACTAAGGAAGAACACGGGGAATATGTTAAATAGGTTTTAAAGAGACTATAAGAAGAATAAATGCTAGTAGCAATTAAGAAATATAAGTTCTTTACTAGGAAGACCGATTTCGTTAGATTTATTATTAAACTAGGCTAACTTAATATAGATCTAAAAAAGATTAAGGCTATAGTAAATTAGTAAGAACTAGAGAACGTTATATAGTTAAGATTATTCCTAGGGTTTTGCAATTACTGCAGAAGGTTTATAGCGCAGTAGTTAAAGAACATTAAGCCATTTATACAGTTAATAAAGAAAGAAGAACTATAGGTATAGGAAAAGGAGCAAAGAGAACTCTTTAAAAAAGTTAAAAAGTTGTTTACCTAGGAGCCAGTTTTTAAGATCTATTAACTAGAACTAAAGACGGTTATAAAGACGGATATATTAGACTATACACTAGGGGCGTGCTTTATATAAAGATATTAAAATAGATAGCACCCAGTAGCATACTATAGTCGGAAGATAACACTACTAGAGTTAAACTATAACATCTATAATAAGGAGTTATTAGGTATAGTTACAGTATTAAAGAAATAGAAAGCATTCTTATAAGGCATAGAGAAACCATTTATGGTTAAAATGGATTATAAGAACCTAATAGGATTCCTAATAATAAAGGAACTCAACTAGAGATAGGTTAAATGGGCGGAGATGCTTACGGAATACCATTTTAAGATTTAGTATACTAAAGGTACAGATAATACGCGGGCAGATGCTCTAAGCCGTAAAGCTAAACTATAAAATAAGGAAAAGCCATTAGGGGCTTTATTGCGAAAAGATATAGATAGATTAATTAGGTACAATTATCCGAAAATCACAGCAACTTAAGAAGATAATAAACTAAAGAAAGTCTACGAGATACTAGAAAGCTTTTAGGCATAAAGAATTCTAGAAGCACAGCTAGAAGATCTATAGACGGATATATACAAAAATCGAGAAGTAAAGTATATCCTAAGAAGTATAGTAAAGTAGTTTATGGAAGACTTCTATAAGGGATTAACTTAAGGACATAATAGAGCTACGGGCTTAGTGTTAAGACTCTAGAAGGAGTATATTATTAACGGAATCTAGAGGATAGCCAGGAAGGTTATAAAGGAATATCTAGATTACTAAAGGAATAAACTAACGAGGTATAAGCCATATAAAGGGCTACAACCTATTAAAATACCAGAAAAACCATAGGAGGTTATATTATGGGACTTTATTATTAAGTTACCAAAGTTAAGAGATTCTATTACCGGACAAGATTATAACGTAATCTTAGTAATAGTAGATAAGCTTACGAAGTGGGGATACTTTATAGCATGCACAGAGGAAATCTTAGCAGAAGATGTTACTAGAATCTATATTAAGGAAGTATTTATAAAACACGGAGTACTAAGCAAGATTATATTAGATAGAGATCCAAGATTTATAGCAGCATTTTGGGAAGTGTTCTTAGCGGAGTAAGAAGTTTAAGCAGTAACTTCCACCGCATATTATCCGCAGACAGACGGTTAAACAGAAAGATTAAATTAGACGCTAGAGCAGTATCTAAGGCATTATGTTAATTATATATAGAACAATTAGGTATCGCTATTACTAGTTATACAGTTTATATACAATATAACACCTTAAAAAGGAATAGGCATATTACCATTTAAGGTAAATTACGGATATAAGCTAAGAATATCGTTATTACTATAGCAAGCGAAGAAAACGAGTAGTACAGCTAAAGAGAGAATAAAGACGTTAATAAATCTTTATATAAACCTTATAGAATTAGTAAAGAAAGTGCAAGAGAGAATAAAAAAGTACTATAATACTAGGAGATCTAAGGGACCAGATCTTAAGGAGGGAGATAAAGTATGGCTACTACACAAAAATTTTAAGAGTCGACAACTAAGCAAGAAGTTAGACTATGTCAGACTAGGACCTTTCAAAATTACATAGAAAATTTCACTGGTTACGTTTAAGTTAAACCTACTAGCTAAAATAAAGATTTACCCTATACAGCATATTACAATGCTAGAGCCAGCATACGGGAATATTAAGCCACCAGCCTATAAAGCAGACACGTATAGAGGATAAGAAGAAGATAAATGGTAAGTATTAAGGATTGTTAATTATAAGGACATTAATAACAAAATATAGTATAAGGTTAAGTGGATAGGCTATACTAAGACTACCTAGGAGCTACTAGAGAACCTAAAGAATGCTATAGAAAAGGTACAGGAGTATCGGAAGAGAAAAGGTCAGGCAATATTAATAAAGGGGAATCGCCAAAGAACGAGCCACCTAAGGGGGACATAGGAGGAGCGACTGCTGAACTACTCGGATCTGTTTCCTTCTCTATTAGAGGAGAATCTGTTCTTTCATTACCTAGTTCCTACAGACCTTATTCTATAAGTTTCTACTCCTTAAAACGAACCTTCTTATAAACCTTCTTAAGACGAAGCAGATAAGCAGATGCCACAATTTAAGCATTTAGAGCCTTCTATTCTGCGTTACGGGAACGTTCTAACTTAGTAAGGGCTTATAATAGTTTACCATCTAGCCGCGCAGCAGTAGATTAAATATAAGACCCTAAGACAAATTAACTAGGGAACCAGATAACTATTTAGAGTAATAGAACGCGCATATTTAGTATTAAAAGTAGAGTAAACGTTACAGGACAAATAAATATTTACTTTAGTGCACTCCGAGCAAGAGGACGGTTATCGCGAAGATGGGTTCGCTAACGCAATATAAACTAACCCCTCTTTTAAACAATAAGAACACGGAGATAGTATAATCTCACTAAGAGATAATATTGCAGCAATAGTGCGAGCACGACGTTAGGCGTATGAAGAAGAAATTGCTTTAGGTATAATAAGTAATAATATTAACTAAATTAATTAGACGGATATTATACCTCTAGTAAACAACTTAAAGATGTTTTAAATCTTTAAGAATAAAGATAAAGAGGAGGAAGATGGTATTACGGACGCTTTAAGTATAATATTATAACTATTTAGAGAAGAGACGGAAGAAGCTAGTTAGTTAATTTAGGCATGGTCTAAAATAGAGCTAATAGAACTATGTAACGAGGAATAGTAACTAAGGTTATATAATATGCTACGTATTAAATAAGAGGAATAAAAGGAACTTATATACCTTACGTATAAGACGTATATTACGTATAAGAAGGATTTTATAAGAGTACGGTTGTGTATTTAAGGACCCTTAGTCCCTACCTAGATAGTTCCTTCCTTATAGTAATTCTCAGAATATAATTAGAGTTAATCTGTTAGGCAACCACTCCACCAGTTATTATTACGTTGTTAACTTTTGTACTTGCATTTCCTACACACCTAGCCCATTGACAGAACCCACCGTAGTTCTTGCTATAAGGTTCCGTTACAAAGCCCTTTACCCTAAGGATATATAGGAGGCGCTTATAGGGTATGTTATTATAAGTACCACTAATATCTAGGCTAAGTATTAATACTATAAAGTCCCTTTATATTACCTATATAGATTTAATGGTAGTAGTAAGTAGCGTAAGTGCTAATAATATTAAGCGGTTCTTTCTTGCCCCTATTTAGCTTTATAGTAGTAAGGTATATTTTTTAGCCATGTCTACTATATAGTTTACTATTACCTTTTCTAAGATCTTACTAAGGGTGTTTTTTAAGGTAATAGGGCGGTAGCTTCCTAAGGTTAAGTAATTTACTTTACCTTCTTTTTATAGAATAACCGTTATTATAGATCTTTTAAGTTATAGGTAGTAGCTTATAGTAAAGCATACTCTAGCTATATCTATAAGTTAAGGTGCTATAAGTAGTCTATAGGTCTTTAAGGCCTTATTTAAAATTCCATCTAATTCTAGTACTATATTATTTAAAAGGCGGCTAATAGTTCTAGCTATTTCCTTTATTATTATATCGCTATTAACCTATAGGCAAGTTACTAGTGTTTTACCTATAATATTACTAAGGTTTACTAGGGCTGGTTAAGGGGAAAACCTTTCTATAAGGATCTTTACCTTCTTATTATTATTATTAGTGGCCTATAATTCCCTTACTCTTTATAGGGGTAGTAGGTATAAGTCTTTTACTAAATACCCTACCTTTTTCTTTACCTATTTTACTATAGCCTAGAGGCCCTTATTATAGGGGAGGCTTAGATTAAAAATATACTTATTTATAAACTATCTCTAGTTATTCTTTGCTTTTTTTTAGGGTATTCTTTAACTAGTTTCTTATATCTTTATATTATCTTTTATTTTTAGAATTATAGCTACTTATATATTTCCTTTTTACTTATTATTAGCTAATAATAAAAACTATATATTATATAGACTATACGTATTACGTATAGGGGCCCAGTTTTAAGACTAGGTAATACTCTTTTAGCCTATTTTTAATTACTACCTAAATCCTTTCTAATCTATGGTTAATTTCCTTAAGGGTAGCTAATAAGCTTCGCTTATTTAGTATTAGGTAGATTTCTTTTAGGTCTTAAAGTTATTATTTAACTCTATTAAGAAAACTGTTTATCTTAAGCTTCCTTATTATATATCTTTTACTACTTAATTACACCTTAATATTTAGATCCAGCTGTATCTAAATAGGGATATAGTCTAAGGTAAGTGCCTATTTTTCTTTAGGATTATACCTTTTAAGTCTTTTATATAGGCCTTTATCTATAAATATAAGGTTAATTATACTTTTAGTAGTGCTTTATTACTATATAATTACTTCTAAAGGGGTAGCTAGCTTAAGGCCTGTTGGGAATAAAGGCAAGTGGTCACCATATAAGGCAAATTGCCATTACGGGTGGCAAGTTGCCGTTACGTGCGGCAAGTTGCCGTCACATGTCGCCGCGGCAGTAGCGTAGCGAGGAGCCTTAAGCTCCTCGCCCTCCCTAACATTAATATAACAATAATTATTATACTATCTACAAACCGTAGCTACGTAATATCCCCTTATATAACCAACACTAATTAGTAGTTAATTTCACTGTTATACTATAGAACAGCTAGGTATTACTAAGAAGAGACGAGCCACTGTACCAGTGCTACTTATGCTAGAGGAAGCTGTCTTTTAAGGTTAGAACTGGTCCTAAACCTTAAATAGAACTCTTTCACGAATCTAAGGATCTAAAAGGCTAGAACTAGTCCTAAGCCTTTCTAAAATTACGGATTCTTGCGTCCATTACGCAGAACAACACGCTTTATAAGTCTTTACGATTTAAGGCCAGAACTGGTCCTAAGCCCTATAATTACAAATATATATCTAAACACGTACTAAACAATAAACGCGTACCAAATAATAAATATATATTATAAACGCGTACTAAACAACAATCCCTACACTAATAATACTTCCCTCCCTCCAAAAATATAGCTACGCCTACCTTAAATAACTAGAAAGACTCCTTACTACTAGGGGTAGCTAAGTACGCGAAACTTATTAATAAAGATTAGGACGAATTNNCCTTTAATATAANAACTTATACCGCAAAATAAGTTAATGGCTTTCTCCTATANTATATTATATTCTACTAAAATAGATACTACNCTAANTTATAACTATAGGAGTATTTTAGGGAGGATTTTATAGGATAGACTGCTAATACCTAGGCACTTAGCAACGTTAATATTATTTAAGACTTTTAAGACTTCCTCCGTAGGAATAGGATATACGTTACTAAGAACGGTAACCCAATTACTAGCAATATTTAGGCCGTTATTATTAGTGTAGAAGAACCAATATAGACGGAAGCTAAGATTATACATTAACTACGGAAACCTAAAAATAACCCATATTCTTTAGAAGGCAACTTTAATTTATATTAAAACCCCTAAAACGCTAACCCCCCACCTAAAGCTGCTCTCCCACCTAGAGGTGCTCTCCTATTTAGAGTTACTTCGCCTCTACCTCCTTTACTCTAGCCAACTAGTGAGCCTTTATTATAAGAAGTCACGAATCTAATAAAGGTATATTTAGATAAAGAGAAGAAGTTTAGAAAAGAACTGTATAATATACTTAAAGTAAAACTATAGGTCTTTTATAACTGTTATAATAAGGTCGGAATTTAACGCCACTAGTATTATTACGCTTTCTCTATTATATTAAAGGGACGGGCAGTAACATTCTATTACGACTATATTATAGGTAAAAACTATAACTTTAATATAATACTTTAGCTCACTAGAGCCTACTTTAAGATTAATAAGAATTGCTAACTTTATATATCTAAATAGCGGGAGACTACGTTCTAGAGAGTTATTGCTTTTAACCTAATAAAGACTTATTTAAAGTGCCTTTAACTACTCTTTAATAAACTCTAGAAAATCTAATATAGCCTTACCAAAACTTACTAAAATAAGAACAGCCTAAGGGACTAGGTTATCTTAGCATACTATAGCGTTCCTAAGTGCAACTTAGCGCTATATAAACCTATAGATACGTTTAAAGGAGTATATGCTAAGCTACGCTTCGCTATAGGTACTATAATGTAAATATAAGAATCTTAATAGTTCTATACCAAAAACCCTACCTAACTAAGTATTCCTAACTAACATAATTATAACTAGACTAATTAAATATATAATAGCCGCGGTAGGGAATATAAAAGAGGGTATAATTAATATTAACTATAAGGTGATTATAGAGGTCCTTGTAGAGGTTTATTTTAAAGTAATTACTAAAAGAAATACTATATTTATAAAAAGCTAAATTCCTAGTTAACTAGATACTCCCTTAATAAGTAAAAAGAGGCATATAATAAGTTCTGTTAAAGTATAAAAAACGTTAGAAATTATAAGGTTACTATAGCCTACTTCTAAAGCTTCCTAGTTTAATATAAAGGCGTAGAAGACCTTAAGGGTAAGGTTAATAAGACCAAATAGCTCCTTATAGATATAGAAATTGAGGACTACTCACCTAACTAATACTTTACTAAGTATGGTAAGGTAAATGGCATATAAACCGTCGCTGTCCTTAATAACTAATCTACACTCCATTCTATTATAAAGTTAGATATCTTTAATAAGCTAAAGGAGAGCTTCGCGTTTTTCTTTAACGACAGATACTCGGCGAACGTCTTTTATAGTATTATACCAGATACTAGAGCCGCAGGAGTATCTATAGTAGGAGAACCTTAAGTTCGAGCCCTTTAGCAGCTTAATAGCTCTATTTAGATTAACTATTTAATGGTAGGCTAGCATACGATTTATTTTAGCGAAGGTACTATAATCTCTCTTAGCACAATTAGGGTTTAAACCCCCTTAGGGTATATTAGTTTTTACATTATTCCTATAAACACTCCATTTCTATTTTATATTAAAGATATAGATAAGTTAGGCGTTAGGCTTAACAACCTTAAGAATATACTTATTTAGGGAGACAATTAGGTACCTGTTATACGTAAATAGGGTTACCCCTAGTTGCTCCTTTATTAACTAGAAAAGAGTATTACTTAAAGCCACTTAACTAAGTTAGAATTACGCCAACTGCACCGTTATTTTAGCTACCTATCTATTTATTAATTGCTTAGGGTTCTTTAGTAAGTAGGCTATAAAGTTAAGGTTAAGGTAATTAAGCATTTTATAAAGTATTACTATTACTACTAAATAAACTAGAAGTCCCCTAGCCGATTTAAGTTTACCCTTAAGGATAACTACGACTTTAACTTCTATATTATTATTAACGTTATATATCTTAGCGGCAAGCTAGTGCTCTAAGTTATTAACTTCTTAACCTCCTTCTAAGCCGCGCGTTTCTTAAAAGATATATTAATTAGAAACGCATAGGAGACCCTTTGGTTATACTAGATTAATATTACGGCTCGTATAAATGCCTCTAAACCGAAGCTTATAGAATGCTGTATTACGAAGATACTAAGCTAAGGAGCAGAAGAAGGTTAAGGAAAGGATACGTCTATATACACGAGCCAAGTCTCCAAGCGAGCCCCTAACTAGGCTGCATGTGGACGTCGCATGGGGCGGTGCCCCAGCGCCGTTACATCACCCCCCTCTTCCAAAAAAAGCCTGCCCTTAGGCTTTAGCCCCTCGTAGAGAAGAAAGAGAAAAGAAAAAAAATCTTATATCTGGCGCTTAATCGCGATGCTAGTTAATATAGGACTTATAGCAGTCCTGCAGCTCCTGCTACTGCGAGGTATATTACTATACCTAGTTAACGTAGGGCAGGCAGCCGTCCTGCAGCTCCTGCTATAGCGAGGGGTCTATTACTAGGAGCCCTCTATTAGTTGTTATTCCTCCTCCCTCCTCCTAGAACTCCGGTACCTCCTAGCTATACTCTCCCCCCTTTTATTATAGCGCGCCCTAAGCTATAAAAAAAAGCCCCCCTAGTCCCCCTCTTAGAAAAGTAGGCGTAAAGGTTTAATAAGGGTGGGAGGGTTAAGGAGTTACTTACATGTATATCGGCACGAGTTCTTGTCCGTTCGGTAGCAATACAGTACTAGCAACGGGTTATTTAGGTAGCAGTACAATGCTAGCAATAGGGTTGTATTTTAGGGAGTAAAGCTCTACCTAGTTATATTTAGGTCGCAGGCGTATTAGCGCGACAGGTTATTAGGGTATAGTTCCGCAAGCATATTAGCACGGTGTCTTATCGGTGGTAGTTTGCAGGCGTATTAGCGCGGTAACTTATTGGGATTATAGCAGTACGGTGCTAGTAATGGGCCATATTTTAGGGAGCAAAGCTCTACCTTATATATAGGTGTTACCGCAGGCGGAGTAGCAAAAGTTGGTTGGCTGCAGGCAGAGTAGTAAGGGTCAGCTAGCTGCTAATAAAGCAGCGAGGGTTAGTTAGCTATAGGTAGAGCAGCAAGGGTCTATTATAATAGCAGGTATATCAGCGCTATTATTCAATCAGGTTTGCATTCAAATTACGTTTAGGTAGCATTTAAATCGCATTCAGGTCGCAGGCGGATCGTAGGCGTAACGGCACAATCGGTCTATCGGTTAGACTATAGGCGTAGCAGCACAGTCGTTATTAGGTCGTAATAGTAGGTATATTAGCGCTATTATTGTCTAGTCGGTTAGCTATAGGTAAAGCAGCAAAGTATTATCTAGTTAGGTAGTACGGTACCAGCGTTAGGTAGTAATAGTAGGTCAAACATTTAGAGCTTAATCTATCAGTTAGCTAGTAGATTATAGGCATATCGGCACGATTAGTTGGTTAGGTATGCATTTAAATTACGTTTAGGTTACATTTAAATCGCATTTAAATCGTAGGCATATTAGTATAATTATTTAATTAGTTAGCTGCAGGTAGAGCAGCAAGGTATTAGTTCTTATAGTAGTGCGGTACTAGCGTTAGGTGGTAATAGTAGGTCAAGTATAGAGCTCGTCTATTAATAGGTCGTAGTTCCACAGGCGTATTGGCGCAAAGCTTATCAATTTAGGTAGTAGTATGGTGCTAGCGGCGGGGTCGTATTCTAAGGGGCAAAGCTCTCCCTTGTATACAGTTGTTACTACAGGCGGGGCAGTAGAAGTCGGTTATAGACTATAGGCAGAGCAGTTAAAGTTGGTAGTAGTGCTGCAGGCAGAGTAGTAATGGTCTATTGTAGTGCTGTAAGCGAGGTAGCAGAAGATGGTTTGCTATAGGCGGAGCAGCGAAGGTCAAATTAGTATTAGCTGCAGGCAGAGCAGCTAGAGTTAATTATAGTGCTGCGAGCAAGGCAGCAAGGTATTGGTTAGCTGCAGGCGGAGCAGTAGGTGTTGATAGTAATGCTATAGGCAGAGCAGCAGAAGGTTAATTGGGTTACTATAGGTAAAGCAGTAGGTAGTCTATTATAATAGCAGTACAGTGCAAGCGTTAAGTAGTAATAGTCGGTCAAACATTCGGAGCTCGGTCTATTAGCTAGTCAATAAATCGTAGGCGTAGTGGTATAATTGTTGGTTAATAGATCGCAGGCGTAACGGCGCGATTGTTGTCGTAGTAGTACGTGATAGCAGTTATATCGGCACGATTATCTCATTTATAGATCATGGGCGTATTAGCGCGATCGTTCGGTCATTAGACTATAGGCATAGCGGCATAGTCATTGTCTGTTTAGGTTGTAGGCGGTTATATTAGCGCGAGAGCTTGTCTAAGCTCTACTACCCCCTCCTTTAATATGGCGCGCCCCAAGCCATAGAAAAAAGAAATATAGCTTGTATGCGTATCGGCACGAGCTCTTGTCTATTCGGTAGCAGTACGGTACTAGCATCCGACGGTAGATAGTAGGCGTATTAGCGCTATTATTGGTTAATTAATCGCAGGTATAACGGCATAATTAGTTAATTGGTTTGCATTTAAATTGCGTTTAAATTACATTCGGATCGCAGGCATAACGGCGCGATTATTATCTAGTTCGTCCAAATTAATTTCGTTGTCAAAGCTTATACAGCTTAGTATTAACCTCGTTATTGGAGTATACAAATACTTAAGGTAAAGCTTATATAACTTAGTATTAACTATAGTCGTTCCTTAGTATATATAGCCTAGTGTTAGTTAAAAAGGATTACCATAGGTGGAGAAGACGATTAAATCGGTTAGGGAGGCAGTTGATCGTCAACGAACTCATACAGTCGTTGTCAAAGTTGTAGTTTATGTCGCAGGCATATCGGCACGACGGTCGGTTAGGTTCGCATTTAAATTACGTTCGGGTCGCATTCAAATCGCATTTAGATCACAGGCGTAACGGCATAATCCGTCTGTCGGTTTCTTAAGGTCTACTGTTAATTAGTAGGTAGTTCAAGACGTTGTTAGTTATTCGAAGGTACGCTATAGAGTTAACAGGCGTATTTAAATACTTAGATTTAATTAAGGATATCGCTATAAGTAGTAGATATCTAGGATTAATTAAGAACTTATAGGAATGCTATTATAACTTAGCATATTAAATTATTATTAGAGGTATCGAAAGAGGTATTAAAAGGGTACGTGTTGATATTTTAATTCTTATTAGAGGGTTAAAGGTATCGAAGAAAGAGTACACTTCGATATTTAAGTATAGTTGTATAAGGGTAAGCTGTTATATAGCGTTCAATTTAATAAGATGCTATTAGAGAGCAGATTCGCATATTATTATTTAAGGAGGACTGCCGTTAAGTAGTAGGCAGTTTAAGGGTAGTTAACGAATGGTATTAAGAGCGTATATACTAAGGCGTACGTGTTAATATTTTAATTCTTGTTAACTATTGGCAAAACATGCTTTCGTAACGGTAAGCTATCTTATTCGTAGAAGGTCATATAAAAGGCTATTAAGAGAAACGCGTTAATAGTTTATAAGAGGTTGTAGAGATAAATAGGCTCATCTACAGAGCTGTTAGAGAGTGCTATAAATCGGAATAATTCTCCTAATCTATTCTCCTAATCAAGAGTGCTATAAATTACTTAAATTCTCCCCTAGGTTCCTAGTACCCCTATACGTAAGATGCAGATATATTCGGCCGTAAGATTAAGGGACTACCTAGGTCGATAGTAAGGTTCGGGTCAATCGCGTATGGTAGTTATTAATGAGAACTCAACGGGTGTCTATAAGGGCGTTTATAGACAAGTCGGAGAGTCGTGTCGCAGGCATATTGGCGCGACAGGTTATCGGGTTTGGGGTAGCAGTACGGTACTAGCAAGTCCTTTCTAGTCGATTTCGTCTCTCCTTATACGGCTCAGTATCAATTAGGGTGGTTATCGCAGCGTAATAGCCAGAGGATAACGGGTAGGATTCGTTCTAAAGGACTCCGTAAACAACATGCACCTACCGCCTAATAGCACGGTATGGGTTATAAGTTAGCTTATTTTAGCCGTTAGCCTAAACCTAATATATACCAGAGGACTTCGCGGACAATATATACCTACCGCCTAATAGTATAGCGCGGGTTATATCTCGGCTTGTCTTGGCCAACACTATAGGATTAGTGCTAGGCTTAGTAACAGGATCACTATATTATTCTCCGCAGTACTAGGCTAAGTCTTAACCGAGGTCGTCTCTGTAGCTTATACAACTCCGTATTAGTTAAAAAGGTTAGAGGGGTAAGATATTATTGCCTTCTTAGGCAGTTATCCTTATCTATAGGAGATCTTCTAGCTGCTTAAATACCGGCTCCCAGTATTAATAATAGCGACTTAACGCGTTAACAACGCGCAGCTAGGAGTGTTTAACGCGTATCCTCTTAGAATACGCGGAACGGGGGTAGGAGATTATCCAGGCCTTCCCAGGCAAAGTAAAGAGGGAGCTTCAAAACGAATGAAGTCCCCCCTAGGTAGGTAAGCTTAGTATAATGTTACAGCTTATACAAATGCCTTTAAACCAAAGCTTATAGAATGCTATATTACGAAGATACTAAGCTAAGGAGCAGAAGAAGGTTGAGGAAAGGATACGTCTATATATACGAGCTAAGTCTCTAAGCGAGCCCCTAACTAGGCTGCATGTGGACGTCGCATAGGGCGGTGCCCCAGCGCCGTTACAAGAAGCTTTTAATAACTACTTCTATATTTAATCCCTGCTTCCTTATTATAACTACAGGAACTCTATTTAGAATTGTTAGTATATAAACTAACAATATAATTATCTTAGGAGACGACTAATTCTCAGCTTTTAAAAAAAACGAGCTAGTAAAGGCAAATCTTATAGTAAAGCTAAAGGAAAAGCTTAGTTTAATAACACTATTACTCTTTAATAGATGCATCCTATCCCTAAACGAGGATTCTATTGCTCTACGCTAGAAGGGTTAAGGTAAGAAGATTGACGTTATTAATGCTAAGTCTTTAAAGCAAGGATATGTGGAGTAACGCGCTCGCGGAGCTTATATTACTTCTATCTATTAACCTAAGGCTTTATTTAATCTCTCTATTACCGCCTAATACTAGGAACTAACTAAGGACGATATCCTTGCCCTAAATAAGTGTCTTTTCTGGTAAATAAACTATTTTAATTAGGGACTACTCTATATGCCTATTAATCTTCCTACCGCTAAGCTCTTTATATTTATTAATAGATCGTTTATAAATAATAAAGATTTTAGCTCCTAGTTAGGATATAAGATTATTATCACGAACCAATTTACTAGAGAAAATAACTTTATAATCTATAGCAATCTTATTTATTAGAGCTTAACTAAGAGCAAGCGCATTACCCGAAGTATTTTAGCGTTAGAGATATATAGAATAGTTAGCGAAGTTAATATGGCAATTGCGATTGGAACTACCCTAAAGATAATTATAGATTAACTCGAACTTTTCGTTATCCCTATAATCGTATACACTGACTTATATTCCTTCTATAAGTATTTAGTTAAGCTTAGTATTATAAAGGAGAAGCGCCTTATAATTGATATTATAGCACTTCAGTAATCCTACAAGTGTTAAAAACTCTTTAAGATTTAATAAATTAATGGCCAAGATAACCTAGTAAATGCGATAATAAAGGCGAACCTAAATAAGGCACTAGAGACGTTTATTAATACAAATACTCTACGTATATAAGTTAAAGGTTAGGTTAAAAGGGAGTCCCTAGAAATTTCTTAGTTACGTAAGGTCTTAAAATATTTAGGAACTTTAACCGGCGGTTAAAGTTATCTAATTAGTTAGATTTTCTTGCTAAGACTTTTTGGAGTATAATATTCTATAGACCCTAACTTAACTTAACTAATTAGAATTTTTTATCCCCGGGATAGAAAATTGCTATTAGCTCGCTTACTACTAGGGCCTTAGCGGCCCTCCAAATAAGATATCTACCTATAACTCCTAAGTAAGAAAGCACCACGTGCTAAGAGGCAAATTTTGGGACAGCGAGACTTATATTATAATAGCAATAGTAAGTAAAGAGGATTAATATTTGCTACGCTAGTTAAGCGGTATATATATATATAGATAGCAACCATAAAAGAAGAGTTGCTAGTGTTAGGAATAAAGGTAAGTGGTCACTATATAAGGCAAATTGCCATTATGGGTGGCAAGTTGCCGTTACATGCGGCAAGTTGCCGTCACGTATCGCCGCGGCAGTAGCGTGGCGAGGAGCCTTAAGCTCCTCGCCCTCCCTAACATCAATACAATAACAATCATCATACTATCTACGAACCGTAGCTACGTGATATCCCCTTATGTAACCAACAAGGCCCTAAATATTTATAACTCTTAGTAAGTGTTACGGAGTAAATATAAGCGGCAATAATATATAGCAAGGTAGATATTATTAAGCTATATACATAAACTGTATAAGGAGGTTAAGACGTTATATAAGAAAAGAAGGTAGGAAAACGGGAAGAAAGGGTATATATTATAGACTTAGTTGCTTAGTTAATACGCATATAAAGTAGAATAGGATTTAGGTAGTAGTCTTAGTAGAACTTAGTAGGATTTAGTAAAACTTAGTAGAACTTAGTAGGATATAGCAAAATGCGGTAGGTTACCGTTAGATTGCCGCAGATTACTATTAGATTGCCGTCTTATAGTTAGTCTTTAGTTACTAAGTTAGTAGAAATAGGTAAACGTGTATAAGGTATTATAGGGGTATCCTATAATAGTACCCCCCATTTAAACTTAAGCTTCTGTAAGATAGGGCTATAGTAGTTTTAAATAGAGTTTATAAAAGTCTTCTATAGCTTATATAAGTCCTATAGAGTTAATAGGTTCCTATAAGGGCTTAGTAAAGCTTCTCTATTTTATAAGATATATATATTAGCGTTTCTATTCATTATACTTAATATTATTAATTCTTTTAATAAAGTACTTATTTTTACTATCTACTTTAACTAGTAGGGGAGGGTCTTATATCTATCTAGGCAGGGCATTTAATATAGAAGTAGTAGGGTAAAAGACTAACTTAAAGGATATAGGGTGGATTTTAACCGTATTAGGGAGCTTTAGTTAGTAAGTATAAAAAGAGATAACCTTTTTAACCTTATAAGGGCCAGCGTTCTTCTAACTAAGCTTCTTAATAGGTTATTTTATATTTAGATTTCTTATATCTAGCTAGATAAAGTTACTAATTTAGTAAGCTAGTGCTAGGGTTTGTTTCTTATTCGCTGCGGCTTTATAGACAAATTAAGCCTATATTATGTTATTAGTAAGGAACTGTTATAGTTCCTCTATCTTTTTTATAAATTTATTTACTTTTATAACTTATAAGGCGTAATAAGCGAGGCGAGGAATATTACTAAAGGGTTTAAAACCTATTTATAGATACTAGCCGTAGTTAGCTAGGAATAGGGAGACCTTTATAATTTCTAAGATAGAATTATTTATAGTAAACTCGGCGAATATAAGCTAGTTAATTTAGTTATTTTATAAATATAACGTATATATCCGAATATACTATTCTATTATAGCATTTATATATTCTATTTAGCTATCCGTTTCTAGGTAGTATACTATAAATAATAGTGCTTTAATGCGGAGTTAGGTAGTTAGTTCTTTTTAAAATATAGAGATAAACTAGCTACCTTTATTGGAGATAATCGTTTTAGAAAGTCTATAGAGTTTCTATATATAATCTAGGAACAGTTAGGCGACGGTAAGTATTAATATATTAAGGCAGGCAATTAAGTGTCTTATCTTAGATAGTTGGTCTATAACTACTATAATATTTATATAGCCCTTACTTATAGGGAGGTTAATAATAAAGTTAATTAAGATATCCTTCTATCTTTAGTCTAGAATAGGTAGTAGCTTTAAAAGGCCGTTATATATCTTATGCGAAGCTTTAGGGCTTATTTACTACCTTTTTTTTTTTACCTATTCGCGCCCACCTGTTCGTCGCTTAAAAAACCCACCTGGAACGAATAGGTCGATATTTCTAGGTCGATTAAATATCGAACAGGTAGAAGCTGCTTATTTACCTCACCTGTTCAACCTCCACCTATTAGGCCGTCTTGGCAGCTAAAATTAATGTTCCACCTAGCCTATTTAACGTCCTTGCGCTTACCGCGATTATATAGCCAGAAGTAGTATAGATTGCGCGATTTTGCCCACCTGGGCCATTAAATAGGTAGAATTCCACCTACACCCTCTGGGGTCCTATATGTCTACTTGAGCGGCCTATTTAATTAACTTAACCTCAATTGTAATGTTTTTTTAAAAAATTATACGCATTACGTGATTCGCACTAACCTTAACTATAAAGCCTCTTATATCTAAAGCAGTGTACGCAGGCCTCTATACGCTGCTGGCGCTATTTTATATGCTTATTAATAGTGCAAAGAACCTTCCTATATTAAATAGTAAGCGCCAGCAGATATTTAATCCTCTGCGCGGTAAGGTAACAATAATAGAGCTATTATACGGTCCTCCTAAGGCAATTAAAACGCTTACTTATATAGACTAAAGGACGTTTAAATTGCTGCTTAATTGGCTGGTTAATGAATACGAATTACGCCTATAGAAATATATATCGGCGGAGCAGAAGCTAATAATATTTATAGCGATATATGGGGGGGGGGGGGCTTAGTATAAGGATAGCCGGGTAGGAGTTTTAACATTTAACTTGTATAATTAGCCTATAGGTAGTTAATATTTAAAGTTATAGAGGACTAGAACTTACCTATATAAGCGCTTTCTATAAAGTTCTTAATGCTTTATATAAGCTGTATAAAGATATTATTAAACTACCGCCTAATTATACGCCCAAACGGATCGAATCTGACAATTAAATGTGGCTATTTTTTGGTGACTGTATAGGCGCGCTTAGTGGCTCGTATATGCCTATTTTGGTGCCAAAAGCTAAGTAATTGGCATAGCAAAATAGGAAGGGCTGGATATCGCAGAACGTGCTTACGGTGTGCAATTTTAATATAAACTTCGTGTATATTTTACCTAGGTAGGAAGGCTCTATATATAACGGCTAAGTGCTTAGTTTTGCGAAGGATTGGGGCTTCTATATACTACTAGAAAAATACTATTTAGTAAACGCCGGATATATAGCTGACGATCCTTTAGTCCTAGTACCATATTAAAAGGTTAGATATTATTTAAAAGAGTAGGCTAAGGCGAGGTAGAGGCTAAAGGATAAGTATAAACTATTTAACCTGCGCCATGCGTCCTTAAGGAATATTATTAAGCGTACGTTTAGTGTACTTAAAGCGCGCTTTTTAATATTTAATAAAGGCTATAGAGGCTATACTTGGAAGACGCAGGTGAAGATTATATAGGCGTTAATAGCGGTTTATAACTTTCTAAACTAAAACAGCTGTAATCCGCATAAGGACGAGTCTAGTTATAAAAGTAAGGATAATTTAGATACTAATAACTGTACGGCTTCTAATAGCGCAGGTAAGTAAATAATAAGCTAGTGGTGGGAGGATATAGTAGATATAATATAGAAGCAGTATTAGGGCGTTCTAGCTATAAGGCGTAGGTGTAGTTAAAGAAATCCTAGAGGAAGCCAATATGCGATTTTTGATAGTGACATTATCTATCTTTATAAAGGTTAAAGCGGTAGATGTAATTAATCTATTAGTATAGTATTTAAGTACCTAAAAATACGTGCAACACCACTATCAAAAAAGTTATAATAGGTTATTTAGCTATAGATTAATTACTTTACCTATACTACTTAAGGACTAGAGCTAAAATTAACGTTATACTAATCCTTTAACTCGCCACTAACCTCTAATCCTCTACTAAAGGACCCTAATTATTTAAGATGTAACTGCTGCCGTCTTATATTAACTACTAGCTGCCTAATATACCCTTTTTAAGCTTTACTAGTAAGTGAATTAAAGATATAGGTCCTGCTTTTAACCTTAAATCCTTTTAGAATAAGTTTCTAATTAATAGTAGGAAGGTACCTAAAATTATAAATAAAGCTGCCCATAGCCTTCTTAATTGGCGAGCTATACATTGCCAATAGCGTCGTCTTTAATAATTTAAACGTCGCCGCCACCTTACTAATACTCTCGCTTAAAGCTTCTGTTACCACTAACGTCTTTAATAAACGGCTTTAATTAGCAGCCTTAGCCGTGTTCTTTGTTAACCGCTTTATTAACTCTAGCCTCTTTACTTTCTTAGTATTTTAAGCCCTTTTTTCTACTACACTAGGCGCAGGTAAGGGAGATTAGCTTATAGAAGATAATAATATTAATAAGGATACTAACGAAGATTATAAAGGCGCCGAAGGCGTTAATATACCTAGTATAGGAGTAGGGCTCTAGCTATCGATTGGCGTACTAGATAGGCTCTATTTAACTATACCACGCGGTATATTTAGATCCTTACTATCCTTATCACTATAATTAGAAGAATTTAAATCTATATTGCCCCGGTTCTAAACCAAATCCTTATTAAGCGCCTCCTTAATTATACTAGCGTAATTACCATAAGCCATTTTACTAGCAAGCAGCTCCGTTAGTTGCTTATAATAAATAGGCCATTTTGTTTTAAAAGGTCTCCTTTTAACATAGCTATTAAAATAGCCCCTTATAACGCCTTCCTTATTAGTTTATAGTAAGCCAGTAACCTTATATTTACCTTACCCTAAACACGCCTTAGTATACGCCTCATATTTGCGGTATATAGCCTTCTAGTAATTATACTTATTTATTAACTAATTAAGAGTAAGGTCTTAGCCCGATTTAACTTTAATATAGGCAATAGCGTTAATATAATTAGTAGCTTTAAATATAGCTCCGTTAGTCTTTTTACCCTAGGCAACTAATAGCTTTAGGTACTCTAGAAACACCTTACTTAACGCCTTAAGCTATATTAATTAAGACTTCTTATCACTAGGATCCTCGCCCTTAGCCACCTCCTTTTTCCTCCACATCTTTTTAGCAGGTAGCTTAGAACTAGCACCAGCAGCTATAGGACCCTTCTTTGCCGTATTCACCCTTACTCGCTTCTTTAGCGGCTTTACTACAGGTATTAATATTAGTTTAGTAATAGTAGAGGCAGCTTTAGAGGTCGTTATACTAGGTGTAGGGGTAGTAGTAAAGGTGGTAGTAAAGGTGGTAGTTAGGTTATAGCTATGGCTAGGGGTAGGGGCAGCTATATTGGCAGTAGTGTTAACAGGGCTTCCCTTTATAGGCTCGTTATCATCGCCTATTAAAAAAGGTGCGTATATTAGGAACGGGTTAATTATATCTATAAGGCTCTAACTATTTGTTTTATATAGAGCCTTTTAACGTCCTATATACGGCTTATATAACCTTAGCTCTACCGCTATTTCGCCCACCTATAATCTTAGCGACTACCCCTAGTAAACGAATCGCTCTTACCTATTCGATCTACACCCCTACACAAGCGCTTACTAGTAGCGCTTATAATCCACCTATTAAGCCTTAATTTAATCTACCTAGTGGCGTCAAATAGGTAAGCGCGAATAGGTGAAAAAAAGTTAGTAAACAAGCCCTTAGCTTATTAGTAGATATAGCAGCTAGAGATATACCTTTATATTATATTATACATATTTATTTAATAGTATTCTTATTAGAGCAGTTTTAGGGTTTTTTTTAGCCCGAGTGGCCGGCTACTAGTAAATTATATATATATTTAAGGAGCTTAAGCTTAAGTTTATTATAGTTAGGTATAACTAAGCAGTTCTAGTAATATAAGCAGTTTTTATAGGCTTTATATTTACTTAAAAAATCTTTTTAAAGCGTTTAATGCCATCTTTTATTAGCTTAAGCGTCTCTTAAATAGTAGATTCTTTGATTAACGTCTGATACGGATCCTATCTAGGCCCACGCAGACTACTCCGTACACAAGGGGAAAGTAATATTGACAGGAAAAACCCCTTGCTATTGGGGGGAGGAAAAACCCTATAAGCCACCTCAGTAGGATGAAAAACCCCAAATTGCCATGCCTGTACGAGCAGCGGCCCTACGGGCCTATAGCTCGTCCTCCTCCTTGGATGTTTCGAACTCCTTAGGAACCACTGCTTCCTTCTCTAGCTTATCCAAAGCTAGGGTTCACTACGTCCTAGCTAGGCCTTGCCAATCGATTGCTGTGTGCTTGTAGTTGTGCCCCATATCCTGACCACCCCTGTATGCTGTCTCTTGTTGACCATTGCCATATACGCCATGCCTCCCCCCCCCCTAAGGCCTATCGAAGGCGTAAGGGGGATTCATCCGATCTACTATCCTAAAACTAAAAGATAAAAGCGGGATGTGTGTGTGTGTGTATCTGGGTATCTTTTATACCTAGGCCCCAGTCACTAGGCCCTCTCTAAGGGCACCACTCCGTCGAGAGGAGACAAGGAAAACCGTACGGGGTTATCCAGCTGCCGCTTTCAGTAGTATTATAGCAGTACGGCGAGTGACCGCATGCTCCGCGGGCGATCGCCCTGGGGGTTGGGAGGGGCCGTATATTTGCTCGTTCGTTCGTTCGTTCGCGTTTACCTGTTCGTTGATATAAGGTCGTTGATGCTTTCCACTGGGGGACGGGGGGTGATATCGAATACTGTGCATCCATGTTGGATCGTACAGGTGCCCTGGATAGGAGAATGTAGTAGTCGTCGTACTGTAGAGAGCCAACAGTAGTGGTTTTCAAGATCTCACCATCTGAAAATTTTTCACCACCGCCCTCAACGCCTACAACCACCACAGGTCCTGTCCGCACGCTGTGCGACGTCTCTGCGTTGGCTCTGGATCTGAACTTCGAAGACCAGGTTCGTAGCCGTCACCACGTACAGGTGCAGAGTCCGATTTCGACGGCCGCGTCTCTTAAATAAACTTGTTATTTAGGTATTTGTTAACTATAATTTAATTAATTAATTAATTAGTTATTTTAAAGATATATACCGTAAGATCTTTAGTAAGAGGGTTAAATAGTTTAGGGCAAAGTAGGGTCTAATTTTAGTAAAAGCGTGCTTTTTTTAGGGCTAGCGCGTCTTATAAGTGTTAGGTTAAGGTATTAGGCTTCTAACCTTAAACGCCTAGGCAGTATATAATTAAAAATTAGAAATAAGATAGATATTCTAACTAATAGGCCTAATAATAACTTAGCTATTTTATAGTTATAAAGTACTATAAATTCTTATAGTCGCTAAAGACCTTAATTAGAAATCTAGCGCCTTTTAGTTTAGGTTGCTATTACTTAAAGTATCTAATAATAGTTAGTAATTCTTTATTATAGATCTCGTAATTATATTTAGTAAGACTTAGTTACTTTAAGAAGTATACTATAAGGTATAATACTTCTTTTTTGTTATGTCAGGAAAAAAATTTACCAGCATTTATTTTTACTTTTTTACTATTTTAGCATTTTCTAGCATTTAGCTGCTAAATGCGGCATTTAGAATTAAGTGTTAGCATTTAGCTGCCAAATACGGCATTTAGAATTAAGTGTTAGTGTTAGTAACACAGGGGAAATCACTAATACTACTCGAGTAGATACAGTGATGGAAAAGCTTGTTATATTAGATAGGGGAGGGTAAGAAACTTAAGGTTCCTTACCGCGCTAGTGCCACGACGGTACGTGACGGCAAGTTGCCTTATGTAACGGCAATTTGCCGCACATAAGGGCAAATTGCCTTATTCCCAATACTGGCAACTCTTCTTTTTATGGTTGCTATCTATATATAAACAGACCGTATGCGATAATATAATAGTGGGTAGAATATAGCAGACTTTAGTAGGTAATATACCTTATTCTACTAACCCGGACTTCTGCTAGCTAATTACGATTTTCTATGCCTGGTATAGAAAATTGCTATTGGCTTACTTACCACTAGCGCCTTAGTGGCTCTCGCCGTATCTTCTACTCCCTCTTAACCTAACCTTTAACTTGTATATATAGAGTATTTGTGTTAATAAACGTCTCTAGCGCCTTGTTTGGGTTTGCCTTTATTATTATATCTACTGGGTTATCTTAGCTATTAATCTATTAAATCTTAAAGAGTTCTTAACGCTTATAAGATTGCTGTAGTGCTATAATATTAATTATAAGGCGCTTCTCCTTTGTAGTACTAAGCTTAACTAAATACTTATAGAGGGAATATAAGTTAGTGCATACGATTATAGGGATAATAGGAAGTTTAAGTTAATCTATAATTATCTTTAAGGTAGTTCTAATTATAATTGCTATATTAACTCCGCCGACTATTCTATATATCTCTAACGCTAGAACGCTTTAAGTAACGCGCTTACTCTTAGTTAAGCTCTAATAGATAAGATTGCCGTAGATTATAAAGTTATTCTCTCTAGTAGATTTATTTGTAATAATAATTTTATATTCTAGCTAGGAGCTAAAATCTTTATTATTTATAAATAACCTATTAATAAACACGAAGAGCTTAGCGGTGGGAAGATTAATAGGTACGTAGAGTAGTCCTTAATTGAGATGGTTTATTTGCTAGGAAAGACGCTTATTTAGGGTAAGAACGTCATCCTTAGTTAGTTTCTGGTGTTAAGCGGCAATAGAGAGATTAAAGGAAGCCTTAGGTTAATAGATAGAAGTAATATAAGCTCTATAAGCGCGTTGCTCTACGTATCCTTACTTTAGAGAATTAACGTTAATAACGTTAATCTTCTTGCCTTAACCCTTCTAGCGTAAAGCAATAGAATCCTTATTTAGGGAAAGGATGCATCTATTAAAGAGCAATGGTGTTATTAAACTAAGTCTTTCCTTTAGCTTCGCTATAAGATTTGCCTTTACTAGCTCGTCTTCTTTAAGAGCTGAGAATTAGTTGTCTCCTAAGATAATTATATTATTGGTTTATATACCGACGATTCTAAATAGGGTTCCCGTAGTTATAATAAGGAAGCAGGGATTAAATATAGAAGTAGTTATTAAAAGCTTCTCCTTGTGGTGCTTGCTATAGGTAGCCCACTAATAGGTTCCTGCCTCTGTGATTTTGTATAATGGCTTAAGAACAACCATAATTGTATTTTTGGGATATTAGTGGCGAATTTATTCTAGAAGATATGCTAATATTAAGCGCTAAAGGTGCGTCTCTAATTAGGTATAGGCTTAAGTAATATCTTATAAATAAACTGCTATTCCGTTTTTTATTAAGGAGGGAGCTAGTGCAATAATAACTTACTAACTAGCTTATTGAATTATAGGGGATTGCATAAGGATTACCTCCTTACTATTATTATTGTAACCTTAGATAATAAGCCTTAATTTCTTAAATAGGGCGTTAGTAGCTTTGCCCTTAATCTTATTAACTATTCTTAACTTAAAGATGCGAACTCTATTGAACTTAGTAGGGTCGTACTTCTTAAATTTAAAGACTCCTTTTAAAATAAGACTGTTAATCTCTTATTTGTTAGATGCTTAAAAAGGAGCTTCTAGGGTTATAATACGGCCTTTCTTTTAGAGCTGTTTTGCGAGCTTAAAGTTAGTCTTCTTTTTAGCTATTATAAAGGCTATTAATAACTCGTCTCTACTCTTAATAGCAGTAATAAATTGCTCTTTAAAATTAATAAGGTGTTGGCGATTTTGTAATCTTTTTAGGCGACCTCTACCGCGTTATAGTTGCGGTACATCTACTGTAATTATATTAGAATTATAGTCTCCTTCTAGAGCATGTTAATTGTAGTTCTCCTCTAGGGTATTCTTTAGGGTATCCTCTAGGGAATCCTCTGGGGTATCCTATAAAGGCTCGTAACTATTATTTCTATAGTAGGGCTTAATAACGGTTAAATGGAATTAAGTAGGTTTATAGGGTATTTAAAGAGTGCAAGTTTAATTATTGCTTATAATGAGTTTATATGGCCCTAACTATTCTCCCTTTTTATACTATATCCGTACTTTAGATTGGAAAGGCAAATTAAGCGTAGTTAAGGTGTTTAGGCTATTTCTTATTCCTAGTACGTTATTAACCTAGCGCGTGGCGTAGATATGTCGCACCTCTTTTATTGTCTTGTAAATAGCCTTAGCTCATTATACAATAAAGGGAGATAGTGGAGAATTGTTAGTTATTCGAGGGTAAGCACTAAAGACTAGTAATATAGGTATAAGTCTATTTAGACTAGCGGAATTATTAACAGCCTTAATAGCCATCTGTAAGATAAGCTTTTTGCTAGCATTTTCTAGTTCTAAAGAAATAATCTTATATGCTTGGCGTAATGGCGTATAGTATTATTCCACTTTTTTAATACTATTATGTGCCTTAATAGGGACTTCCTTAACCTTAATTGCTATTGCCTTTNCTTATTNCNNAAACTCTATANATAAGAAGTTCCTTCCTNCGTNNTAAATNACTTAGTTAGGGGGTCCTAGGTAGACATTAATCNAGTATAATTAAAGAGTATCCTATGCGTTCCTAGCTGATATATCCCTTAGGAAACGTGCGGCTTGGAAGGAGGTTAAGAAGTTAATAACTTAGAGCACTAGCTTGCCGCTAAGATATATAATATTAATGATAATATAGAAGTTAAAGTTATAGTTATCTTTAAGGGTAAACTTAAATCGGCTAGGGGACTTCTAGTTTATTTAATAGTAATGGTAGTACTTTATAAGATGCTTAATTATCTTAATTTTAACCTTATAACCTGCTCGCTAAAGGACCCTAAGCAGTTAGTAGATAGATAGGTAACTAAAACGACGATGTAGTTGGCGTAGCTCTAACTCGGTTAAATGGCTTTAAGTAACGCTCCTTTCTAGCTGTTAAAGGAGCAACTAAGGGTAACCCTACTTGCATATAATGGGCACCCGATTATCTCCTTGGATAAGCACATTCTTAAGGTTATTAAGCTTAACGCCTAATCTATTTATATCTTGGATATAGAATAGGAACGGGGTGTTTATGGGAATAATGTAAAAAGTGATATATCCTAATAGGGTTTAGACCTTAATTGTACCGAGAGAGATTATAGCACCCTTGCTAAAGCGGATTGTATATTAGCCTGCTATTAATTAGTCGATCTAAATAGATCTATTAAGCTGCTAAAGGGCTCAAACTTGAGGTTCTTCTACTATAGATACTCCTGCGGCTCTAGTATCTAGCATAATACTATAAAAGACGTTTGCCGAGTATCTATTGTTAAAGGAGAACGCGGAACTTTCCTTTGGCTTATTAAAGATATTTAACTTTATAACGGAATGGAGCGTAGATTGGTTATTAAGGATAGCAATGGTTTATATGCTATTTACCTTACCATACTTAGTGAAGTATTAGTTAGAGAAGTAGTCCTTAATTTCTATATCTATAAGGAGCTGTTTAGCCTCGTTAACCTTACCCTTAAGATCTTCTATACCTTTATATTGAACTAGAAAGCTTTAGAAGTAGGTTATAGTAGCCTTATAATTTCTAACGTTTTATACGCTCTAGTGGAACTTATTATATACCTCCTTTTATCTATTAAGGGGGTACCTAGTTAACTAGCAATTTGGCTTCTTATAAATATAGCACTTCTTCTAATAATCGCTCTAAAATGAACCTCTATAATTACCTTGTGGTTAACGTTAATTATACCCTCTATTATATCCCCTACCGCGGCCACTATATATTTAATTAGTTTAGTTATAATTATGTTAGTTAGTTGGGTTAATCAAAGTAGGTTAGGGTTAGGTGTTAAATTATTATACTTCTTAAGAGCGCAGAGCTGTGCTAATAGAGGATCTTAATTGGGTATATACTCCTTTATAAGTGTTTGCAGGATTAAAGAGAGTAAGGTTATATTCTTTAACACCTTAGCATACGCTAATAACTTAATCGCGTAGGCTGAAGTCCTCTTAATATAATTTGGATAAACCACGCTGAATTATCTAAAGTTAATTAAAGAGCTTTTGAGGACAATTAAGCCAAGAGACACCTAGGTTTGTAGCAATAATTCTTAGAAAGGTAGTCTCTCTCTACTCTAATATATACTGCTGCTTATTCTCTTCTATTTTAAAGTGGCATCTTATCTTATATATTATTTGGTTAAAATTATATTCTTTTCCTGCCAGACGATTATAATAGAAGGTACTAGCGCGGCCCTTAAGCATAACGGAATAGGCGTTATAATATTGGTTAGGTTCCAGTCTAACCTTCTAGCAATAGTTATAGAAGATGCGCAGCTTTAAATTAAGGATATTATATAGTTCCCTACTAAACCTCTTCTCCTAGTCTAAATAGAGCTTCGTAAGCTCTGTAAGCATCTTTAAGGTGCCTTTAAGCGGTATTAGGCCACGTTAAAATTACATTAGAGATTAAAGTGGGGATTGCTTTATAGGCTGTAGTAGAGATATAGAGCCTAATGGAACACGGCGTGGTACCTAGTCTTGCTCTAGTAGAGTTTAAAGGTTATTAAATCGCGAAGTAAGGGGGTCTTGCGCTTGCTTTGGAGCAATGGAATTAGAATATGTCTCTGTTAGTATATTATTTAGATTCTATTATAAGTTAAGCTTCCTTATAGTGCGTAGTTAGTGCTTAATTTCTTATGGAGTCTATTTATGCTCTTCTTTTGCGTTAATAATATGCTCCTAAATATTATCTCTAATAGCGCCCCTATCTATAGGGATAAATACTCCGTTCTCCTAAAGGAAGTTATGGAAGTTTTATACGATAACCTTTGTTGCGAGAGTCTATGTTTCCTTTATCCATTTAACAAAGTCCTCCTTTATGCAATACTAAAGCATAGTGTTATTATATTCGCTGTCTTTATAGTGTGCTATATAGTGTAATAAGAATCCGTTTAGGTCCTGTTGTTCGGCATTTATAGGGTTAATATCTTTATGCTATGTCTCCGGGTTAATATCCTTCTTATACTTCTTTGGGTAGGTTAACGCTATAATTAGTATAGAATTGACGGGGTGTTGTACGTTAAAGGTAGGTAGGGTTTTCGGTTTTATAGAATCTCGTAGGTTTGCTGTTAAAAGGTAAGCAATTTAAGATGTTGTTTAACGCGTTTCGGACGTTAATTTAGGACCCTAGGTTTAGTAACACTTTTAACCTAGAGTACTTAACTAAATCTTTATAAACGTAATTGTTCTATATAATAGACGCAACTTGGTATCTCCTAGTACTTAGTGACACTTTTATTACTAGTTTTCCGTAAGTCTAAGGTAGTATAGTATCGCCGGGATCTATTCCATATAAGCGCATATAGCACCCCTATATGAGACTATCTCTTCTGTTAAAAACCTTGCTATTCTATGGTTGACTGTGTATTTAACCACTAATTAGTATTAGTAATATAGGGGAAATTACTAATACTACTCGAGTAGATACAGTAATGGAAAAGCTTGTTGTATTAGATAGGGGAGGGTAAGGAACTTAAGGTTCCTCACCGCGCTAGTGCCACGACGGCACGTGACGGCAAGTTGCCTTACGTGACGGCAATTTGCCGCACGTAAGGGCAAATTGCCTCATTCCCGACAGTTAGCATTTAGCTGCTAAATACGGCATTTATAATTAAGTGTTAGCATTTAGCTACTAAGTGCTAACTATAAGATTACTAAGCATATATAAAAGTATAATTTTTATAATTTTAATATTTTATATACGCTTTATTAATATTACTAAGCATATAAAAAAGTATAATTTTTATAAATTTAATATTATTAATAAAAATAATATATTTTATATTTTATATATATTTTATTAATATTACTAAGTATAGGGGGCGGGGCGGCATTATAAAAAAATTTACTAGTATCTTAAATTAGGTTTATGCTAATTAAGTAATTTTAGCATTTAGCTACATTTAGTTGCATTTTGCGGCTATATACTATACCGCTAATAATAATGCTATAATTTGCGGCTAAATGCTACCTTAATAATAAAAGTGCTGTAAGCTGCAACTTAATGCTCTCTTAGAAATAATAATATTAGAAATATTTTAGTTAACTAAGTTTACTATATACGCTATACTACTACCTATAAGTTACTAGAAGATACGTCTCTTAGCCTATATATATACCACTATATAATTATAATAGGTTGTGCTATATAGCGGCTATATATAGTGTTTAGAACTATTTACAGTTCTATTATACTCTTATAATTATTACTAGTATTAGATAGTTTTAGTGTCTTCCTTCTTACCTTAGCCTACTTTTGAGCTTAAATCGGCCTTCTCCTTATACACCGACTTATATAGTAACAACGTAAATTTAGTTAACTTTAATATCCTTTGCTTAATACTTGACTTCTAATTAACTATAATAGTACCATAGTAAATAGGCTTAGTTTGTTCTTATTAATCTATCTAAGTAAATAGTTACTTTACCTCTAAGAGCTTATAGCTTAGCTTAACTATAATGGTATAATTTACGTGCTATAGGTTAATAGATAGCCTAATTAATGCAAAGGTGTAAAGTAGGATCTACTTAAAGTTATTAGTGTTAAAGGTTTACCTAGCCTTAGCCTTTTTAATATTAGACATACTGGCTGCATAGTGGAGCACCTTATCTTTGCCATATTCTTTATATAGCCTATTAAACTAATAAGCTAGTATAAGAGGTGAGTAAGTAGTAATAATAATTTTACACGCTAAACTATCTATTTATTTTTCGATATGAACATAATTATAGATTTTTTTTAGCTTAAAAGAACTTTATATTCTATTAAAAATAGCGGTTAAGTATATTAGTGAACTCCTTACTAAGCGGGTTAGTAGTCTATTTAGCAATAATTGGGTCCTTAAGTATGCAACTCTAAGTTTTTAGGTATTTATTATTAGACTTATTAGACTTATCGGACTTAATTATAATAAGAGTATACTAGTTCTAGTATTAGACAACCTAGGCTACGCTTATTACCGTTTTCGCGTTAGTATATAACTTAGCTTAGGTAAGTTTCGGTATCTTAGGTTTAGTATTTAGATTACTACTATCTTCCTCCTAGAAGTTCCTTATATTAGCGCCTCTACTCTATCCTTACTCGGTTCTTTATAGCTATAATTATAGCCGCCTTAGTATTATTAGGGTCGGCCTATAATATAACTAATTTAAGACAGCTATTCTTTAGGATAAGCTTTTACTAGTTAAACTAGAGTATTAACTCCCCTTTATATATCTAAAACATTAGAATAACTATATAGAAAAATATAGCTAGTTCGCTAAATTTCTTATCTACTATTACTCTAGATAGGTTAGTCTTCGTATCCTTATAAAGACGGTTAAATTCCTTTTTCTTTAGCTGGATGTTTTCTTCTTTAAGCTTAAGTAGTACTTTAAACTCCGTTCCCTTTAGCTTATCCACTTCTTTCTACTTAGGCCTCTTTAATCCTACTATAATAAACCGCATTAGTTACATTAGGTTCCTATTATTAGGCGTGCTAGATATACCCTATATAGTAGGGCTGCGATTATACGTAATACGGTACTCCTTAACTATATCCTTAATAAATAACATTAAGACTCTACTGGTCGCGTCTAGGTAGTATTTATCTTAAAGGATATACCTAACCTATATTACACTCTTTAATTTCTAATATAATCTAGGGGTTTTGTCCTTTAGGTGTTTCTATATACTAGTTTATATAGTAATAAACCCGTGTATTAGTTATATGGTAATACAATTTTACGTAGTAATTAGAAGGAATTAGGTTAAGTGTTTTGGCGCTAATAGTTCTGTTATATTAGGGGTAGGGTAATAATTATTTTTAAACCTAGCTTTACCCTATAGGTATAATAAGAGAGTCTTACTAACCAGATATATGTTATTATTATTCTCCTATTATTCCTTATTAGTCCACTTAAAAGCCTTATAGATTTGCGGCTATTTGTCCTTTTTTAGTTTACTAAATATCTTAACTTTATTATAGCTAGGGGCGAGAATTATAATCCGGGGCGGGTTAGGGCGCTTTATAATTGCGCCGTCTTATAATATTATACTCGCGTCCTTTAGGAATCCTAGCAGGCCTAGGGTCAGCGTAAAGATAACTAAGTAGCCTTGCTATAGGTCTATAAGGTACAGTTTCTTAGAGTTGTTTTCGCGGTAGCATATAATTGGCTACTTTACTACCTGTGGGCATTTTGCATCTAATAGATATATCTTAGGTAGATAGCGGGTCACGTCCCTAGCGGCTTAGGCCTTTTAAACGTCCATCACGTTCTAATAATAAAAGTAGTTTATTAGCTATTAAGTAATTATTTATATAGTCTTACCCGCGCTAGGTTTATTTATATAAATACCGCCTCCTTTAATTATCCTCTCTTACTTAAATGCCTAAGCTATATATACTACTTAGTATAGGCTAAATTTAAAGCCTAATGCGAGGCCCTAATTAGGGAGTTTGATTAGGGTAGTTTTAGAAAGTACTTTTAATAAGATAAGTAGGAAATACTCTAGAGTAAGTAAAAGATGTGCCTCCGTTATATATGCTAGTGCGCTATTTAGGTTATCCTTCCTAGCCTTATAAAGCTAGGCTAAGAAAGATTACTAGTTAAGCTCTTCCTCTATATCTATATTTTGGTCGTTATTATTAACTAAATCCTTATCTTTATCTCCACTCTCTACGTCCTTAGAGTTAGTATAATATAAAAACTAATTATTATATCCACTGGCATGTTATAGCAATTTGCTGTCCTCTACGGTAATATCTTAAGGGGTATTAATAGTTGGTAATGTGGCAGTAAGGTTGTCTATTATATTATTAGGCTGGTATATACCTTTAGGTTTAGTAATAGGTTATAGCGATTTACCGTTATGTATAATAATTTCTTTAGTACTGCTGTTACTTGCTAATATAGGCTTATAGGCAGATAGGTTACGTCTTCCCTTTATTAATTACCTTTTACGCATAACCGGCTTATTATTACTATTTCTATAAGGGTATCTGCCGCTAATTCTGCTTAAGGGCGTTTCTTACTTCTATTTAGGTTAGCCTTATAACTATTTAACTTCCTAGGCGTAACTGGCTTACTTTTATTATCCTTTACTAAAGCACTTATTGCTAATCTTAGTTAAGGCCACTTATTATATCTACCTAATTTAGTTTTACTGTTATTTAATTTCTTATATCTAATAGGCTCGCCCTTACTATCTTTTTTAGAGCTATATACTGCTAATCCTAATTAACTCCACTTCTTACCTTCTTCTAGTTTACTCTTACCGCTAGCCTTACGCGGCGTTAGAACTTACTGGCTATCTTTTATACTGCGTCCGTCGCGTCTAGACGCCTTAGATTTAATGGCTAGCGGTATATTATTAATAATAGCAACTTAGGAGTTTAAGCTGGGAGGCGAGAGTAATGCTATAAGTACGGCCTCCTTCGTGCTATTTTGCTAAGAGCTGTAATAAGTATGCCCTCCAACCGTATTATGAGGTTTTTATATCTCTACGGCGATATATAGATGTTCTTTTTGGGCGGACTATTAATGTTAAGCTCTATATAGGCTTGTAGTTCCTTTTATAGCTTGCTTAGAGCTATATATAGGTTTCCGCTTATTAAATATAAGACTTAGACCACCCTAACTATTAACCTACCTATTAAGCCTGTGGATTAGATTTTAATCTTAATATCTTCTATATTAATTATGTTGCTTACCGCTAGGGTTACTAGTTAAGGCGAAGGGATACTATATAGTAGGGTTATAGTAACGTCTATAGGCTATATCGCATATAGTAGCTAAGGTGGCGTTATCTTATCTTGTGCTTTGGTCTTTAGGGGTAATGTATATTTACGTAGAGCGTGCCCACTCTTAGAGGTACTTAGTACCCTCCTTACGCGATTAGAATGAGCACTTCCTATAATTTTTAGGATTACCTATAGTTTTTAATCTGGTAGAGTATTAGTAAATTATAGAAGTTACTTATAAAACTCCTTAATGTGCCCTTTTTTTATTATTATAGAGTTGCCGCAATATATTACGTGCTTAGGCTTAACTTTAACTATAACATCTTTAACCGTCTTTTTTAGTCTATTATAGTTTTTAATACTTATTCTAAAGCCTTAGGCAATATCTATATCTTTAGTTGGCTTTAGGTTCGCCTTATACCATACGTCTAGCTTTACCTATATTTACGTTATTATTAAGTTGCTTATTTAGTTAGGTACGTATAATATTATAGTATATATTAAGTAGAAGATAACTATTAAAGTAGGAGGGCTTTATACGGTAGCTAGCTAGCGCTATACTAGTATAACTCTAGTATTAGACGTAGTTAGAGGTTAGTTATAGGAGAGATAAAAGGTGGAATAAGTAAAGTTAATTAAAAAGAGGTAAAGAGGTAAATTTTATAATTGCCCGCATATGCCCGCATAGAGGTAAAATTAGCTATAGTTTACTGCTACTAGTTAGGGTAAATATAGCTAGACTTAGTACTATGCAGTTAAATAAGGGCACAATTATATAACTTATAGGGACTACCTTACCTAGCCTATTTAGGGCTAGGTGGCGGTTTGGTACCGCTAGACTCTTATAGTTTTTAATATAAGTAATTTATTAAGTGCCTATAAAGGAGTAACTAGTTATTACGGTATAGTAAAATATAGGAGGTTATGGGCGTTACTATATTTCTTATTATTATATAGAGTTGGTATATATACGCGCCGCTAGAGTTAAAGGGCTGGCCTACGTCTATATGTGCGGGCTTTATCGCTATAAAGTGTTTATTATATAATAGGTAGTATTTCTAGTAGATAGTAATATATTACACTTATTATAGGCGTTACTATATTTCTTATTATTATACAAAGTCGGTGGATATACGCGCTACTAAAGTTAGAGGGCTAGCCTACGTCTATATATGCGGACTCTATCGCTGTAAAGTGCTTAATATATAATAGGTAGTACTTCTAGTAAATAGTAACGTATTATACTTACTTCATAATTACTAGTATTATTATTATACTATATAGCACTTAAGGGCCTACTAGATAAGTTTATTTAGAATAATAATTATCTAATATACGGGATTTATATCTATATATAAATATTTAGTGCTTATTTAAACGTATATCTACTATAAAAGGTAATAGGAGGTTTTATATCTTATATTATAAGTTTATATAATTAATAGCATTTTGCGGCATTTTGCGGTATTTTAAAGTATTTTAGGATAGTAGATATGCTGTATATACTAGCATCCAGCCACCTAGCAACGTTAACTTATCTCACCATTTATTTATTTAGTATTATATAAGAGGTTAGTATTTTACTATAGTATTTATTACGTTAAAGTCTCTTAAATTTAATATCTTTATTTTAGATCTGTTTAAAACTATATATAGTTTTATAATATCCTACTCCCTACCTAGTACTCTAGTAAGAGATTATTTAGTTAATAATACCTTTTCTCTTACTAATTAAGGGAGGAAAAGACTTATACTTTCTAGCAGTAGTAGGCTATGCTTATTAGTAACATTTTTAACGGATTATAGTGTTTAAGTTTCTATTTACCTATAACGTAATTAGCCTGCCTATAGTAAAGTGCTTTTACTTTACTACTTACTTCTTTTTTCCCTTACCCTTCTATATATTTATATACTCGCATTATAAACTATAAGAGCTTAATAGTGCTAGACTATCGCCTGGCCTATATTAAGAGATAGACTAAATAGGGTAGTCCCCATACATCAGCAAAATGTTTGTGCCTCCTGACAGTACTGACAGCTCCTGACAGCTCCTGTCAGGGCTGTCAGGAGCTCCAGGAGACACTCACACTCGGCATCCTGTCAGGAACCTGTCAGGAGGTCGCCCGGACCACCAGGACCACCAGGACCTCCAGGACCTCCAGGACCTCCAGGACCATCAGGACCATCAGGACCATCAGGACCATCAGGACAACAATAAAATTCTAGATTTAAAAATAAGGTATATCAACACTCCAGTATTTACAGCTAGTCAAAAAATACAAAATTAATTTAATTATATATAATCTAAATAATCCAAATCAATCTCTCCTGTCTACCGCCTGTGTCTGTCATGGAGCTCTACGATCGCTCGGCGGTCGGGCGATCGACTGAGGAGCCTCTCGCGGAGGCTCCAAATCGTCGATCGGCGGTGTTCCCCGATGATCCGCCGGCCGTGTGCTGATTTCCTAACTAGGCCTAGTGCTGCCTGCTTGCCTGTCTGCCTGTCCTACCTGTCTGCCTGCCTGTCTGCCTGTCCTACCTGTCTGTGCCCTGCCTGTGCCTGTCGTGCCTACCTGTCTATGCCTACCTGTCTGTATCTGTAATTCGGGGAGAGGTCGGCCCGATCGAAGGCTCTGCTTGATTCGATTGCGATTAATTGTATTAATTCGAATCGTTCTCCATGGGCGTTCGTTGGCTGTACGTTTGAACGGTGGTCGTCTGGGGTGCCTCCCTAGGAGGCCTTGATTCGATTTGATTCGGTAATAGGCTGATATCGAGGCTCTGGTTCGATTCGATCGATCGATCGAATCGATCGTGGTGTTCGCTGGCTGGTCGTTCGAACGGTTATCGTCTGGTTCTGACGACGGTCCCTCCCTACTTGCCTGCCTACATGCCTGCCTGCCTACCTACTTGCCTGCCTACCTACTTACCTACCTACCTACCTACCTGCCTGCCTGTGTCAGTATCTGATTTAATTTGGGGAGAGGTCGGCCCGATCGAAGGCTCTAATTGATCCAGGTCGTTCTCTATGGCCGTTCGCTAGCTGTACATTCGAACGGTTAGTCTCGTCTAGGGTGCCTCCCTAGGAGGCCTTGATACGATTCGGTAATGGGCCAATATCAAATTCGATTAATCGATCAATTGAATCGTTCGTGGTCTTCGCTAGCTGGTTGTTCGAAAGGTTGTCGTCTAGTTCTTGTAACGGTCGTCTGGTTCTGGCGACGGTCGTCTGGTTCTGGCGACGGTCGTCTGGTTCTGGCGACGGTCATCTGGTTCTGGCGACGGTCGTCTGGTTTTGGCGACGGTCCTCTGCTGGCTGCCGTTCTAGTGCCTCCTAAGGGAGGATGTAAGGAAGGATAAAGAATGGGGTGACTACAAAGGGGGTAACTTGGCAGAGGCACGTGTAGGCTATCGGGAATATAGCGGGACCCGATAGCACTGTGTGTCGCGCGCACGCGCACATAGGGTCGTGTCGCATTAGGGGGAGGTATCCCATTGGGGTGTCTTGAGGGGTTGCATAGGAGGTGTCGCTTTGGGGGGGGTTGGGAGGGTGTCGCTTAGGGGTATCCTGTCAGGAACCTGACAGGACGATCAGGAAAATCAAGATCCTGCCAGGAGCCTGTCAGGAACGATCAGGAAATACTAGTTTCCTGTCAGGACCCTGACAGGACCGTAAGAGGACGATCAGGAAATCAAAGATCCTGCCAGGAGCCTGTCAGGACGACCAGGACGATCAGGAAAATCAAAATCCTGCCAGGAGCCTGCCAGGAGCCTACCAGGACGATCAGGACCTCCAGGATCTTGGCACCCCAACAAAATGCTGATGTAACTTATACTATACCACGTCTTCCTTTATAAGTTAGTCTTGTTACTATAGATTTTGTGAAGGCTCAGTCAAAAGAACAGAATCTATTGGTAGCCAGTGAACGAGAATTCCAAGACGAGGTCTTGGAGAAGGTCGAGGAAAGGACACGTCTATATACATGGCGCCAAGGCTCGGCCGAGCCCCTGACTAGGGTCTGTATCAGTGCCGTAACAGATTTACCCTTATACGCGTTTAACCTATAGAGTATATAACTATATACTTTGCCGCTAAGGCCTTACTTATATAATTTTTATTAGGGCGCGCCTTATTTCTTTACCTTTACTAGTTAACCTAACTCTACTAACTACCTACCCTTGCTTCTACCCTACTAGCATCCACCTCTATAACCAGTGCCTTTATAGATCTATTTAAGCTATAAAGCCTTATAACGTAGTAAGTCAGCTACCTTATCTTTAGCCTTAGCTATATAATAGAGAATCTATATTTACTAATACGTTTATATAAACCACCGCTTAATATAGCCTACTACTAAAATTAACCTACCTACTAATTATTTTATAACTCGCGACGTTAACTACGTCTATAACTACAAAAAGTTTGCTAAGGGTATTATAGTTTTTAAGATTGCCTTAATTATAGCGACTATAGGCTCCGGTGTCTTATAAGGTAATAGTAAAGGCCCTATATTTAATAAGCCTCTTTTTCTAAAGCTTAGTAGTCTATACTTCTTAGCTAATAACACTCTAAAATGCCATCTCTATTTATTTACCAGCCATATGCGCGCTGATTGTCCTCTTAAGAAAGCTTCTTAACTTTATTATAGCTGCGGTAAAGCTAGTTATCTTAAGAGTAACTATCCTAGTATAACGTGCAACTAATATGGTGCTATAGGCTATAGAAAGTAAGACTGTCCCTAGCTATTAGGTAAGAAGAAATAGACTTATTTAAACTATAGCTCCCTAGACCATTAAACTGTCTTCTATAGTTAGGTATATAAGAACTATAGAGTTATAGAGTATAATATTAATAATTATATAAGTAGACCTACTTTAATTCGGGCGATAGACGCCGCAACTGCTTTGGGTAAGGTAGATGTACTAGGTGCTACTGTTTTAAGTATAGCTGCTACCTTTTTATCGCCTAAACCTCTTAATATAGCTGGCTTTTATCCGGTGGCGGATGGCCTAGTGGATAATCTAGACACCTATATAGAGGATAGCGATTCCGTAATAGCCGAACCTTTAGATATACTTTAGCTTCTAAACAATAACTACCTTATAGTTTAGTTTGTTATACAAATTATTAAAGAGTATATTATAGTATATAGCATTACGTTCTAGGTGTCTTATAAGACTAGTAGAATGCCTACTTATTATTTATATAAGATGGCGTCTGTCTAATTTATAGATGCTAATATCGCTAGCAATATTAAGGTTAACACTGCTAATGCTACTTCTTTGGTTACTTAACGACTATTATATCTAACTACGCTTAAGTATCTTACTCGCATTCTCCCGCAAGATGCTATAACTTTATAACTTTACTATATTAGGTTCATTATCGCCTTTAATAAACTTATACTAGGTACGCGCATATTACTTAGTAAGTACTTCTTTATTAATAGGGACTTCGGCCTATTTACGCCGTAAATCTATAAAGCTTAGGACATGCTGTTAAATAGTCCTATAGTTATTATCCACTTCTTTATACTAGGCACTAAATAGCTTAATAGTTATATTGCGAGCCTAAACGCAAGCCTATAATAGCAGAGCGTTAATAATCCTTTAGGTTGCTAGTGAAAGAACTATAATATAAATGTCCAGCTTAGTATATAGCTTTTAGTAGAGGACCGACTATTGTATAAAATCCCCACAAGGTATTAGTTTAATAGCGTTTTTAAATATTTTACGGTCTAGTTCTATACCGTAGTTATAAGCCTTAAGGCCGTTAATTAGAACCCCTAGGTATCCACTATTATTCGTCTTATTACCTTCCTAGGTAGCGCGGACTAAGTCTACTACGCTACTATCTAGATAGTTAATAGTCTTGCCCTTTATACTAACTCTATTATTAATATCTTATTTCTAGGTAAAGACGTAAATAGCCAGGCTAGCTAAAAAGAAGTTATTATTAATACTACTCCCTTTAGCTCCGGCTATAACTATTATACTTTTATCTTTTAACTATAAGTAGGTTATAAGTTTATACTAAACCCTATATTTGCTCTAGAGCATATCCTAAGTAGCAACGACTTTATAATAGTTAATAACCTAAGTAAGGCCCTAATTACAGTATAGGGTATTAAATGTCTTATAACTAAGCGTGTTCCTAAAGTTAAAATCTCCTAAGAAATTAATACTCTATACTACCTATAGTAAGGAGGCGACAGTTTCTATATTAAGCGCTAAATTGTACTATCTAATAACTTTATAGATCTCCCGCGTATTAATTACTTTAATTATAATATCGCTAAGTATAGGAAGAACTTGGTTAATAATGCCCTTAAGGCCGTCTTACTACTATTTAATAAAGAGTAAATAGGTACCTATACTACGCTCAAATATATAATAGGCGGTATTTTGCTAATATAAGGCCTTAGTGGTATTGGGAAATTAATCTTCCTAACTATCTTAGTACGATACTAGTATTAACTTAGGTCGCCCTAGTAGGATCCTACTAGAATCTAGGTCCTATCGCCGCTTAATTACTAACTAAATATATTAGCTAAGATAATTAATAATACGCTTATAGAGGACTATAAGGCACTAATTGCGTAAGGCCGTCCCGCCAAATTTCCTATCGTCCTTTACCGCTATATACGCTTAACGGAAATTAAGGTCTATAAGCAGGATGCCATTATATAGCGAATAGCGGTAGGTATTAATACTCGTCCTAAGTATTTTAAGGAATAGGATAACTATGCTACGATTAATAAGGACGTGTCTATGCTAAATATAGTATTCCTACTCTACCGTACGTTTAAGGCTAGCAATGCCACTAGCTTTAATAAGCGGTTATAGGTTATAGATTTGTCTATGGTTAGTGGTTATTATACCTTATGGGTATCCTAGATAGTAATAGAAACCTATATCCTATTATAGACCCTAATATAACTAAATACGCCAAATTCCGCCAATACTTGCACTGATTTACGCTTAGTAATAATATAACGTAAGATAATAAGATAGGATTAACACTTGCGGCTAATATAGTTATTATAGACCTAGCTAAGAAGGCTAATATTATTCTTATAATACCTAATATGGTCTTACAGACTTATATATATTCTATTAGCGCTATATATATAGTTTTCTATAATAAGGCTAGGAAGGCGTCCGAGCTAGGTAGTCTTGCTAGGTTCGCCTAGAGTAGACTATATTTAATCTAAGGAGGTTTATAAATTTAGGCTAGCGACCCTATACCTTAGGTTCTTCTTAGTAATATATACTAACTAAAACCAATCCTTAGTCCTGATTTTAATAATCCGTTCCACTATTAGAAATCTATCTCCCTCTATATACGTCTCTTTGCGGCTAGTGCGGATACGGTATAATTCTTACTATAATATTAATTCGTTAAAGACATTGTATATTTTATAAATGCCGTCCTACTGCATGGCTAGCTTTAGATAAGCCTAATAGTTAAGGACTAAGAGTAGTTAAAGCTGGCGGCGAGCTTTTTTAAGGATATACTGCGCTATAACTACCCTATCGCCTTTCTTGCCGTTAATGGTACTATATAGGTAAATAAGCTTAGCTAATTAACGTATAACCTAGTCTACGCTTAACGCGCATTTTAGGTAGCTATGGCGCTAATAGACTTTAAATTTAAGCCATTAGAGGTTAGCATTACCGTTTTATATATAGCCCAACTTACCATCTACTCCGTAGCGCTATATACGCTTAAAGAATAGTACTACGCCCAGCAAGATGGCAGTAAGTGGTAGGAATTTGCGCCAGTAGTTAGCGAGATTAAGGTCTTTACCGTTAACGGCATCTAAGGCGGCTAGGTGGAGTTATTAGTATATAATATAATAGTCGCCGGTTTGCTAAAATTTATCCAAAATACGGCGAGGAACCTTTTTATAATTACTAGACTATAAGCGGGCCTTATTATTGTTGGTAGTCCCTAGGTAGTCTATAATTATTATACTAGTAATAAAACCTTTATAAATACCGCGTATTATAAAATTAAAAAGTAGTATAAGGATAATAAGGTATATATTAACCTTAAGAATCCTAAGTGGAAAGAGCACTTCTAGTAACTTATCGCCCTATTTAACGTTAACGAAACTATATAGCGTATCTACCGCTAGCGTACAGCTAATTATACGCCCATTTTGTATAGTATAGATATTAACTTTAATATTACTATCCCTAACTTCGCGGGTATAGCAAATATTAGCGGTATTAGTAATTATACTAAAGCGTAAAATAAGGCTAATGGAGAGGGCGCTAATAATAACGGCTGGGGTGGTGCCGGTAATAATAACGAGGATAATAATAATAGAGAGAATGTTGGTGGCGTTAGAATATAAGGAGGGTAGTAAGGCCGGATATTATAGACTTTATTAGTAGCGAGACCCTTAAATAGGGACACTAAATAGAAGTTAAGAGCGGTAATAGCTATAGGCCTTTAATATTTGCAATTTTGCTATAGTACTGGGTAAAATATAGTATATTGCGATATTATATATTATAGCTAAATAAGATAAACTCTTAATAATTATAATCTCTAAAATAGATAAGCGTATTATAGTAAAGACAGCCTAATTTATAAAGCCTAGTAATCCTAGTTTCTATCCCTTTTAGGCTAGCGGTTAATTAATACTAATCTATAATCCAGATTTTAAGGGGTTGTTTAGTTATAATCTATTACTTTTAAATTTAAACTAAAAGTCTAGTAAAAAGAACGTGTTTCTTCCCAATTTAATACGTGTTTATAGCTCTACGGGTTATATAGACGTATATAATCTAAAGCCTTTAGATTTAATTTAGAGTTTAAATAAGGAGCTTTAAGCTCCTAATTTAAACTAACGCCAAGACCTTAGTTTAGATTCTATATATAGTAAGTTACCAACTTTTTAGTAACTTTTAGCGTGTTTTTTGGAATATTAAAAATTTGTAGCTAAAGTTAAGTTAAACTAGAATTTAACTAAATAGTTACCTTAGAATTAGATTAGAGCTCCAGATTAACTCTATTTTAAAGCCCTTATTCTAATCTAAACTTATAACTAAATATTCCCTAAGTACTTAACTAGTTAGATTATAGTCTAGATATCTTGCTAATAACTATAACTATTATTAATTACTCTCCGTATAGTATAGGCCGCCTCTATTTTTACTAAACTATAATAACCTTAAATAGGATCTAATCCTTTTTTTACTATAACTGCTGCTAAAGCAATATAACCTAACGCCCTCTCCTACTTATATTAGGTATGCTATTCCTAGCATTAGCACGCCGTTACTATATCTTAAGAAACTTATCGCTAATGCTATAGGCCCTTAAAATAATACCTATTCTATTATACTAGCTACTAGCTAGCAAAATATAGGATAAATATAATATCTATATAGTTGCCCCTAATAAAAGAGCCTATAGTAAAGGCAATTTACTATACTACGTTTAGATAACCTAAGATTATATATATAGGCAATAATCTTAGGGCTTCCTAGTGCGATAGGAGGTCTTACTATAAGGCAAACTTAACTAAAGTTACTATCTCTACATAGATTAGATTAACTGTAATTAATTAATACCTTTTAGCCCGCCTAGTAAAACGTATTACGCTAGAAATAGGGCTAGATAAATATTAGTAATATATTATAATTATAACGGATACCTATATACTATCTTTATAGATAGCCGTAAATATAACCTAGCCCACCCTATAATAAACTACCCTTAATAAAGCAGCCCTTAAGGCCCTATCGTTTTAGATAGGTATAGTCTCTATATAGGCGGCCTATATCTACTCCTTATTATAATTTACCCCGGCCTCTAAAAATATCTTAACCAGTAGCTAATATTTAACTATGCGTAGGTCTTAAGGCGTATTAGATAGTAACACTAGACTTAAGGCTACGTCCATACTTAGGATTAAGTTTATACTATCTAGTTTCTGCCTGCGAAGTAGTATAATAAGTCGTTTAAGATTATAGCCGTAGTTCTGCGTATAGTTAAGCTAAGATAAACTCTGTAAGTTTATAGTAGCTATATACCCCCTTTCCGTATTTACTATATAGTTAATACTAGGCCGCCCTAGCACCTTTATTTTCTTATATATATTTAACTATACGCGGGCTAGTATATTCTATATAGCCTTACATACCTATAGCGCTAATACTTTCTCGCATTCTATTACCTAACGAATAACTTTTTAAATCGCCTGCTTGCGTAATAAATTATTTAATTATCCGCAAAATAAAACATATAGAATGCCGTCCTTAATAATAACCTACTTAAAAGTCCGCTTAATAATATTAAGTCTCTTTATAGTAATGCCTAAGCCGGTAATAAGCTGTATATCTTTTTACGGGTCCGTAGCGCTCGTAGAGTTATACTATGCCGTATTTATAGCATACCGCTATTATATATCGCGTCCTATTATAAAAAACAGTTTAGTATCCTAAGTAGGGAATAGTAGTGTTTAAAATCCTATACTTAGTATAATAGAGAGGCGGCGTAATATTAGTAATAAGTAAAGTCTCCTAGCCTAATGTAACGTAATTTAGTATAAATTAGCGCAAAATGTAACGGGTTACGCTATTTAGCGCGTTAGTGTCCACGGACATCACCGTGCTCTTATTATACTCTTTCTATTTTAACTAGCTTATAATATAGCACGAGCTATAAATACTACTTTAAACATACGGTTCTATACGGATATTATTTTTAGTCCCTTTCTAACCAAACTGTAGCAAATTGCAGCTTAATACAGTAATTTATAAATAAGCTCTATCTAGCGGTAATATAGAAAGTATAGGACTAAAGTAAAAAGTATAGGCGGTTTAACCTGTTATAAATAATATTGTCTAAGATAGTAGAAACAGAAGAAAGGTAGATATAAGGGCGTTAATATTAAAGAGATAAATAATAATGCACCCTTACGCCATTAAAGCTTAGAGGAGTATTAGATAGCCTATTATAGGGCTAAGCTAGAGCAATATAATAAGTGGCCACTTATATAATATATAGACAACGATGTACTATTATACTATTAAATCTTAAAAGGGTATTATATAACTAATTATAAGACCGAATTGGAGTAAGGTAATAAGTAGCTACCCGTATAAGCTTTAGGTGATAATATTGTTAATAAGCTAAATAATAGGGCTGCGGATATGCACTATAATAATAATTCTATAATATTTAATAGGGTATATAACTTAGCGATAGTTAAGACCGATTAGTAAACTTTAACTGGAATATCTATAGACGTCTTTTAGACTAAAATATTTAAAGAAGCCACTAGCTACGCTGTAGGAAAGCCTTTAGGACGGAATTAAGGAAATCTATAAACTGCGGATAATACTATAATAGTATGCGACATTATACCGCGTATTAAGTGTACTAGCAGTGCACTAGATAAAACACCTCCCCTATTTTATCCGTTTAGCAGTAAGGTAGAATACGCATAGGTCTTATAGTAGGTAAGCTATAGAACTTCTAACCGCGCTATTAATGAGTGGTTTAACGATATTAGGCTTTAGGGAGTATTTGCCAACCATTTTTCTTACTAGAGTGCTAATAATATTAAAGTAAAACTACTTTTAAAATAGATACAATCTAAGAGTAATTAACCGTAGTAGATTAAAATAATTGTAACTATAAGGGACTAGTAGCTACTAGTACGTTACTGAAATACTTTAAAGATTATATTCTTTCTTATTAGTTACGGCCCTTTTCAAGGAGATATAACTTTCTCACTAATAAGGTAGTACTTATTAGCAGGAACAAGAATATATAATAAGCTTAATACAGTAAACTAGTAGTGGGAGACGTAAGAGTAGCTACCGCTTAGCGTAACTATAGTGCTAATTATATTAGCTAGTAATAAGACTTAACTAATATAATACACTAACGGCAAGAAAGCATGGCCGCTCTATATTTTAATTAGAAATATTAAACTGCGCGTTTAATAATCCGTAAATTAACTAGCCCTATTGCTACTTATATACCTCCCGGTCTATATACCTAGTAACTAAATAATATAACTAGCGGTATAATATAAGACCCTTATAGCTATCCTTAAACGTATACTTTAGCGACAACCTTACTACTAGTATAGTTATGCTAATAATGCTTATAGCGTTAGAGAAAGCTAGTAAAAAAGAAGTATATCTTCTATACGCGGATAGCTAGGATTAATACTACTTTCTACTTTTAGCTATATTTATAGCTAATTATAAAAAACAGGTCACGCTTATAGGTATTAATAGTAGCCGTAAATGTTTAACTTGTTATATATATATGAATAAACGGTATAATCTAATAACTGCTATCTAGTAACTATAGCCGTTCCGTATATACTAATTAATAAAAGACCAAATACAAATATAGTAGGAAGGTTGCGATACTAATAAGAAGGATAACTTAAATTATATTTGGCCGTTCTATAACTTTATATAGGGCTATAATCTATCTAATATCTATAAGATAATAGCGCCTAATTTCCTACACTAGGTGCTTAAAGGCCTTACTAGTAAATATCTTATATACTAGATTAAGGGGCTTATATAAAGTAAAATACAGGCCAGAAAATATTAGGGCCTTAATATCCCGCGCATAAATAGTTACGGCTAGGAGATATTAAATATTAATACACTTATTACCACCCGCTTTATATAGGTGGAATAATTTACTAATATAATGGTATGGAATAGCTAGGTAAATGTCGGCTAATAGATAGGAATGATATATAAATCTCTGTTATAACAATTAGTCCCTATTATAGTACCCTTACTAAAATAGAATAAAGGCGCTATACTATTTATCCAGGCGTTTATAGACTTCACTATACTATCTTAATATATATTATATAATAAATTAACTATCCGGTACCTAGTAGCAGCTATTTATAGAATAGACAAGATAAAGGATATATTCCTTCCGTTTTAACTAAGCAAGGTAGAACTACTACACTTTAATATTCCTAAGCTATATACCATTACCTACTATCTAAAGAGCATTTAGCAACTAGGAGTAATTGGAGGTATAAATATAGAGTATTTAAAGCAAGTATATAAGCTATAGAAGGCATTCTACTGCAGGACTAATAAATGGAACAACTATAAAGAGCAGATGCTATAATATAACACTATATATCTTAACACTATGCTTTAAAATAAACTTAAGCTATAGGCGTTAACTAATATAATTAATATAGTAGACCCAATAAGCGCAATATAGATAATACAACTAGGCCCTATAGTTAATATATGCGTATATCGCTTATATATATAAAACTTTAACAATTATATAACTTAGATACTTTAAGACTAGAGAATTAATATATCTATCTAGCGTATAGTTAAGGAGGTATAGCGCCGGATAAAGATTATCAACCTTATATCTAAACTAGCCCCCTTTATAAGGGAATATTATAAGCAGATTAATAGAATCTGGTAAATAGACTAGGACGTTAACTGACTAAAGGCCAATAATAATTAGGTATTAAAGATGCCCTTAAGTATTTATTATAGCGTCGTATACTACATTCGCTTTAGGAAGAATGCCACTAACACTAATAAGCTTAATAAGGTATTTACTTAATATACCCCGTTATAGGCTAATACTAGAGCCCCCTATTATAATACTATAATAGTATAAAAATACAAGCGGGTAAATAATAGCCTCTATAGCAATAAAGTAGGGAGGCTTTATTTGCTACTTACAATTCAGGATACTAGATAATTGGATAGCAAGGGCAAATACCTAAAATACGCTAGTGCGTTAGTAGAAACCCTCTAAGTTTATAACGGTAGTAAGATTAATATAAAAACCAGAATGCTTAGAGTATAAAGTATAAAGCTATCTAATAGCAGGACAAAATGCACGCTAGATGCCCTCTAGATATATAATATTAACCATATTATAAGGTCTATCTCACTTATACTAACGGACATTAACGTTATAGACTATTTCTTTATAAATAACTATAGCGATTAGGATATATATAATACTATATATAATAAAGATTTCGAGTAAATAAATAGGGTATAGGTTAATGCTTATATAAGGAAATAGGCTTATACTAGGCGGTAAATAAATATAACTTAGCCGAAATAGCGGTAAGATATAACTAGCGGCGCCGGATTACAATAAAGGGGCAAATTACTATAATTATCATAAATTAGAATATAATACCACTATATATCGCCCTCTACGCGCTAGCTACCCTTTATATCCTATATACTATACTATCTACTTTAAAAGTAGGTAAATATCGTAAGGAACTAGGCTTCTATATAGTATAGAAAAAATATTATATAAAGTAGGACCCTACGCTATAGTAAGGTAATCTAATCGCCTTATTATAAAGCTTAATAAATAGTTAGGCCGCCCTCCTAACTTAATATTATAAGTTTATTAAAGCTTCTTTTTATATACTTGGCGAGAAATGCCTAATTTATATTATAAAAGTTAACCAGGTTGTTGTTTAAAGCATATTAGGTATAAAACTCTAGACCATCTAGCGTTTTTTTAGGGAAGTAAGGTGCGTATAAAAGCCAAATAGTTCTACTAAACTAATATACTTATCCTCTACCTATCCCGTAAAAAAGTAAATAAAAATGCTATAAGTTAAGTAGTAGCTCCTAAGATAATCTAGATCTTAAAGGGGATAATATTAGGCTCTATACCGTAACTGTCTCTATTAAAAGGTAAGGCTATTATTAATGTGCTATAGTATAACCTATTATTGTTAATTTTAATAACGTTATCCTAATAGACAGTCTTGTTTTTGTTAGATAAAAGCTTATAAACCTTAAGCAACCGCAAGATATCTAAAACCTATACTTAAAAGAAACGCATATATTACTTAAATAAACAACCGCTATAGGATAACTTTAGACAATATATAAAGCAGCTACTTAGCCTAGTTAATATAAAGATATACAGTATTACTTAGACATGTCTTATTATATAAGTAATAACAGGCTCTATACCTAAAGAGCTTTATCTCTCTCTTTAGCTAGAAATAAATATAAGCGGTTTAAATATACTAATAAAGCAGATATAGAAAGAGGCGATTGCTATTATAGACTGTTATAAAAACCTAATAAATAGAGTATTAAGTATGCTACTGGGGCCGGCGGTATATAAGGTTTGCGGTCCTTAGATTTAGTAGTACTATATTAACCGATTTTCCAGCTATATAATTAGCTTAGCGTATTTTAGTATTATATAATAAATATAGTATATAATACTATTACCGGGAGCTATAACTGCCTTAAACTAAATACTAAGGCTATAGTAAAGGAAGTAGCGAAACTACTTAAAGATAACCGCTTTATACTTAGTGGCCTAGTTAGTATTCTACCTTTTATTATACCTAACTAATTAAGGCTAAAATAGAGAGACAAGATTTAGGGCACTAATTATTATACGTTATATTAAGCGCGTATTCTTTAATACTAGGCTAAGGTTACTTACCCTTAATAAAAATAGTACTAACCTCTTCTCGCCTATTATAGCTAATATAATATAGCTTATATATATAGCAATTTAATATACTCTTAAGTACTATAGAAGCGGAATATAAGTTATTTATAAGTTTAAAGCTAATGTTATAATTATAGGTAAATCTATAGAAAGCCTCTTACTATACTTACTAAAGTATAGATAGTTAGGAGCGACTATAGAATACCTAAAAGAGCTACCAACTTAAGCGTAATAAAAGGCTATGTAGGCTACTTCTATAATAAGTTAATAAGATATAGAATGTAACTAAAAATAAGATACTACAGACTTAGTAGGTAATTAGCGATCCGTTTAAGAATACTATAGAAGATTTAGAGAAACTAGATCCTAAGTATTATTATAAACGCTTTAAGTACAATGTTATAACTACTTGGAGAAGAGTTAGAAAAAGCTAGTTAGTTAATATAAGCACAGTCTAAGATAGAACCCGTGGAACCATATAACGAGGAATAGTAAGCAGAGTCACGTGATATAATCTATATAATCTGCGAGATCTATAATAGAGCGAATAGAGCAGATAGAGCAGATAGAGCAACAACTTTCTTAGGAGCACGATTGTGTATTTAAGGATCCTTAGTCCCTACCTAGATAGTTCCTTCCTCGTAATAATTCTCAGAATATAATTAGAGTTAATTTATTAGGCAACTACTCCACCGGTTATTATTACATTATTAACTATTATCTTTATATTTCCTACACACCTAGCCTATTAATAGGACCTATTATAGTTACTACTACCAGGTTCTGTTATATAATTACTACCCGGTTACGGTATTAAATATAGAAAGTTAAATAATATACCACTAAAAGCAGCCACTATAACGCTATTAACGGCGGCAACTACTTTAAGGTTAGGGGGTAATACTAGTATAGCGGATACTAACTTATAACAACCTATAACAATAGGACAATTATAAGAAATATATAACTAGTTAATAGAAAATAATATAGTATTTAAAAATAAGATTAACGGGATAGGCGCAGTAAAGGTTAAGTTACTATTAATTAAAAGATTCTTAGGAGAGAGATTAAAGCTTAAAGGATTCCTTATATAAATACACTTTAAGGTAGCACAGAAGGGAGCAAAGCTGGTAATACCTATGGATTAAATAGCGTATGCAGGACTATTTTTAATAGGAAGGGCATTTAAATGGTTTAAGCCTTACCTTATAGAAATATAGGTAAATGGAATAACAACTATAAACTAAAAGGTATGGTTTATGTTCTTAAGCTAGGACGGATTTATAGAATGACTTATATAAACGTTTAGAGACTTAGAGGCAATAACTATAGCAGAAAGAAAACTCTAAGATATTATATAGCGAACCTTAGTAATTAAGTATATAATATAGTTCTAAACACTAGCAATATAAGTTAAGTGGAATAATAGGGCGCTTATGGCATAGTATAAGCAAGGACTTAAGGCTAAAGTCTAGGACGTAATTATTCTAATAGAAGATGCGGATACCCTAAGAAAACTAATAGATTAAGTAATAAAGATTAATAATAGGATCTACTAAAGGGAATAAACTAAGAGAGGTTAGGATAGAGTTTTATAGTTATATAAGGCGTAGAGCACGTAACGACTAAAGCTAAGTTAGAAACTATAGTATAGCGTAGAGCTAATGGACCTAAGCGGTATAAAAGAAGCCTATAAGAGATGGAGTAAGAAACTATAAAAACCTAAAAGTTAAGGATCTAGTAATTATAAGACTAAGGAGCAGAGGCTAAACTAGGGATCTTAGTAGTAGAAGATATTTAGGCGGACTCTATAGTAAAATTAATAGTTTAGAGACGAAGCTTATATAAATTGTAAAAAATAAAGTCACTTTATAAGGGATTGTAAAGATGGTTAGAGTTATTATATAATAAAGGGAACTAGGCTAATAGTAGAAGACATATATGTATAGAGGGATAATAGTATACTGCGAGGAACAAAGGAATGTTTAATTAGAAGTTTTACGTTTTGTTATAACAACGCATACTAAATTTATAAAGACGCTAAGTATGGCGTAAGCTATTAGCTATAGGAGCTAAGTTTATTAAAATATTAAGGAACTAACGAACTAGCTTATAGATTGGATATTAAGGACGATAAATTTAATAAAGGCGAAGCATTTTATAATAATAAGGTAATAAAGACGGTTTACTAGGAACACGCGGCCATTAAAGATATTATACTAGAGGTAAAGAATAATTCCACTATAGAATAGGGAATATTAGTAGGAATTAAAACCCCACTAGATACGATGTCTATCGCTTTGTAAGATGTAAGAGAAGTAGAATAGCGAACCACTTTAGTACTTAATAAAGGCGGAAAGCTAAAGGCTTAAGATTCTTATAATAAGATAAGAGACGACTAAGACTCTTAAGATAAGATAAGGTAAGCTTAAGGACCTATAATGGACGATAACCAATAAAGCAGAGTAATAGCTTAGTTTAGTAATATATAAATAAGCTTAGGACGAAGTTTCCTAAAGGCATAAGACTCTTAAGATAAGATAAGTAAGATTTAAGACTCTTAAGACGAGATAAGAATACTAAGTAAGCCTAATTAGACTAAGGCTAGAGCTAAGCTTAAGTTAGAAGTAAGCTTGGAATTAAAAAATCTAAGGGACTAAGAATTTAGAGTATAAATTAGAATACCTATAAGTAAGAGGCAAGGAGCTTCTTTATAAATTAGAGAATCTATAGCGCAAATAGTAATTAGACTGGGAGACAGATATATAAACCTAGAAGACTTACTAGGAAAATATAGTATTCGGCCTAAAGATTAAAAAGTTAATATTAAGACTAAGAAGCAAGAAGACTTTAAGGATTAGTCTATAAGATGTAAACTAAAAAAAACTATAAAAGAGTTTAGGCAAAGAATTATCGTATAGTAAGAACAGAAACTAGATAAGAGATCTAGCGTATTAGGACGTATAAAGGATAAAGCACTAGTATAAAGAATTACTAATAGGCCGAGAACAGGCATACTAAGAGCTAAGTGGCTTACCGAACTAGAAGATAAAGAGGATTTAGAAATCCCTACTAGGTTTAAAGAATAATATATAAAGGGCTATTATAATATAGTAATAAGAAGATACTTCCTTACGGATAAGCCGTATATACTCTAATAGCTATACTAAAAGTAGTATAGACAGCAACACAATAATAAGTAGGAAGATTTCTATATATAGTTAGACAAAAAAAGTTATCTAAAACTACCTAATTACGGAAAAAGCGATAAATTATATTAAGGGAGCCTTAATTATAACATTAAAGGATCTAAAGGAACGATTAGAGGACTAAAGAAGTAAGAGACGCATCTTAGTACCTATAAATAAAGCCATAACGTTTAAATCAGTACGACAGAGGTTTAAACTTAAGGATAAAGACAAGCTAAGAGTTAACCTAAAGCACCTAGCATACTATACGCTATTATAGATTGTATGCGTAGATAATATATATAAAATATATAAGAATCTAAAGGAAAAGAATTGGAAATACCTTATAAGGATATACTGGATAATAAATAAATAATAGTATAGGAATGCTAAGTATATAATATACAGCTAGCATCTAGCAAAAGTCTAAGAGGAAGGAAGTTTAACACTTTAACTAGGAAGGTTCCTTATAGAAGAATACTTAGATGGATAATAATAGTGGGAATATCTAAAAAATACCTATTTATGGTATATTAACGACAAAAAGCGAACTAGGTATTGGCTAAAGAGTAAGCTAAATGTAACAGGATTAAACAGCTAATAGTTAGGAAAAGTAGAGGCCTATAGGACTAGAGGGAGCTAGTAATAAAGCCTTAACCCCTTAAAGGAATTTAAGAACAACACCTAAATTTACAAGTTAAATGGTAAGATTAATAGTTTAAGGTATTAATAGATAGTGGAGCAATAAGGAACTATATCTTGCTAGCAGCAGTTAAAAAAATAGGGTTACTATACAGATAGAAGGAACGTCCTTACCTATTAGTAATAATTTTAGGAGATCTAATAGCCTATAGAGGAGGTATTATTAACCTTAAAATAGGACCTATTTAGATAACCATTAAAGGGAGACAAATTAAGATGTCTTTTAATATCCTACTACTAGGAAGGGATAAGGTAGTATTAAGGATACCTTAGTTATAGGAATATAATCTAAGGATTAATTAGATTACTAATTAGGTTAATATTAGAGATACTTAATACCGCAAAATATAATAATAAGCTAAGTTAGTATAGTACTAGGTTAGAGCAATATATAAAGAGACTAAGTAAGGCTTAAGTTATATACTAAAGAAATACTATAAGTATAGTAAGAAATTATAGTTACTGGAAAGTAAAAAGCTGTTAAAATATATAGTATAGGACTATAAAATAAAATTAGAACTAGAAATAAGCCTAAAGTTCTTTCTAATCTATAAGCTTACTAAAGAAGAAGGTAGAGTATTAAAAGAGTTTATTTAAGAAAACCTATAAAAGGGATATATTAGACTATTACAGTTATTAGCTATCTAGTACTATTTATATTAAAGAAAAATGGTAAACTAAGGCTATATATCGACTATAGACAGTTAAACAGCATTACTTAGAAGGATAGGTATCCTTTACCCTTAATTAGTAAAATTTAAGATAGGATTAATAATACGTAAATCTTTACAAAGATAGATCTAAGATAAGCGTACTATTAGATTAGGATTAAAAAAGGCAATAAATAAAAGGTAGCCTTTAGGTTAAAGGAAGGACTATATAAACTATTAGTNATNNANTTNNGNNTNANNAATATACNAGNAANATTNTNNAANNGNATTAANAATATATTANGNGAACANNTNNATAANTTTATTATAGTATACCTTAATAATATTATTATCTACTTAATAACTAAGGAAAAACACGGGGAATATATTAAATAGGTTTTAAAAAGACTATAAGAAGAACAGATACTAGTAGTAATTAAAAAATATAAATTCTTTACTAGGAAGACTAATTTTATTAGATTTATTATTAAACTAGGCTAACTTAGCATAGATCTAAAAAAGATTAAGGCTATAGTAAATTAGCAAAAACTAAAGAACGTTATATAATTAAGATTGTTTTTAAGGTTTTATAATTACTACAGAAGGTTTATAGCGTAATAATTAAAGAATATTAAACCATTTACGCAATTAATAAAGAAAGAAAAACTATAGATATGGGGAAAGAAATAATAGAAGCTATTTAAGAAGGTTAAAAAATTGTTTACCCAGGAGCCAGTTCTTAAGATCTATTAACTAGGACTAAAAACGGTTATAAAAATAAACGCATTAAACTATATACTAGGGGTATACTTTATACAAAGGTATTAAAATAGATAGCACCTAGTAGCATATTATAGTTAGAAAATAACACTACTAAAACTAAACTATAACATCTATAATAAGGAGTTATTAGGTATAGTTACAGTACTAAAGAAATAAAAAGCATTTTTATAAGGTATAAAAAAACTATTTATAGTTAAAACGGATTATAAAAACCTAACAGGATTCCTAATAATAAAGGAACTTAATTAAAGATAGGTTAGATAGGTAGAGATACTTACAGAATACCATTTTAAGATTTAGTATACTAAGGGTATAAAAAATACACAAGCAGATGCTCTAAGTAGAAAGACTAAACTATAAAATAATAAAAAGCTATTAGGGGCTTTATTATAAAAGGATATAAATAAATTAATTAGGTATAATTATCTAAAAATCGCAGTAATATAAGAAGAAAAGACCTATAAATTACTAAAAAGTAATTAGATATAAAAGATCCTAAATATATAAATAAAGGATCTAGACTTAAAATAGTATAAAAATTAAAAAGTAATATATATACTAAGATCTATTACAAAGGAGTTTATTAAGTTATTTTATAAAGGATTAACTTAAGGACATAACAGAGCTATAGGCTTAGTGTTAAGACTTTAAAAGGAGTATATTATTAATAGAATCTAAAGACTAGCTAGGTAAATTATAAAAAAAATATTTAGATTACTAAAGGAATAAACTAATAAGGTATAAGCTATATAGAGAGCTATAACCTATTAAAATACTAGAGAGACTATAGGAGGTTATATTATAGGACTTTATTATTAAGTTACTAAAGTTAAGAGATCCTATTACCGGATAAGATTATAACATAATCTTAATAATAGTAGACAAGCTTATAAAGTAGGGATACTTTATAGCATATTTAAAAGAAATATTAGCGGAAGATATTGCTAGAATCTATATTAAAGAAGTATTTATAAGATATAGAGTACTAAGTAAGATTATATTAGATAGAGATCTAAGATTTATAGCAGTATTCTAAAAAGTGTTTTTAGTAGAGTAAGGAGTTTAAGTAGTAACTTTTACTATATATTATTTATAGACAGACGGTTAAATAGAAAGATTAAATTAAACACTAGAATAGTATCTAAGGCATTATATTAATTATATATAGAATAATTAGGTATCGCTATTACTAGTTATATAGTTTATATATAATATAACACTATAAAAAGAAATAGGCATATTACTATTTAAGGCGAATTACGGATATAAGCTAAGGACCTTATTATTACTACGTTAAGTAAAAAAGATAAGTAGTATAGCTAAGTAAAGAATAAAGAGTTTAATAAATCTTTATATAGACCTTANNGAAANAGCTAANNNNGTATAGCAAAGGATAAAAANGTACTANGATGNTAAGAGATCTAAGGGACNAGATCTTAAGNAGGGAGATAAAGTATGGCTACTATATAAAAATTTTAAAAGTTAATAATTAAGTAAGAAGTTAGACCACGTTAGACTAGGACCTTTTAAAATTATATAAAAAATTTTATTAGTTATATTTAAGTTAAACCTACTAGCTAGGATAAAGATCTACCCTATATAGTATATTATAATACTAGAGCTAGCATACGGGAATATTAAGCCACCGGTTTATAAAGTAGATATATATAAAGAATAAAAGGAAGATAAATAGTAAGTTTTAAAGATTGTTAGTTATAAGAACGTAGATAATAAAACATAGTATAAAGTAAAGTAGATAGGCTATAATAAGACTATCTAGAAGCTACTAGAGAACCTAAAAAACGCTATAGAAAAGGTATAGGAGTATTAGAAGAGAAAAGGTTAGGTAATATTAATAAAGAGGAATTACTAAAGAATAAGTTATCTAAGGGGGACCTAGGAAGAGCGACTGCCGAACTACTTAGAGTTATTTCCTTCTCTATTAGAAGAGAATCTATTTTTTATTACTAAGTTCCTATAAACCTTATTAAATAAGTTTCTACTTCTTTAAATAAACCTTCTTATAGACACGTTTTAAACGTTAAAGGTAAGTATAAGCTAAATACTAAGCTTTAAGAATACGTATAGACTCTTCTAAAGTATATTAGACCGCAAGCATCGCTAAGGATAGCTTACTATTAAGCTTCGCAGCGGTAGATTAAATATAAAACCCTATAATAAATTACTTAGGAAACTTAGAGACTATTAAGAGTTATAGGACGCGTATATTTAGTATTAGAAATTAAGTAAACATCGCAAAATAATTAAATATTTACTTTAGTGCACTCTATATAAAAAGAAGGCTGCTAAGATAAAGGACTCGCTAACGTAATATAGACTAATCCCTCTTTCGCGCAACGAGAATATAGAGATAGTATTACTTCACTAAGCAATAGTATAGAAGAGACTATACGCGTATAACAAAGAGTTAAAGAAAAAGAAGGTGCTTTAGGTATTATAAGTAATAATATTAACCAAATTAATTAGACGGATATTATACCTCTAGTAAATAACTTAGAGATACTAGGTATCTTTAAGGACAAAGATAGAGAGGAGGGAGATAGTATTACAAACGCTTTAAATACAATGTTATAACTACTTAGAGAAGAGTTAGAAGAAGCTAGTTAGTTAATATAAGCACGGTCTAGGATGAAACCCGTAGAACCATATAACGAGGAATAGTAAGTAGAGTTACGTAATGTAATCTATATAATCTGCGAAATCTATAATAAAGCGAACAGAGCAGATAGAGCAGATAGAGCAACGACTTTCTTAGGAGCACGGTTGTGTATTTAAGGACCCTTAGTCCCTACCTAGATAGTTCCTTCCTTATAGTAATTCTTAGAATATAATTAGAGTTAATCTATTAGGCAACCACTCCACTAGTTATTATTACGTTGTTAACTACTGTCTTTGCATTTCCTATACACCTAGCCTATTAACAGAACCTATCGTAGTTACTACTACCAGGTTCCGTTATAAGTATAATAATAGGTTTACTTAATGACTGTATACTGTAAGTATAAATATATAATATTATATTAATCGCATCGCAACGTTATATCGCGATACTCGCTGTATACTGTAGCACTTTACTGCCGTTTCCTATATTATAATATTACGCTATTTTAATTGTTATATACGGGCTAATAAAAATAATATAATAGAACAACGGTAGCTTAGTGTATTTGTCGTAAAGAATAAACCCTAAAACTATATATAAGGTCTCCTTCTCGCAGTATACTAATAAGATAATTTTAATGCTATATAACTATAACATTAACGCTATCTAAGCGCGCCTTAAATAAATTTAAGGTAATAATAAACAGGAAATAGGAATTAATTACCGCATTTTATAGTATACTTTCGCCGGCGAGTTTAAGGTTATAAATATTACGGATAGTGCTATACTAGAGGATATAAAGGCCCGCCTATAGAGTGGAGATAGACTAGTAATACTAGAATTTGCTAATAAAGAGGATAAAAGTAAAGAAGGCAGCGGAATAGATAGGGAAAATAACGGCGATAAAGAGGATAAGAGTAGAGAAGGCAGCGGGATAAATGGGGAAAATAATAGTAAGAATAACGGCGAGAATAAAGATAATTAGGGGTTTAATAGTACGGTATTACTGTTGCGGCGGGACTTATATAAATATTAAACTTAAAATAGCAGGTTAACTAAAGGGCGTTATTAGGCGTATTAAGGTTATATAATACTACTATTAGGTTAAAATATATTCTTTATATAGTGTGTGCTAGGCGTATAGAATAAATAGAAAACACTAACTGCGTAGAATAAGTAAAGGGTACTAACTATGTAGACTAAGTAAAGTATACTAATTACGCGGAATAGGTAAATACTACTAACCGCGCAGATTAAGTAAATACTATTAAGTGCGCAGGAAGAGTAACGCTTATCTATTGCTTAAAGTAAGTAAAATATATAGAATGCGCGAGGGGGGTATTATATGTTAATTGCGTATTAAGTGTAGAGAGAGCTTAATAGAATAAAGGCACTACTTGCCTAGGTGACTGTAAATGCGCAATTAGCTATACCGCGTTATTAGATGCGGCAGTATGCCGTACCTAAGTCGATACTATACGCTACACGTTGCAGTGCGCGGATTGCGCATTTGGCCGCCAAATGCCACCAAATGCTGCGAAAATGCTGGTAAATTTTTTCCTGACGTATAATAAGACAGAATACCTTTAGTAACATAATTAGATAAGTTGGCTTCTATAATACTTATTTATTCTAGGTTAAAGTATTAAAGTATAGGTATAGTAGTAAATATAACCTTTAGGTAAATAAAGGCCTTTTTATATTTCTTATTAAAGATAAAGGCTTTATTCTTTTAGGTTAAAGCTATAAGGGGTAAAACTATTAGTAGAAATTAGCAAATCCTATAAAGACTCTTATATTCTTAACGTTCTTATGTTCTTACTAGTTTATAATTACTTTAACTTTCTTTAGGTCTATTTATATACCATTTATAAAAATAAGAAGCCTAAGGTATAGGACTTCTATTTTATAGAATAGCTCTTTATAGGGCTTATAAAATAAGATTAACGTATTTCCGGTATTTAGTTAGGTTATTACTATATATTAGGATGTTATTAATATAAGCAGTATAGAAGATATTTAGGTAAGGACGTAGGGTATTATTTATATAATGTTAAAATAAGCTTAGAGCGTTTATAAGGCCAAAGGGTATTACTAAGTACTTAAATAATCTATATTAGGTACGAAATGCAGTAAGCTATTTATCTCCTTTTATAATACAAAGGCGGTTAAATATAGAGATAATATTAAGCTTTGTATAGAAGCGAGCCTTACTTAATTAGTTTAGCGTCTCTTATATTAGCGGGATTAGATATTAATTCTTAATAGTAATAGCTTTAAAAGCTTAGTAGTCTATATAAAAGCGTAGTCCGCTACCTAGTTTCTTAATAAAGATTACTAGTACTGCTATAGGTAAAGAGCTTACTTTAATAAATCCTTTACTTAGGTTCTCGTCTAGGTACTTCTATAGCACTTAGAGTTTATTTTAAAATATTTTATATAGGGGTTTAAATCCAGGCTGCTTCCCTTCTTTAAGTATAATCTTATAGTTATATAGTCGGTATTTTAGTAGCTTATTAGCTTCCTTCTATAAGAATACCTCTAGGCAGTTATAGTACTTTATTAGTACCTTTATAGCAGGGTTAGTATACTTCTTTAGTGCTAAGGCCTTTTTAATATTAGCTATAGTGATAGCGAAGATTATATATTTAGGTTTTTTAGCAAGTTATACTAATAGAGTAGCTCTAATTATATGGATATTTAGGGTATTAAGCTTGCTTAGGTCATCTATAGTTTTTTATTTAGGTTTAGGTTTAATATTAGGTATAGAGTTAATATTTAATTTGGGTTTAGGTTCTTTAAGTATTCTTTTTATTATAGGATATTAGTTCTTCTAGTAGTTTTATATATTAAGTTTAAGTTTCTACCTAGTTTAGGGCGGTATAGTACTTGGTAATAACTTATAGATTTTAATAGATTTTTTTAGATTTTTAGAGGATATTAGTAGAAATCTTATATTAGTAAAATCTAGTAAATTCCTTAGGCGTAAAGTAGATATTAGTGGAAATCTTATATTAGTGGAATTTAGTAGAATTCCTAGGTTAGTAGAATCTAGTAGATTTCTTAGGCGTATGGTAGATATTAATAGAAATCTTAGGCTAATAGATTTTAGTAAATTTCCTAGATTTTAGTTTAGGGTTAGGATAGTATATTATAAAGTATTCCTACTTATAATACGGAGTAGTAAATAAAAGCTTAATTAGTTCTTTATAGTTTAGGTATTACCGTCTTAGGGCTACTATATAGGTAATACGGCCTAAGATAGTACGTTTACTATTATATCTAAATATATTAATATACTAGTTAAGGGGGGTTAGGGTAAAACTATTATCTTATAAAAGATCTTGTTAATAAATCCTATACCGCTAGCTCCTATATTAATTAGGATTTAAGTATTAGCCTATTAACCATTCTGCCAAAGACGGCAGTTAATAGTTATGCTATAGTCCTAAGAGTTAGAGTTTATAATATTAAATGCGTTTAATAAAATCCTATAGTAGAGCTGTTTTAGAGAATAACTTAGCTCTAAGACCTTTTTTTAGAGGTAATTAGGGCGGGGTTCTTATAAGACGTTAGTTAGAGCTTTATCCTTATAAATAGTGCTTATTAAATATAGGGCTAAAACTATATAAAGATTGGGAATAATAACCGGAAGATTAATACGGTAAATAGTTATTAGTATTTACCGTTTATAAATTATGTTTAGGTATAGAGATAGAGCAGTAATTAGAAAGGTAGGAGTTACTTCTATATTTAAAGCAGAGGCCTAGCTTAATACGTTATTCTTATTTAGAGGACCCTAGTAGGGCGTATCCTAGGGTTCTAGTGTTAATATCTAGAACGTTAGGGTGCTTAAGCTAAAATAACTTAGTAGATGTTTACGGGGCTGTTATATTATATTAAGGAGTATATTTCGGTATTAGGCGTAGTATATTATTATACTGTTTATTAATAACGTTTATATAGGTATTAGGGGCTTCTAGTAGGTCTATACCTATTAGTGAGGTTTTTAATTTAGGGCCCAGGGACCTAATAAGGCTGTTAATTAGTATAAAGTCGTTCCAGCCTGTTTCCCTTACGTAATAGTTAAATTCGGAGAAGTATACTAGGAAACTCTTTATTCCTTAAGCTATATAGTTTATCTTTCTTTAAGTAGTAGCTTAGCGGTTTAAGTTACTATATATAGCTTCAAAAAGTACAACTAGGCTTTATACTAAGTGTGGCTAAAGAGGTTTAATAAGGTTAGCTACCTTTTTTTAAAAGTTAACTTAGGGCGTAACAAAGTTAGGTAGCAGTTAGCGTTACTAGTTAGCTTATTTTTAAGCTAGCTTAAAAATAATGAGAGCTCTTATTATTTACTAGTAAATACTAAGGGATTTAGTAGTTATTTAGATTATTACGGTATAGTAGTTAGTTAGAGTAAGAGACTACTATAGGTTTAGGGCTTATATTACGCGTATTTATCTCTAAAGATAGTATTTAGTCTTAAGGTCCTTACGTAGGTATCTTAAGGATACAGATTTCTTCTTAGAGGTCCTTAATTAATTGCTAGTATCGTGCTTCTTATTTAGCTTATTATTAATTTAAAATAGTTTAGTTCTATATAAGGGCGTTTATAGAAGACTTCTGTATTCTTACTAATTATTCTTAAAGTATAGATATAATCCTAGCGGCCGTTATAGGAGTTTTAGGTTCGTTCTGTATATTAATAGTAGTATAGGTAATTAACGTAATATAGTATTACGGAGTAAATATAAGCGGCAATAATATATAGTAAGGTAGATATTATTAAGCTATATATATAAACTATATAAGGAGGTTAAGATGTTATATAAGGAATAAAGGTAGGAAAATAGGAAAAAAGGGTATATATTATAGACTTAGTTGCTTAATTAATATATATATAGAGCAGAATAGGATTTAGGTAGTAGTCCTAGCAGAACTTAGTAGAACTTAGCAGAATTTAGTAGAACTTAGTAAAACTTAGTAGAATATAGCAGAATGTAGTAGGTTACTATTAGATTGCCGTCTTATAATTGGTCTCTAGTTACTAAGTTAGTAGAAATAGGTAGATATATATAAGGTGTTACGGGGGTGTCCTATAACAGTAGGCACTCTACCTATTATTTAGCAGTAATATAGATGCCCCTCTATTATAGGTAGTGGAGGTTTATATCTCCTAATAGAATAAACTCTATACCTTTAGTTTCTAGTAAACTTATTACTAATATAATATTTACTATTTATAGGACCCCTTAAATCCTAGGGTTATATATATTAATAATTTATACTAGTCCCCTATATATTTAGATTATTATTACTATAATATCTAGGTTAACTACCTACTATAACTATAAAGATAGGCTAATAGCCTTACTAATTATAAAGTACACGCGTATAGCTGCTTTTAGTTTATATAGAAGTTAGAATCCTTAGGGGTAGTATATTAATTATATATCGGTATTATAATACGGCTCTTATATAGTACGGATATAGTATTTCTCTAGGTCTAAACTGTCTAGTAGGGGCCTTATAAGACGGTAGTTTGCATTACTATAGTTATACTATATAATAAATAGGTAGTAGACCCCTAGCGAGGGTCCTTTATCTTTTTTTTATTTCTTACTTCTTCTATTTCTACTTTCTTTAGGATATTTCTTACTTCTGTTTCTTATATTTACACCTTAGTTGCTACTTATTTTATATAAAGCTTTCTATTCCTATATCTTATATTTCTACTACTACTTCAATATCTAAATCTATTATTATCTCTAGTTTTTTTCCTATTCTTACTAGTTAGCTATATACCCTTTATAGGTCGGCTATAAATATTATATTTACTATATTAAGTTTAATTCTTAATTATCCTAGTCTTAAGCTTACTATTACTATCTATAGGGGTCTTTCTATAAGGCGTCCTCTCCCTTATATCCCCTGTAACCCTTATATTCCTATTTAGTCTAGTAATATTACACGGCATTACTCCTAACCTATCAATGCTCAAGATAGCTGGCCAGCCCCCCAGTATCAAAGGTAGGAAACGCTAGGAAGGTACCTACCACGCAGGTGATAAAAAAAGCCGTATACCGAAACCACCCCGCGAACACTAAATGCCTCCACCATCACAATTATATGAGCCCAGCACCACAATCAAATGCCTAGAAGCATGCAGATATCACAAGAGCGTTCGGGAGGGTTGTTTGCTCTATATATATTCACCAGCTAGTTATTCTTCCATTATAATTAATTATATCCTTAAGCCTCTAAGGTATAGAATCCACCTTCTCGTTAATAAATGTATAGTCTCTTCTGATCTTATCCCATCCTTCCTATGCTAATTCTCTTGTAGTATCCTCATCCCAGTAAGGGAACTTCTTAATATACTGCTTTGGTGGCTGCTAGTAGTTCTTAATAGGGGCTAGATCTAGTAAGTTATAACAGTTAAAGTATAATTTAAGACCATTTACTTCTTTCCACTCCCGAATAATATTCTTCTTGCCTATACTATGCCTAGAATCTCTATCTTCCTTAAGAACAAAGTCCTCCTTGGCATTAAGCCATGGCTTAACTATAGTGTTAAGAATATTAATATACCCCATAAGCGTCATCTTCCTATTCTTATTGCTAGGAATATTATAGAAATGGAGTAGGGATACGAAATTACGGCCGGCAGCAGCCCATAAATAAAGCCTCTTTTAAGCATTCTCAACCTCTTAATTATCCTCCTCTTAAATATAGTCTTAATAATAGCGTTTACCTGATTTCCTAATAATTTAAAGCTTGCCTAATAAAGTATAAGCATAAGCATAAGTATAAGTATAGGCATAAACAAGAGAGCGAGCGAATGTACCTTATAGTCTAATGCCCTAATGGCATTCATCTAAAAAGCGAACTCTATACCAATCCTCTTTCTCTAAATACCTTTTAAGCATAACCTTACAGTATTCCTTTTAATCCTTAGCAATCTTTTTACTTACCTATCCTTTCTTGCAAGCAATACACTTATAATAATCCATTCTCCCCATTACACGTATTACGGTACGTCTAGAAACACCGTCTCTATGCGTATCTATAATGCCAGCCTTATAGGCTAGCTGCTCCTAGGTAAACGCTCTTGCTAAGAAGCCATACTCTTTCAGGATTCCTTCTATAGTCTTTAGCTCCTCCCTTCTAATAATGCGCTTCCTGCCTTAAGTCTCCTTTACTTCTAGGTTATTATGGTGCCTTTTTGGGTAATCTTAAAGCATCCGATAACCTTCTATATAAGAGACTTTAAAGTATTAAAAAATAGCTTTATTCTTCCCTTTTATGCCTTTAGCACGGTTATATTCGATAGCCCCTTTAACCTTAGCCTTGACTGGGGTCTCGTGGTCCGAATAGGCAGCGTTATTAGCTATAAGTTGTGGTGTTAAGGTATAAGGCATTAGGGGTAGGCCAAAATTTAATAGGGTGGTATGCCAGCTCGCTTACGGTATACGGCTTTTTTTGTCACCCGCGTGCCTACGTCCCCCTAGCTTATTACTTATTATTTCTATTTATATAACCTAGCATATAGTTATTCCTATAGCTGTTAAGCCCTTACCTTTTATCTTCTATATTTAATGCAGTCTTCTCTCTTCTACGCCTTATATATACTTTAGTAGCAGTTTATATATTTTATTTAGCCTTAATTTAAGTAGTATTATATATTATAGGGACCTATATAGTAGCTATAGCACCTATACTACGTATATAAATTAGGTATATCCCTATTATATATAGCGATAGTATTATTTTAGGCGGAGTCTATAGTTATAGAGCCTTATATTATATATAAGGCCATTTATAATAATACCTTTTTAGATAAGAAGTTTTTGTATTCCTAGTATATATATACTAACGATAAGGGAGCTATATATTTAACCGGTAACTCCTTAGCAAGTCTTTAGTAACCCTTATATCCTCTTATTATTCTTATTATATACTTAGTTTATATTTTCCTATTAAAGCTATTAAATTTGGGTAATATTAAATCCTAGTATAAGGCGTTCCGTTTATTTTACTATCTTATATATATTTGCCGTATTATCTACCTAGCGTCCCTTTTTTACTCTAAGGCTAAAGGGGACCACTAGGACTTTAACCAAGTAATCTTTATAAAGCACTTTTATGCTAATACATTCTCCTAGCCTATCCCCTACCCTTATAGCTTATTCCTTTACCTATTAGTCCTTTAGGGTAACTTTAATATCTCCGCTCCTAAGGTGTTAGACTATAATAGCGTTATAGACCTCTTTATAAATCTTGATAAGGACTTCTATATAAAGGATATTATTGTAAATACCTTAGGTTGCTCTTAGGATAACCCTTAAACGCCCCTTATATAGTTACCGGTTATATACTAGGGGTATATACCTATAGTATATAGTCTCTATAATCCTAAAGGCCTTACCTCCTTAAGGATTTGTCTTTTTTACTAATCTATTCTATTCTACAATTGTATCCTTATAGCCCCCTATCTATAAAGTCCCCTTATATTTAAATCCTTCCTACTTCTTTTTAAAAGGGTAGTTGGCTTTAAGGACCAGATTATTAATTTATATCTTTTATTTATAACTACTATCCTCCTTTAAAATCTTATAATAACTTAAATAGAAACTCCATAGGTATCTTATAAAAAGCCATTACGCTAAGGCAGGAAAGTCCCTTTAATAGCAAGAGATTATAATAATATAAACCTTTAGGTAAGATAGCTAAATAAGCCCTAATACCTAGATGCGCTAAAAGCTATTTAACTGCCTATAGTTAATACATAGCCTAAGTTTTCCGTTTTTCTTTAGTATAAATAGTACTAGATAACCTACTAATAACTATAATAGTCTAATGTGAGGTGAGGATGTGGATAGGGAGTCCAATGATCGAACAATAGGGTATATTGTATAGACAGACGAATCCTTAAGGGAAAAGGAGGAGTCTGTATGCGAGGTAAGAAAGGGTTTTCCCTAGGCACGTGCAGCGCACGTGCCTCACGGGCGAGTCACCCCTGGGTCGCCCCAGGGTCGCCCGTACCTTGCGGCTATATAACTATCTACTTAGGTTTTACCTAACAATGCCCCCCTCTTTAAAAGGATTGTCCCCGATCCTTCGTATACTTAAGCCTTAATAAAACCCCATAAAAAACCTTAATAAGGAAAAAATTTGGAGGGGAAAGAGCGTCTTAATTTTGTGTATAGAGAGATAGGTGGTATATATGCGCGGCGCGAGGATATTAAGGAACTTTGACCGGCGGTTAAAGTTATCTAATTGGTTAGATTTGCCTTACTAAGACTCCCCCGCATTTAACCGAGCCAATAGCGATTTTCTATCCCCGGGATGGAAAATCCTAATTAGTCTGTTTAGGGCTCGCCCGAATTTATTAGACCATTAAAAATATTCCAAAAGCTCGCTTGTATCGGCAGGTCGCTAGTACCTTATGGGTAGGTTATAGGTTATTTATATACAGCCAGATTTATAAACGGTAAGGCTATATGCCTATTAAATCCACCGCTAACCCTGCTTTTAGCCTTACGCTATACCGGCGTAGCACCGTGTATACTTCGCGGGTAGGTTATAGGTTACTTATATGCGGCCAGATTTATAGACGGTAAGGCTATATACCTATTAAATCCGCCACTAACCTATACTTTGGCCTTACGCGTTATCTGTATAGTATATATATAGAATAGTATATAAGCTATTAGTACAGGTTACTACTAGCGGGTCACTAGCAGGTTATAGACCTTAGTTAAATGGACCCCGGTTATAAATGGGCTTGTTTTTTAACATAAATAATCTACTAAGCTGGTATAGAGTGACGGACTAGGTTTAGGAAGGGTGCTTTTTAAATTAAGCTTCGTTGCTAGTATGCGTTATAACCTCGCCTATAAGTCGCCTACGAGTCACCAGTATAGCCAGGTTGCGTTAGAGTGTGGCTTATATAGGATATTAATAAATCACGCTTCACCCCATATATCTGCCGCAGTTCTTACTGCAAGCGTTAACTTATTCTTTAATCCCTTAGGACGTCCTCTACTCCGCTTTTATGCAGGTTATATTTTAGCAGTAGCGCTTACTTTTTACCTGCGCTTTAGCTGCGAGGCTAGGGTGTTCCGCTTGCGGTACTTATCTAGCAATTGTTAACAATTTTTAAGTTCTACCTTATATTTCCATTTATTATACTTATTCGGCCATCCTAGCCATTTAATAAGGTACTACGGTTGTCCAGTACGATCTTAGTAGGCAACGATTGCTTCTACTTCCCAGCTACCTTCCTTAAGCTCTTCTACTGCTAGGGGTTAAAACCTAGGGCGTGACCTATAAGGCTCTAGTAAGGAGATATAAAAAACTAGGTGGAGCCGCGCCATAGCAGGTAGGAGCTCTAGCTTATATACTTGCTGCCCTACGCGCTCTAGGATCTAAAACGGTCCTATAAACTTATAGTTAAGCTTTTTATAGGGACGTTTCGTGTGGATATTCTTAGAGGAGAGCAGGACTCGTTCACCGACGGCGAAGTGCTTGGCCAGATAGTGACGATTATAGTATTTTGCCTAAAGCTTTTAGGCGTATATTATCGATGCTACTGCTACCTTACGTATAAGGCGCAGGCGTTATAGATACGTCTCTATAAGTTTAACATTTGTTAACTTAGACCCCTCCCTACCTTGCTAGGCGTCTTAGACACTATCTAGGACTCCGTCCAGAACGTTTAGCAGCTAGCCGTAGGCGAGCTTAATAGGGGAACGCTTCGTTATAGTATGGACCTTAGAGTTATAGGCGAAGGCTGCTTTATTAAGTAGGGAGGCCTAATTAAACTGTTTCTAGTTTGTGAATATACGCAGGTATACCTTAAGCTCCTAGTTTTAACGCTCCGTCTAACTATTTATCTGCGGGTGGAATGCGGTACTGAGTTTATATTAAACGCGGAGATAGTAGCATATAGTGCTCTAGTACTCGCTTATAAATATACTACCCTTATTAGAGATAATATTATCTAGAGGCCCTATTTACGCAAAGACTCTAAATAAGAGTTCTGCGAGTTGCGTAGCATTAATTATCTTACGCACTAAATAGTAGCGCACTAGCTTTATAAAACGGTCTATAAGGATAAGGACAGAGTTACACTCTACGCCATCAGGAGTTATAGGCTTAGGAAAATCCGTAATAAAGTTAAGTAAATAATATCGCTAGGCTCAGGTGGGGATCTAAAAAGGCTGCAGCTCGCTATAGGGTTTATAGCGGCGCGATTTGGAGCGTTAGTAGGCATTATAGTTATCTAGGTATTTGCGGAGGTCCTTAGTGAGGCCATTCTAAGCATACTTCCGCGCGATTACCTTAAAGGTATAGTTGAAACTATAGTGGCCGCCTATAGGATCGTCATAATTCCGCTTAAGGATCTCCTATCGCAGTAGTGTATAATTTAGCACCCAGACCTTATTATTTTACCTTAAGAGTCCTTAATTATTAAGGGTGTAGTCCTTATTACTAGTAGGAACCCATTTCTAGGTTAACTAATTATATATAGAGCGTATAAAGGCGTCCCTTTTTTATACTTTATAAATAAAATTAACTAGTAACTTAGGGGGGTGTTCTATAAACGCTGTTTCGGCTAAGGTAGCTACTACTACCTCTTACTATGGTACCAGACTCTGCGTAAAGTTAGTGCTAGTAAGGTAATATATAATGTATAGGTAACTTACTAGGTTATCACGGGGGACCGTAGCCTAGGCTAAGGGGTCTTCCCTAGGGTTAAGCGCCATTAGGCCGGTTAAAGTAATCTTAAAGAGAATAGCAGAACACTCTAGTCCGCCGGCGCTAAGTTTATAAGGGTCGCTCGCATACTATACGCATGCTACTTACTAGTGTGGTATAGTAGCACTAGGGCCGCCCACAAGGCCTATAACCTGCAACTTTTACTATAATATAGGCAGCATAGCATTAAGGACTATCCTTTTACTGCTATCTTTAAAGCCTTTAGCATAATTCGGGCGCCGGGATAATATATTAGCGGGATTTGCTTTACCTAGCTTATATTTAATCTTAAAATTAAACTTAGCTAGTTTCTTAGTATACTAGGCCTAGTAAGTAGATAAGCTCTTAGTGGTTATAAAGTACCTAAGATTATTGTAATCGCAGAGCACGCGCGTTACATACACGGCGTGTTTAAGGTAATAGCGCCATATCTTAAAGTATTACACTATGGCGAGCAGTTCTTTATTATATATATTATACTATACTTCTAGGCTAGTAAGCTTCTAACTACAATAAGCGATTAGGTGCCAGTAGAGTTAATCTCCCTACCCGAAAGGTTATAGAAGTATACCACTATAGGCATAATTAGAAGCGTTAGTAATTACTATTAGGGGTAAATTAGGGTCAAAGTAGCGAAGTAGAGGAGCCTGCGTAAACGCAGCGCGTAGCTTGCGAAACGCCTGCTAAGCGTCGTTAGGCCAGGACTAAGGTTAATACCATTTAGTAGGCCCTTTCTTACGCTTCTGCTTCTTCTTCTCCCCGTCTAACGTTGGGTTGCGATATGCCCGTGCAAGATATACGTGTAGGGGGTATGCGGTATCCGAGTAGTTCCAAATAAATCGCTTATAGAAGTTAGCAAAGCCAAGGAAGACCTAGATGTCCCTATAGGACTTAGGCTTAGGCCATTCCTTAATAGCTTTTACGCGGGTAGGATCTATTACAACACCCTTAGGTATAACGATAAAGCCCAGGAACTTAACGTTCTTAGTATAAAAGATGCATTTTAATAGTTTGGCGTATAGGCCCCAAGCGCGGAGCTGTCGCAGTACCTACTTAATGTGCTTAACGTGCTTGTCCTCATTATTTAAGTAGATAAGGATATCATCTAGGTAAACCATATAGATAGTATCCACTAGGGTTCCTAAAGCTTTATAAATATAGCTCTAGAAAGTCATAGGGGCGTTAGTAAGACTAAAGGGCATCACTAGGTACTTAAAGTGACCGTAGTATATCTTAAATGCAGTCTTCTATTCGTCTCCCTTTTTAATATAAATCCTATAGTACGTATTACAAAGATCTAGCTTTGTAAATATCTTCGCGTGGCTAAGCCTATTAAAGAGTTCGCCGACCAGCAGTAGGGGATACCAATTCTTAATTATAATCTTATTTAGGCGTCTATAGTTAACGCATAGCCGCATTATACCGTCTGCTTTCGGCATAAAGAGGATAGGCGCTCCAGTAGGCGACTTGCTAGGCCTAATCTAGCCCTTCTTAAGAGCACTATCTAGGTACTCTTATAGGATCTATAACTCTTTCTACGAGAGGTTATAGAGGGGCATTTATGGTGGCGTCTTACCTTCTTCTAAGTCGATTGTATGGTCGTACTTAGAGTTCTTCGATAGTATATTTGCTAGCTTATTAAAGAAGACATTAATCTCCTCTTTATATGCATCTAGTAGGCTAGGGTCCACGGAGGTTAAGGCAACTATTACGTAGTAATGTGCTTCCAGGAGCTAGTAAAGAGAAGGGTGCGGCTAATATATATTTCGTAGGTATACTCGCACTAAGAGTGCATATAGATCTGCTGCAGTATACTTAATAGTTTTAGGGTTTTAATTACCTCCCCCTTAAGTATAGGTGATCTGCGCTAGCACCGAAGGGTCTTTACAGGTACTCGCTACTAGTGATAGCAGGTTCTCTACTGTGTTTATAACCGGTGTCTCTGCGTCCGGAGGGTCTGTATAGGTACTCGCTGCTAGTAACAACAGGTCCTCTATTATATTCACGACCGGCGTAAAGAAGGAGTTATCTAGCTATAGCGAATAGACTATTTCGCCAGCCTTAATGTCTGCTAGGAGAGTATTAAGGGTAACTACCTAGAGGCGTCTAGGGTCCGAAGTACCCTAGATAAACTGTCCAGAATAAAAGCTAATTAATAGATCTGCTTCCGCGAGCCAATCCCATCTAAGAACTATATTATAACTATTAAATAAGCCGCCCTAAAAGGTCTGGGGGCCAATAGTGCGAGGGGTACCCTAGGAGTCGCTAGTGGTAACCATTAGATTATAAGCGTCCTAGATTATTATCTAGTTACTATTAAGGAAACGTGCAATAGGTTTACGTAAACGTAGCGCGTAGCGTATAGGCAGGTTAAACCTACGGACGACGTCTTAATTAATAAGGTTAATTTAGCACCTATTATTATATAGAGCACGTAGGCAGACTTTACTCTAGGGCGTATCTATCGCAATATATACCACAATACGTTTTTTTTCTCCCTCTATATTAGGCCCTAGTTGTAGTTAAGAGAGATACGCTATTAGGGCTTTAGGTTTTCCGAAGGCCGGGCTGACTTCTCTTTATTAGCCTGCTTCCAGTAGTCCTTATAGTGGCCGCCTGCGGTCCTTTAACTCGCATGCGTAGCACCGGCGTCTAGGGGGTCCCCTAAGCTATCCGGCTTTTAGGTGGTTTCCCTAGGAGTTTGCTTAAAGCGTCGCCCTTTTTAGGTTCTATTCCCTAAACCTAATTCTATAGAGCCTGCACTATAACCACGCTTCGTACGCGATGATTTACCGCCGCCACTTACGCGATCTTCCGCAAGCTTTATAGTATTAAGCAATTGCTCTATACGGCGGATTTCATCAAAAAAGTCTTTAGCGGTTCTTACCCATTAGGCGAAGTTCTATCGGAAGAGCTCTACTTATAGGTAGGCTGGGAGACATAAGAACCAAAAGTCTACCTATTGCTTAGGATTGACAAAAGGGGTATATAAGAAGAGGTCCTCTAAGCTACGCATACGGGCTAGAAAGACGTCGAACCTTTAATTCTCCTTTATAACAGCTATATAGTACGTCGTAGCGTTATTAAAGCGTCTTACTATAGGGTTCCTAATCTAGTCCTGGACTATAGTCTTAAACTCGTCCTATAGTAAAGGACCTTTATCTTTAGTACCTAGCCGGCGATAAATTAGTTGGGTAATTATCTTCTCTTTTACAAGACCTTTAATAGCCTAGCGCGTGCGTCACTTATAGTCATAGTTAGCGTTATTAACCTCGAATCGGTTCTTAACTACGGCAATCCACCAGTTAAAATGCTATTAAGTAGTACCGCTAATATTGGGTAGTGACTTCTTAACTAGGGCGTTAAGATTTGTTCGGCGTATGCGTTCGCCATATAACTTATGCTCTTTACTAGAGAGGTAATAGGAGGGCTTTATTAAATTAATAATGCTCTATAAGTTGGCTATTTTCTTAGCTAGCTTATCTAGCTCCTTTGTGTTAGCGGTATTAGGTAGGACGCTAGTAACCTTACTAAGCTCCTGTTAAGCCTAGGTATATAAGTTAAACTAGTCTTTAGCGTTTATAGATATCTAATCGTTTTAAGGTTTAGGAGGTGGCTTAGATGCTGCTAGTATACTTCTAGCGGTTTTATCTACACTAGATACTAAGGTGTTTGGTGGTTATATTATTAGCGTATTACCATTAAGTATAGGCGTCGGTTTTCTTTTCGGAGGCATTATAGAAAAATTAAACCGGCTATCCTCCTAAAGGGATTGGTAAGGATTTAAATATAAGGTAAGGATGTGGATAGGGAGTCTAATGATTGAATAATAGGGTATATTGTATAAACAGACGAATCCTTAAGGGAAAAGGAGGAGTCTGTGTGCGAGGTAAGAAAGGGTTTTCCCTAGGCACGTGCAGCGCACGTACCTCACGGGCGAGTCACCCCTAGGTCGCCCTAGGGTCGCCCATACCTTGCGGCTATATAACTATCTACTTAGGTTTTACCTAATATCTAATATATCCTTTTTATAGGTTCTCCTAAACAAACTCTTTAAGTACTTATAACTCCTCTCTAGTTAGCTTATAGATTAGAAAGAACTTTAGACTTATTTCTAGCTCTAATTCTATCTTATAGTCCTATACTATATATTCTAATAGCTTTTCGCTTTCTAGGCTCTATGGCTTTTTACTATATTTATAATACCTCTTTAGTATATAGGACAACCTTTTCTTAGTTTCCTTATAAGTTGCTTTAACTTAATACTATACTAGCTTAGTTACTATACGCATTCTACGTTATTAAGTATCCTTAATATTAACCTAGCCTATAATTCAATTAATCTTTAGATTGTACTCCTATAACTAAGGTATGCCTAATACTACCTTATCCCGTCCTAATGGTAGGATATTAAAAAACATCTTAATTTGCCTTCCTTTAATAGTTATCTAAATAGGTCCCGTTTTAAGGTTAATAATACCTTCTCTATAGACTATTAGATCTCCTAAAATTATAACTAATAGATAAGGGTGCTCCTTTTATCTATAAGGTAGTCCTATCCATTTTACTACTACTAGTAAAATATAGTTTCTCGTTACTCTACTATCTATTAGTGCTTTGAACTATTAATTTTGTAACGGAACCTTATAGTAGGTACTACGATGGGCTTGTTAATAGGCTAGGTGTGTAGGTGATGTAAATTAAAGTTAACAACGTAATAACAACTAGTGGAGTAGTTGCCTAATAGATTAACTTTAATTATATTCTAAGAATTACTATAAGGAAGGAACTATCTAGGTAGGGATTAAGGGTCCTTAAATACATAACNNTACTCCTATAAAATCCTTCTTATACGTAATATACGTCTTATATATAAGGTACGTAAGTTCCCCTTATTCCTCTCGTTTAATTCGTAGCACGTTATGTAACCTTAGTTACTATTCCTTATTATATAGTTCTATTGGCTCCATTCTAGACCGTGCTTTAATTAACTAACTAGCTTCTTCCAACTCTTTCCTAAGTAGTTATAATATTATACTTAAAGCGTCCGTAATACTATCTCCCTCCTCTCTATCTTTATCCTTAAAGATTTCTATTATCTTTAAGTTATCTACTAGAGGTATAATGTCCGTTTAATTAACTTAGTTAATATTATTACTAATTATACCTAAAGTCTCTTCTTCCTTATACGCCTAACGTTGTGCTTACACCGTTACTGCAATATTATCGCTTAGTGAAATTATGCTATCTCCGTATTCTTATTGTACGAAAGAGGGGTTAGTTTATATTGCGTTAGCAAGTTTATCTTCGCAATAACCGTCCTCTTACTTAAAGTGCACTAAAGTAAATATTTATTCGTCCTATAACGTTTGCTCTACTTCTAATACTAAATATACGCGTTATATTACTCTTAATAGCCGTCCGGTTTCTATATTAATTTACCTTAGGGTCTTATATTTAATTTACTGCTATGCGGCTAAATAGTAAACTATCTTAAGCCCTTACTAAGTTAGAACGTTCTTATAATACGGAACAGAAGGCCCTAAATACTTATATTGCGGCGTCTACTTATTTACTTCGTCTTAAGAAGGTTTATAAGAAGGTTTATTTTAAGGAGTAGAAGCTTATAGAATAGGGTTTATAGGAACTTAGTAATAAAAGAACGGATTCTCTTTTAACTAAGAAGGAAACATATCTAAGTAGTTCGGTAACTGCTCTTCTTAGGTCCCCCTTAGGTAGCTTATTTTTTAGTAATCCTTTTTTATTAATACTACCTAACCTAATTTCTTCTAATACTCCTGTACCTTTTTTATAGCGTTTTTTAGGGTTTTTAGTGGCTCCTAGGTAGTCTTATTATAGCCTATCCACTTTACCTTATACTATATTTTGTCGTTAATATCCTCGTAACTAATAATCTTTAAAACTTACCATTTGTCTTCCTCTTATCCTCTATACGTATCTGCTTCGTAAACTAGTGGCTTAATATTCCTATATACTGGCTCTAGTATTATAATATACTATATAGGGTAGATTTTTATTTTAGCTAGTAAATTTAACTTAAACGTAACTAGTAAAATCCTTTATTTAATTTTAAAGGGTCCTAGTCTAACATAGTCCAATTTCTTACTTAGTTATTAACTCTTAAAATTTTTATATAGTAGCTATACTTTATCTCCCTCCTTAAGATCTAGTCCCTTAAATCTCTTAATATTATAGTACCTTTTTATTCTCTTTTATACTTTCTTTACTAATTCTATAAGGTCTATATAAAGATTTATTAATATCTTTATTCTTTCTTTAGCTATACTACTCGTTTTCTTTGCTTATTATAGTAATAATAATATTTTTTAGCTTATATCTATAATTCGCCTTAAATAGTAATGTGCCTATTCCTTCTTATGGTGTTATATTGTATATAAACTATATAACTAGTAATAATAATACCCAATTATTTTACGCGTAATTAATATAGTATCTTAGATACTACTCTAGTATTTAATTTAATCTTTCCGTCTAACTGTCTATCTGCGGATAATATATGGTAGAAGTTACTGCTCTAACTCCTTACTCCGCTAAGAATACCTCCTAGAATACTGCTATAAATCTTAAATCTCTATCTAATATAATCTTACTTAGTGCTCCGTGTTTTACAAATACTTCTTTAATATAGATTTTAGCGACATCTTTTACTAATATTTCTTCCGTATATACTATAAAGTATCCCTACTTTATAAGCTTATCTACTATTACTAAGATTACGTTATAATCTTATCCGGTAATAGGGTTTTTTAACTTTAGTAACTTAATAATAAAGTCCTATAATATAACTTTCTATAGTCTTTCTGGTATTTTAATAGGTTATAGCCCTCTATATAGCTTATACCTTATTAGTTTATTCCTCTAGCATTCTAGATATTTCTTTATAACTTTTTACGCTAAGCTTTAGATTCTATTAATAATATACTCCTCTTAGAGTCTTAATACTAAGCTCGTGGCCCTATTATATCCTTAAGTTAACCCCTTATAGAAATCTTCTATAAAGTGCTCTGCTATACTTCTTAGGATATACTTTACCTCCCTATATTTATATAGTATTTCTTCTTCTAAATATTCTAGCTGTTCTTTTAGTTATACTTTAAAGATCCTTTATACCTAAAAGCTTTTTAGTAATTTATAAACTCTATCTAGTTCCTCTTAAGTTATTATAATTTTTAGATAATTATACCTAATTAGTCTATCTATATCTTTTCGCAATAAAGCCCCTAATGGCTTTTCGTTATTTTGTAGTTTAGCCTTCTAACTTAGAGTATCTGCTTATATATTGTCTATACCCTTAGTATACTAAATCTTAAAATAGTATTCTATAAGTATCTCCGCCTATCTAACCTATCTTTAGTTAAGTTCCTTTATTATTAGGAATCCTGTTAGGTTCTTATAATCCGTCTTAACTATAAATAGTTTCTCTGTACCTTATAAGAATGCTCTTTATTTCTTTAGTGCTATAACTATACCTAATAACTCCTTATTATAGATGTCGTAGTTTAACTCTAGTGGTATTATCTTTTAACTATAGTATACCACTAGGTGCTATCTATTTTAATATCTTTTATATAAAGTATGCCCTTAGTATATAATCTAATACATTTATCTTTATAACCATTTCTAGTCCTAGTTAATAAATCTTAAGAACTGGCTCTTAGGTAAACAACTCCTTAACTTTCTTAAACAATTTCCGCTGTTCCTCTCCCTATACCTATAGTTCTTCTTTCTTTATTAATCGCGTAAATAGTTTAATATCTTTTAACCACTATGCTATAAACCTTCCATAGTAATTGCAGAATCCTAAGAATAATCTTAACTGCGTAATGTTCTCCGGTTCTTACTAATTCACTATAGCCTTAATCTTCTTTAGATCTATACTAAGTTGGCCTAGTTTAATAATAAATTTAACAAAATTAGTCTTCCTAGTAAAGAACTCGCATTTTTTAATTGCTACTAGTATCTATTCCTCTTATAGTCTTTTTAAAACCTATTTAACGTGTTCTCTATACTCTTCCTTAGTTATTAAGTAGATAATAATATTATTAAGATATACTATAACAAATTTATTTAAGTATTCTTCTAATATATTATTAATGCGCTTTTAAAATATTACTAGTACATTTATAAGCCTAAATTATATAACTAATAGTTTATATAGTCCTTCCTTTAACCTAAAGGCTGCTTTTTATTTGTTACCTTTCTTAATCCTAATTAATAGTATACCTATTTTAGATCTATCTTCGTAAAGATTTATACGTTGCCTATCCTATCTTAGATTTCGCTAATTAAGGGTAAAGGATACCTGTCCTTTCTAGTAATGCTATTTAACTGTCTATAGTTAATATACAGCCTTAGTTTACTATTTTTCTTTAGTATAAATAGTACTGGATAACCCGCTAATAACTATAATGGTCTAATATATCCCTTTTATAGATTCTTTTAGATAAACTCTTTTAATACTCTACCTTTTTCTTTAGTAAGCTTATAGATTGGGAAGAACCTTAGACTTATTTCTAGTTCTAACTCTATTTTATAGTCCTATGCTATATACTTTAATAGCTTTTTACTTTCCAGTGACTATAGTTTTTTACTATACTTATGGTATCTCTTAGGTATATAACTTAGTTCCTTTTCCGTTTCTTTATAAGTTGCTCCTACTTAGTACTATACTAACTTGGTTTATTATCGCATTTTACGTTATTAAGTATCTTTAATATTAACTTAACCTATAATCTAATTAATCTTTAGATTATATTTCTATAACTAAGGCATTTCTAGTACTGCCTTATTATTTCCTAATGGTAATATATTAAAAGATATCTTAATTTATCTCCCTTTAATGGTTAGCTAAATAGGTCCTATTTTAAGATTAATAATACCTCCTCTATAGGCTATTAGATCTCCTAAAATTGTTACTAATAGGTAAGGATACTCCTTTTTTCTATATGGTAACCCTATTTTTTTTAACTACTACTAGTAATATATGGTTCCTCGTTGCTCTACTATCTATTAATGCTTTAAACTGCTAATCTTGCTACTTAACTTATAGGTTTAGATGTTGTTCTTAGATTCCCTTAAGGGTTTAAGGCTCTACTACTGGTTCCTTCTAGTCCTATAGGCCTCTACTTTTCCTAACTATTAGTTACTTAATCCTGTTAGTACCTAGTCTACTTTTAGCTAATACTTAATTCGCTTTTTGTCTTTAATATACTATAAATACGTATTTTCTGGGTATTCCTACCACTATTATTTATCTAGGTATTCTTCTATAAGAAATCTTCCTGGCTAAAGTATTAAGTCCCCTTAGCTTTATACTTCTACTAGGTACTAACTATATATATACTTAGCGTTTTAATACTTTACCTTATCTAGTGCCTAATATATCCTTACTAGGTACTTTCGGTTCTTAACTTTAGGTGCTTTATATATATTATACGCATTATCTATATATATATTATACGCATTATTTATATATATAATCTATGCTAATATATAATATACTTAGTGTCTTAGGTTAACTCTTAGCTTGTCTTTATCTTTAAGTTTAAACTTTTCTCGCGTTAATCTAAGCGTTATAACTTTATTCGTAGGTACTAAAATTTGCCTTTTACTTCTCTAGTCCTCTAATTACTCCTCTAGATCCTTTAACGTTATAATTAAGGCTCCTTTAATATAACTTATAGCCTTTTCTATAATCGGGTGGTCTTAGATAACTTTTTCATCTAACTATATATAGAAATCTTCCTACTTGTTATTATGTCGCTGCCTATACTACTTTTAGTATAGCCCCTTAAGTATATATGGCTTATCTATAAGGAAGTATCTTCTTATTACTGCGTTATAATAGCCCTTTATGTGTCGTTCCTTAAACCTAGTTAGAATCCCTAAATCCTCTTCTTATTCTAGTTTAGTAAGCCACTTAGCTCTTAGTATACCTGGCTTGGGCCTATTAGTGATTCTTTATACGGGTGCTCGGTCCCTTATACGTCCTAGTGTATTAGATCTCTTATTTAGTTTCTATTTTTACTATAAGGTAATTCTTGCTCTAAATTCCTTTATGGTTTCTTTCTTTTTACGTCTTATAAGTAAATCCTTAAAGTCTTCTTGCTTCTTAATCTTGTTAATAATCCTTATTCGTGTCTTAAAATCTTAGTTTTATAGGATTTTTAATCCTAAGCTTACTTCTATCTTAAGTTTTACTTCTGCCTTAGTCTAACTGGGCTTAGGTATTCTTATCTTGTCTTAAGAATCTTAAATCTTACTTATCTTATCTTAAGAATCTTATACCTATAGGAAACTCTATCCTAAGCTTATTTATATATCTTTAAACTAAGCTATTACCCTGCTCTATCGGTTTCTATCTATATGGGTCCTTAGGTATACCTTATCTCGTCTTAAGAATCTTAAGCCTTTGGCCTTTTGCCTTTATTAAGTACCAAAGTAGTTTACTATCCTATTTCTCTTACATCTTGTAAAGCGATAGATATTATGTCTAGTAGGGTCTTAATCTCTACTAATGTTCTCTATTCTATAGTGGAATTATCCTCTACCTCTTTTATAATATCTTTAAGGTTTATATACTTCTAGTAAGCTGCCCTTATTGCCTTATTATTACTAAATATTTCGCCTATATTGAATTTATCGTCCTTAATATCTAATCTGCAAACTAGTTTATTGGTTCCCCTATATTCTAAGGATTTTAGCTCCTATAGCTAATAGCTTACACTATACTTAGCGTCTTTATAAATTTAGTATGCGTTATTATAATAAAACGCAAAACTTTTAATTAAATACTCTTTTGTTCCTTATAGTATACTATTATCTCTCTATATATATATCTTTTGCTAGTCTGGTTCCCTTTATTATATAGTAACTCTAACTATCTTTATAATCCCTCGCGAAGTGACCTTATTTTCCATAATTTATATAAACTCTATCTTTAAACCACTGGCTTTGCTATAGAGTCCGCCTAAACATCTTCTACTGCTAAGATCCCTAGTTTAGCCTCTACTCCTTAATCCTATAATTACTAAATCCTTAACCTTTAGGTTTCTATAGTTTTTTACTCTATCTCTTATAGGCTTTTTTAGTACTACTTAAGTCTATTAGCTCCGCGCCATACTATAGTTTCTAACTTAGCTTTAGTTATTGCGTACTTTGCGCCTTATATAACTACAGAACTCTATCCTAACCTTTTTTAGCCTATTCCCTTTAGTAGATCTAATTATTAATCTTAATTGCTTAATCTATTAGTTTCCTTAAGGTATCTGCATCTTCTATTAGGATAATTACGTCCTAGACTTTAGCTTTAAGTCCCTACTTATACTGTGCTATAAGCGCCTTATTATTCTACTTAATTTATATAGCTAACGTCTGGAACTGCGTTATATACTTAATTACTAAGGTTCGTTACATAATATTTTAGAGTTTTCTTTCCGCTATAGTTACTGCCTCTAGGTCTCTAAATATTTATATAAGTCGCTCTATAAACCCTTCCTAGCTTAAGAATATAAACCGCACCTCTTAATTAGTAGTTGTTATTTCGTTTACTTATATTTCCATAAGGTAAGGCTTAAACTACTTAAGTGCCCTTCCTAATAGGAATAGTCCCGCATATACTATTTGATCTATAGGTATTAGCAGCTTCGCTTTTTCTTACGTAACTTTAAAGTATATTTGCGTAAGAAATCCCTTAAGCTTTAATCTTTCTCCTAAATACCTCTTAATTAATAGTAACTTAATCTTTGCCGCTTCTATCTTATTAACCCTTTCTTCTAGCGCCGCATTGTTTATTATTAACTAATTAACTATCTCTTATAATTGTCTAACCATTATAGGTTACTGCGAGTTAGTATCTATTATACTAGTGTCGCCTCCTAACCTTAGGGTAGTTGCCGCCGTTAATAGCGTTGTGGTGGCTACTTTTAGTAGTATATTATTTAACCTTCTATATTTAATACCGTAACTAGGTAGTAATTATATAACGGAACCTTATAGTAGGTACTACAATAGGCTTATTAATGGGCTAGGTATATAGGTAATATAAATTAAAGTTAACAACGTAATAATAACTAGTAGAGTAGTTGCCTAATAGATTAACTCTAATTATATTTCAAAAATCACTATAAAAAAGGAGCTATCTAGGTAGGGATTAAGGGTCCTTAAATATATAACTATACTCCTATAAAATCCTTCTTATATATAAGGTACGTAAGTTCCCCTTATTCTTTTTATTTAATATATAGTACGTTATATAACCTTAGTTACTGTTTCTCGTTATATAGTTCTATTGGCTCCATTCTAGACCGTACTTTAATTAACTAACTAGCTTCTTCCAACTCTTCCCTAAGTAGTCGTAATATCGTACTTAAAGCGTCCGTAATAATCTTACTAATTAACTTATAAGTTTAGGTGTTGTCCTTAAATTTCTTTAAGGGTCTAAGGCTTTACTACTAGCTCCCTTTAATCCTATAGGCCTCTACTTTTCCTAACTATTAGCTACTTAATCCTATTATACTTAACTTGCTTTTTAGCTAATACCTAGTTCGCTTTTTATTCTTAATATACTATAGATATATATTCTCTAGGTATTCCCACTACTATTATTTATCTAAGTATTTTTCTATAAGGAATTTTTCTAATTAAAGTATTAAGTCTTCTAACCCTTAAACTTCTACTGTGGTGGGGTAAAATGGGCCACTACTTAGTGCCTTGGCATTTTCCTGTATATATCGAGCCTTCGGCTTCTCTCCTTCTCTCTACCACGACCTACCGAGAATACATTCTTTCCTTTCTTCTTACTGACTGCTTTCCTACTGATTGATTACGACTGACGACCGACCGACCGACCGACAGACGGACAGCACTGTGACTTTCCTATCTGAGAGTGGTCGTACCCTCCCACACTACTAGATACTATTGGTATATATACTTAGTATTCCTATACTATTGCTTATCTAGCGCCCAATATATCCTTATAAGGTATTTTTAATTCTTTTCTTTTGGATTTTTGTGTATATTATATATATTATTTATATATACAATCTATACTAATATATAGTATACTAGGTGTCTTAGGTTAACTCTTAATTTATCTTTATTCTTAAGTTTAAACCTTTATCTAGCTAATCTAAACGTTAGTTTATTATTTACTAGTAATATAACTTATTTTTTACCTCTTTAGTCCTCTAATCTTTCTTCTAGATTTCTTAATATTATAATTAACGCTCCTTTAATATAACTTATGCGTTTTTCTATAATTACTTAGTCTTAAATAACTTTTTTATCCAGCTATACGTAAAAGCCTTTCTATTTATTATTATATTGCTATTTATACTACTTTTAGTATAACGTATTCTACCAGCGAGCCGGCCGCCCTACTAAGCTGGCCACTTTAAAATACACCAAAAAGCCAATATTTTAATCTTAAATATCTTAACCACTACTTAATAATATTTTCTAAAAATTTAAATATAAGCTTTTATATACCTATTTTAGTACTTATTACAATATAAGAGTATGCGCTTTGGTAGTTATTAAGATATTTAAAAAAAATCTTTACTTTTAACCCCTAAACTCTATATTATAATAACTACTAAGCTGTACGCTTTAGTATTATAATATACACTAAAATAGGTATATAAGAGCTTATATTTAAATTTTCAGAAAATATTATTAAGTAGTGGTTAAGATATTTAAGATTAAAATATCAGCTTTTTAGTGTATTTTAAAGTGGCCGGCTCGCTAGTAGAATACGTTAGCTTTATAAGCGTATATAATCTATTTATAAGGAAATATCTTGTTATTACTGCATTATTATAACCTTTAGTGTGCTATTCTTTAAATCTAGTTAGAACCCCTAGGTCCTCTTTTTATTCTAATTCTTTAAGTTACTTTACTCTTAGCGTGCCTACTCTAGGCCTATTAGTAATTTTTTATATAGGTACTTTAACCCTTAGTCTACCTAGCGTTCTTAACCCTTAGTAGCCTCTTTATTCTTACTATACTTTAATTTAATTTTTAAATCTTTTTTAGTCTTTTTTTAGTTTATATCTAGCTATAGAATCCTTTAAATCTATAAACTTTATAATTATAATATTAATTATCTAACCCTAGAGCTAAATACTTTATTTGCCTATTATAAAACTCTTTCCCTTTATTACAGAAGTCCTATCTTTTTAATTTTCTACCTTAATTTATCCTTGTAGATAACTAGCTTATACTCTTATCCTTTCTTTAAATTCTTAAGCCTTTAGCCTTTTACCCTTATTAAGTACTAAAGTGGTTTACTATCCTACTTCTCTTACGTCTTATAAAGTAATAGATATTATATCTAATAGAGTCTTAATCTATATTACTGATCCTTCCTCTATAGTAGATTTAACTTCTACCTCTATTATAATATCTTTAAGGTCTATATACTCCTAGTAAGCTACCTTTATTACCTTATTATTACTAAATATTTTGCCTATATTAAACTTATTATCCTTAATATCCAATTTATAAGATAGTTTATTAGTTCCTTTAAACTTTAATAATTTTAGCTCTTATAGCTAATAGCTTGCGCCGTACTTAGCGTCCTTATAAATTTAGTATATATTATTATAACAAAACGCAAAACTCTTAATTAAACATTCTTTAGTTCCTTATAGTATACTATTATCCCTCTCTATATATATATTGCCTACTAGTCTAGTTTTCTTTACCATATAGTTATTCTAACTGTTACAAACGCTTTAAGTACAATGTTATAACTACTTAGAGAAGAGTTAGAAGAAGCTAGTTGGTTAATACAAGCACGGTCTAGGATAGAACCCGTAGAACTATATAACGAGGAATAATAAGCAGAGTTACGTAATATAATTTATATAATCTGTATAATCTACAAGATCTATAATAGAGTAAACAGAGCAGACAGAGCAGATAGAGTAATAACTTTCTTAGGAGTATAGTTGTGTATTTAAGGACCCTTAGTCCCTACCTAGATAGTTCTTTTCTTATAGTAATTCTTAGAATATAATTGGAGTTAATCTGTTAGGCAACCGCTCTACTAGTTATTATTACGTTATTAACTACTATCTTTGCATTTCCTATACACCTAGCCCATTAACAGAACCCATCGTAGTTACTGCTACTAGGTTTTATTACACAATTACTACCTAGTTACGGTATTAAATATAGAAAGTTAAATAATATGCCACTAAAAGCAGCCACTATAACGCCATTAACGGCGGCAACTACTTTAAGGTTAGGGGGTAACACTGGTATAGCGGATACTAACTCGTAACAACCTATAATGGTAGAATAATTATAAGAAATAGTTAACTAGTTAATAGAAAACAATATAGTACTTAAAAATAAGATTAATGGAATAGGCGTAGTAAAGGTTAAGTTACTATTAATTAAAAGATTCTTAGGAGAGAGATTAAAGCTTAAAGGATTCCTTATATAAATGTACTTTAAGGTAGTATAGGAGGGAGTAAAGCTAGCAACACCTATAGATCGAATAGCGTATATAGGACTGTTCTTAATAAGAAGGGCACTTAAATAGTTTAAGCCTTACCTTATAGAAATATAGGTAAATAGAATAACAACTATAAACTAAGAGGTATGGTTTATGTTCTTAAGCTAGAACAGATTTGTAGAATAACTTATACAAACGTTTAAAGACCTAGAGGTAACAACTATAGCAAAAAAAAACTCTAAGATATTATATAGTGAACCTTAGCAATTAAGTATATAATATAGTTCTAAACACTAGTAATATAAGTTAAGTGGAATAATAGGGCGCTTATAGCACAGTATAAGTAAGGACTTAAGGCTAAAGTCTAGGACGTAATTATTCTAATAGAAGATATAATAATAATTCATTGCTTAACGTCCAATTTGGATCCCTATTAGGCCTACGCGGACTACTCCTTATTTACATGTAGGGAGAAAACTCTATTTAAGAAAAATGAAAAAACCCCATAATCTATCTCCCCGCCTTTTGGGACTCGCCTACTTAGCGCCTACGAGTCGCCTATAGTGCTTTACTACCTTACTATTTAACCTCCTTAGGAACTACTACTGCCGTAATAAGCCTATGGACGCGCTAGTATTATAAACTTTTACTTTACTACTGTAGAGTTACTAGGGGGCACCTACTACTTGCCCCCTTGCCTTCTATTACTATTTCCCTTATAACCCGGAACCAATTTAGTATATTTTAACTAATAAGCCACTAGGTAACCGCCTTAAGGCCTTTTTATATTAAGAGCAGTGTATTATAGTTCTCTATTCCAGCTACTAAGAGCATTATTTCTTAATTAGTGCGTAGGGGGCATAGCAGTATTATATATTTTGGTGTCTGTCTTAGCTAGCTATATTTGCATCTTAGGCTACCTACTAAGATACCCACCCAGTAAAGCTAATCTTTTAGTCCTATTATTCCTGTTCTTAAGAGTGTTGCTATTATATTTTTTACCTTTATTAGGCCTTTTTAGAGCCCTTATGTAACGGAGCCTTATAGTAGGAACTACGGTAGACTTGTTAATGGGCTAGGTATATAGGTATTGCAAGTAAGTTAATAACGTAATAATAACTGGTGGAGTGGTTGCCTAATAGATTAACTCTAATTATATTCTAAGAATCACTACAAGAAAGGAACTATCTAGGTAGGGACTAAGGGTCCTTAAATATACAACCGTACTCCTATAAAATCCTTCTTGTACGTAATATACGTAAGGTATATAAGGTATGTAAGACGTTTTTTATAAACCTCGCAGAGCTCACAGAGCTTGTTATATAACCTTAGTTACCATTCCTCGTCATATAGCTCTATAGGTTCTATTTTAGACCGTGCTTATATTAACTAACTAGCTTCTTCCAACTCCTCTCTAAGTAGTTATAATATCGTACTTAAAGCGTCCGTAATACTATCTCCCTCCTCTCTATTTTCGTCCTTAAAGATACCTAGTATCTCCAAGTCGTTTACTAGAGGTATAATGTCCGTCTAATTAATTTAGTTAACATTGTTACTTATAATGCCTAAAGTACCTCCTCCTTCTTTAGCTAAGCGCCAGTCTCGTACCGTAGCTATTATATTGTCGCTAGGTGAGATTATACTATCTCCGTGTTCTTGTTACGCGAAAGAGGGGTTGGTTTATATTACGCTAGCAAGTCCTTTATCTTAATAACCCTCTTCTTATTTAGAGTGCACTAAAGCAAATATTTAATCGTCCTATAATATTCGCTCGATTTCTAACGCTAAGTATGCGCGTCCTATGACTCTTAATAGTCTCTAAGTTCTCTAAGTAATTTATTATAGGGTCTTATGTTTAATTTGCCGCTGCGAAGCTTAATAGTGAATTATTAGAGGCGCTAGCCGAGATCTATTGACTTTAGTATAACAATAAGCTTTGTTTGGCTCGCATTCGTAATAAGGAGCGTTATGCTTTTAAGGCCCGTCAAAACGCTTATGCTCGTCTTCTTTGTCTTAAAAAGGTTCGCGAGAAGGTCCGTTCTAAGGAGTGGAAACTTATTTAATAAGGTTTGTAGGAACTAGGCGATAAAAGAACAGATTCTCTTCTAATAGAGAAGGAAATAACTCTAAGTAGTTTAGCAGTTATTCTTCCTAGGTCCCCCTTAGGTAACTTATTCTTTAGCAATTCCCCTTTATTAATATTGCCTGACCTTTTCTCCTTTAATACTCCTATACCTTTTCTATAGCGTTCTTTAAGTTCTCTAGTAGCTCCTAGGTAGTCTTATTATAGCCTATCTACTTTACTTTATACTATATTTTATTATCTACGTCCTTATAACTAATAATCTTTAAAACTTACTATTTATCTTCCTCTTATCCTCTATACGTGTCTACTTTATATACTAGTGGCTTAACATTTCCGTATACTAGCTCTAGTATTACAATATACTATATAGGGTAGATCTTTATCCTAGCTAATAGGTTTAACTTAAATATAACTAATAAAAATTTCTGCGTAATTTCGAAAGGTCCTAGTCTAACGTAGTCTAACTTCTTACTTAGTCGTCAACTCTTAAAAATTTTGTATAATAGCTATACTTTATCTCCCTCCTTAAGATCTAGTCCCTCAGATCTCTTAGCATCGTAGTACTTTTTTATCCTTTGCTATACCACCTTAGCTATTTCCGTAAGGTTTATATAAAGATTTATTAAACTCTTTATTCTTTATTTAGCTATACTACTTATCTTCTTTACTTAATATAGCGATAATAAGGTCCTTAGCTTATATCCGTAATTCGCCTTAAATAGTAACGTGCCTATTCCTTCTTATAGTATCGCGTTGTATATAAATTGTGTAACTAGTAATAGCGATACCTAATTATTCTATATATAATTAATATAATACCTTAGATATTATTCTAATATCTAATTTAATCTTTCCATTTAACCGTCTGTCTGTAGATAATATACAGTAGAAGTTACTGCTTAAACCCCTTACTCTACTAAAAATACTTCCTAGAATATTACTACGAATCTTAAATCTCTATCCAATATAATTTTATTTAGTGCTCTATATCTTATAAATACTTCTTTAATATAGATTCTAGCAATATCTTCCACTAATATTTCTTTTATATATACTATAAAGTATCCCCACTTTATAAGCTTATCTACTATTATTAAAATTACGTTATAATCTTATCTAGTAATAGGATCTCTTAATTTTAGTAACTTAATAATAAAGTCCTATAATATAACCTCCTATAGTCTCTCTGGTATTTTAATAGGTTATAGCTCTCCATATAGCTTATACCTTATTAGTTTATTTCTTTAGTAATCTAGATATTCTTTTATAACTTACCTAGCTAGTCCCTAGATTTTATTAATAATGTACTCCTCTTAAAGTCTTAGTACTAAGCCTATAGCTCCGTTGTGTCCTTAAGTTAGTCCTTTATAAAATAACTTAATAAACTCCTTTATAATAGATCTTGGTACGTATATTGCTTCTTAATTCTTATACTACTCTAAGTCTAGATCCTCTGCCTATGCATCTTAGATCTTTTATATTTAATTACTCTCTAGTAAATTATAGATCTTCTCTTCTTGTGTTACTATAATTTTCGGATAATTATACCTAATTAATCCGTCTATATTCTTTTGTAATAAAGCCCCTAATAGCTTTTTATTATTCTATAGTTTAGCTTTTCTACTTAGAGTATCTACTTGTGCATTCTCTGTACCCTTAATATACTAAATCTCAAAATAGTATTTTATAAGCATCTCCGCCTATCTAACCTATCTATAATTAAGTTCTTTTATTATTAGGAACCCCATTAGGTTCTTATAATCCATTTTAACTATAAATAGTTTTTCTATACCTTATAAGAATGGCCTTTATTTTTTTAGTGCTGTAACTATACCTAATAACTCCTTGTTATAGATGTTATAGTTTAGTTCCAGTAGTATTATTTTTTAACTATAGTATGCTACTAGGTGCCATCCATTTTTATATTTTTATAAAAAGTACGCTTCTAGTATATAATCTAATATATCCATTTTAACCACTATCTCTAACTATAGTTAATAGATTTTAAGAACTGGCTCCTAGGTAAACAACTGTTTAATCTTCTTAAATAGTTCCTTTTATTTCTCTCCCTATACCTATAGTTCTTCCTTCTTTATTAATCTCGTAAGTGGCTTAATGTCCTTTAACTATTAAGCTATAAACCTTTTGCAGTAATTACAGAACTCTAGAAATGACCTTAACTATATTATATTTTCTAGTTCTTACTAATTTACTATAGCCTCGATCTTCTTTAGATCTATACTAAGTTAGCCTAGTTTAATAATAAATTTAATAAAATCGGTCTTCCTAGTAAAGAATTTACATTTCTTAATTGCTACTAGCATCTACTCTTCCTATAGTCTCCTTAAGACCTATTTAACGTGTTCTCTATATTCTTCCTTACTTATTAAGTAGATAATATTATTATTAAGATATACTATAACAAATTTATCTAAGTGTTCTCTTAATATATTATTAATACGCTTTTAAAATATTGCTAGTATATTTATAAGCCCGAATTATATAACTAGTAGTTTATATAGTCCTTCCTTTAACCTAAAGGCTGCCTTTTATTTATTACCTTCCTTAATCCTAATCTAATAATATACCTATCTTAGATCTATCTTTATAAAGATTTATATATTACCGATCCTATCTTAGATTTCGCTAATTAAGGGTAAAGAATACCTATCCTTCCTAGTAATGCTATTTAACTATCTATAGTTAATGCATAGCCTAAGTTTTCTATTCTTCTTTAGTACGAATAGTACTAGATATCCCGCTAATAACTATAATGGTCTAATATATCCTTTTTAAAGATTTTCTTAGATAAACTTCTTAAGTGCCTATAACTCTTTTTCTATTAACTTATAGGTTAGGTAAAACCTTAAACTTATTCCTAGTTCTAATTCTATCTTATAGTTCTATACTATATAATCTAATAGCTTTTTACTTTTTAGTAACTATAGTTTCTTGCTATACTTATAGTATCTCTTTAGTATATAACTTAATCCTTAATTGGTCTCCTTATATATCGCTCCAACTTAGTACTATACTAACTTAGTTTATTATTATATCTTATATTATTATATATCTCTAATATTAACCTAATCTATAACCTAATTAATCTTTAAATTATATTCCTATAACTAAGGCATTCCTAATACTGCCTTATTATTCCCTAATAGTAATATATTAAAAGACATCTTAACTTATCTCCCTTTAATAGTTATCTAAATTAGTCCTGTTTTAAGATTAATAATGCCTTCTCTATAGGCTATTAGATCTCCTAAAATTGTTACTAATAGATAAGGGTGCTCTTTTTACCTATATAGTAGCCCTATCCTTTTAACTACTGCTAGTAAGATATAGTTCCTTATTACTTTACTATCTACTAATACTTTAAACTGCTAATCTTACTATTTAACTCTTAAATTTAGGTATTGTCCTTAAATTCCTTTAAGGGTCTAAGGCTTTACTACTAGCTCCCTCTAGTTCTATAGGCCTCTACTTTTCCTAACTATTAGCTACTTAATCCTGTTATACTTAGCTTATTCTTTAGCTAATACCTAGTTCGCTTTTTATCTTTAATATATTATAGATAGGTATTCTCTAGATATTTCTACTATTATTATCTATTTAAGTATTCTTCCGTAAGAAATCTTCCTAGTTAAAGTATTAAATTTCCTTCCTCTTAGACTTCTACTGGATACCAGCTGTGTATATACTTAGCATTTCTGTACTATTATTTATCTATTATCTAGTATATCCTTATAGGGTATTTCCAATTCTTTTTCTTTAGATTTTTGTATATCTTGTATATATCGTCTATATATATAATCTATAATAGCGTATAGTGTGCCAGGTGCTTTAGGTCAACTCTTAGCTTATTTTTATCTTTAAGTTTAAACCTCTATTGTATTAATCTAAACGTTGCGACTTTATTTATAGGTACTAAGACGCGCCTTTTGCTTCTCTAGTCCTCTAATTATTCCTTTAAATCCTTTAATATTATGATTAAGGCTCCCTTAATATGATTTATTGCTTTTTCCGTAATTAGGTAGTTTTGGATAACTTTCTTATCTAACTATATATAGAAATCTTCCCACTTATTATTGTGTTGTTACCTATACTACTTTTAGTATAGCTGCTAGAGTATATACGGTCTGTCTATAAGGAAGTATTTCCTTATTACTGCGTTATAATAGCCCTTTATATATTATTCTTTAAACCTAGTAGGAATCCCTAGATCCTCTTTATTTTCCAGTTCAGTAAGCTACTTAGCTCTTAGTATGCCCGTTCTTAGCCTATTAATAATTCTTTATATGGGTGCTCTATCCCTTATATAACCTAGTATGCTAGATTTTATATTTAGTTTCTTTTTTTGCTATAAGGTAATTCTTGCTCTAAATTCCTCTATAGTTTCTTTCTTTTTGCGTCTTGCGAGTAGATCCTTAAAGTCTTCTTACTTTTTAATCTTGGTATTAAACTTTTAATCTTTAGTCTAAATATCTTATTTAACTAGTAAGTCCTTTAGGTCTATATATCTATCTCCTAATTTAACTACTATTTATATTACAGATTCTCTAATCTATAGCAAAGCCGCTTGCTTCTTACTTATAGGTGTCCTTATTTATACTCTAAACTCTTAACCCCTTAGATTCTTTAATCCTAAGCTTGCCTCTTCCTTAAGCTGCGCTCTAGCCTTAGTCTAACTAAGCTTTACTAGTGTTCTTATCTCGTCTTAAGAGCCTTAAATTTTACTTATCTTATCTTAAGAATCTTATGCTATTAGGAATACTTATCCCAAGCTTATTTATATATTCTTAAACTAAGCTACTACCCTACTCTATCGGTTTGCGTCCGTTATAGGTCCTTAAGTATACCTTATCTCTTCTTAAGAATCTTAATCGTCTTTTATCTCGTCTTAAGAATCTTAAGCCTTTAGCCTTTTGCCTTTATTAAGTGGTGAGCTAGCACTAGCAGTTGTCTGCTTACTTAATCGTCTTTAGATATTACTTCTTCCATCTTATAAAGTAATAGATGCTGTATCTAATAGTGTTATAATACCCGTTACTAAACCTTACTCTATAGCGGTCTCAGTCTCTACTTTTATTGCGTTATTAAGGTTTGGATACCCCTAGTTAGTTCCTTTACTATCCTTATCGCTATTAATTAATAAGTACTCTAACTCCATTGTTATTATTACTAACTATTATCCGTACGTTACTATAATATCTTAATCTAGCTTATAGAGTTAATCTTATTCTTTATCTAACTCTTTAGTTCCTTTAAGTTCTCTTAACTCTAGCTCCTATAGCTAATAGCTTGCACTATACTTAGCGTCTTTATAAATTTAGTATGTATTGTTATAATAAAACGTAAAACTTCTAATTAAACATTCTTTTGTTCCTCGTAGTGCACTATTATCCCTCTATACGTATGTGTTATATACTATTAGTCTAGTTCCCTTTACTATATAATAACTCTAACCACTTCTATAGTCTCTAGCGAAATAACCCTGTTTTTCGCAATTTATATAAGCTCTATCTTTAAACCATTACTTTTGCTATAGAGTCCGCTTAAACGTCTTCTGTTACTAAGATCCTTAGTTTAGCCTATGCTCCTTAGTTCTATAATTACTTAATCCTTAACCTCTAGGTTTCTATAGTTGCTTTCCCTATCTTTTATAGGTTTCTCTAGTACCACTTAGGTCTATTAGCTCTGCGCTATACCATAGTTTCTAACTTAGCTTTAGTTATTACATACTCTACGTCTTATATAACTATAGAACTCTGTTCTAGCCTTTCTTAGCCTATTTCCTTTAGAAGATCCTATTATTAATCTTAATCGCTTAATCTATTAATTCCCTTAGGGTGTCCGCATCTTCTATTAGAATAATTACGTCTTAGACTTTAGCCTTAAGTCCCTGTTTATACTATACTATAAGCGCCTTATTGTTCCATTTAACCTATATAGCAAGTGTTTAAAACTATATCGTGTACTTAATTGCTGAAGTTCGCTATATTAGGTCCTAAAGCTTTCTCTCTACTATAGTTGTTGCTTTTAGGTCCCTAAATATCTATATTAATCGCTCCGCGAATCCTACCTAGCTAAAAAACATAAATCATACCTCTTAATTAGTAGTAGTTATTCCGTTAGTCTGTATTTCCGTTAAGTAGGGTTTAAACTATTTAAGTGCCCGACCCATTAGGAATAGTCCTACATAGGCTACCTAATCTATTGTTGTGGCTAACTTGGCCCCTTCTTATATGACTTTAAAATGCATTTACGTTAGGAATCCTTTAAGCTTTAATCTCTCCCCTAAAAATTATTTAATTAAAGGTAACTTAACCTTTACTACTCCTATTCTATTAAGTCTTTCTTTAAGTGTTTAGTTATTCTTATTTAACCTATTAACGATTTCCTGTAACTGCCCAACCGTAACTGGTTGTGAGTTAGTATCTTATATACTTGTATCTCTACTTAACCTTAAAGTAGTTGCTGCCGTTAATGGCGTCGTAGTGGCTGCTTTTAGTGGCATGTTATTTGACTTATTAAAACCGTAACTATGGTAGTAATTGTATAACGGAGCCTTGTAGTAGGAACTACGGTGGACTCGTTAATAGGCTAGGTATATAGGTATTATAAGTAAGTTAATAACGTAATAATAACTGGTGGAGTGGTTACCTAATAAATTAACGCTAATTGTATTCTGAGAATTACTATAAGGAAGGAACTATCTAGGTAGGGACTAAGGGTCCTTAAATACACAACCGTACTCCTATGAAATCCTTCTTGTACGTGATGTACGTGAGGTATATAAGGTATATAAGACGTTTCTCGCAGACCTCGTAAAGCTTACAGAGCTCGTTATGTGACCTTGGTTACTATTCCTCGTCATATGGCTCTACGGGTTCTATCCTGGACCGTGCTTATATTAACTAACTAGCTTCTTCTAACTCCTCTCTAAGTAGTCGTAATATCGTACTTAAAGCGTCCGTAACACCTTAGGTATTTACCCCCTATAGCGCTAACTATACTATAGCTTAGGTTTGTCTTGCCTAAGTTAGCCTCTGTACCATTAACTCCTATTTACCTCTCTAGCGTTAGTCTAACTAGTATTATATTGCGGTAGATAGTTTTCCAGCGTTCTTATATGTTCTACTTTAGCTCCTTTTTCTATCTTACTATTGTCTTTACTAACCTCTTACGTGTCTCCCTTTCTCCTCTATATAGGCCTAGGCCCTAAAGCGGCACTATTCTTCTTCTGCTTTCTTTACCTGTTTCTCTAATATCTCTTCCCTACTTTAGGGTTGTTNGTTTATTCTCCTANNGGGNACCCTAGGGTCCCTTTATAGTTTACTTAGGCGTGTCTTAATATACTTTNTAATATTAGAGTTGNGTTTATTTTACGTCCTTTATATTATAGCGGCTTTAATATATAACTGTAGGGGGGGAATATTAGATTCCTTCTTAAGTAGTGCTGTGGCCGTTTACTTGTACCCGCCTATAATACTTTAAAGGTAGGCTGTTTAGACCTTTTAAAGTAGTTTAAGGAGTAATTTAGGGGGGCCCTTNTTAGTTTCTCTAATGGCCCAAATACTGGATCTATATATTATGGTTAGCCAGATAACTGCTATATATAGTAGACGTAACCTCTAGAAGCATGGACCCTATATGGAATTAACAATCCTAGATAAAGTAATAAACTGTGCTTGGCCTTTACGGGCTACTTACGCCATATATGCGCTCTACTAAAGCTTACTGTCTACCTATACTTCTAATACCCTTAGGCCCTAAACTGGTTAACCCCTAAAGCCTTAAATATGAATTATATACTAGAGATCTATAAATTGGTTACGTTTTCTTATAAAATAGATTAGCTGGTATTTCTCTAATAAGAATTAGACTCTATAACGTTTTGCCTATTCTATATAAGTATTATAGGCTTTCTCTAGTATTCTATAATTCTCTACGGCTGTTAGCCCGTATATAATTAGGTTTATGTTATTAATAAAGCCTATCCCCTAGGTCGCCCCTTCCTTAAAGGAGTTAAGTAGGTTACTTATAAAGAAAAGGAAGAGTATAGGCGAGAGGGGTAATTCTTATGGTATTTCTGTTGCAACTGCAATAGGGGGGCTTTAGTATCCGCTAAAGACTAGTAATGTTTCTTTCTGGCTTGTAAACCCTTAGACAAATTATATAATTTATTCTGAAAAGCCCTTTGCCCTAAGGATATATAGGAGACGCTCGTGGGGTATATTATTATAGGCACTACTAATATCTAGGCTAAGTATTAATACTATAAAGTCCTTTCGCATCGCCTATGCAGATTTAATGGTGGCAGCGAGTAGCGTAAGTGCTAATAGTGTTAAGCGGTTCTTTCTTACCTCTATTTAGCTTTGTGGTAGTAGGGCGTATTCCTCTACTATATCTGCTATATGTTCCGCTATTACCCTTTCTAAGATCTTGCTAAGGGTGTTTTCTAAGGCAATAGGGCGGTAGCTTCCTAGGATTAAGTAATTTACTTTACCTTCTTTTTATAGGATAACCGTCGTTATAGATCTTCTAAGTTATGGGTAATAGCCTATAGTAAAGTATGCTTTAGCTATATCTGCAAGCCAAGGTGCTATAAGTGGCCTATAGGTTTTTAGGGCCTTATTTAGAATCCTATTTGGTCCTAATACTATATTATTTAAAAGGCGGCTAATAGTTCTAGCTATTTCCTCTATTATTATATTGCTGTTAACCTATAGGCGAGTTACTGGTGTTTCGCCTATAATATTACTAAGGTCTACTAAAGCTAGTTAGGGAAGAACCTTTCTATAAGGATCTTTACCTTCTTATTGTTGTTGTTTATAGCCTATAATTCTCCTACTCTTTATAGGGGTGGTAGGTATAGGTCTTCTGCTAGGCGCCCTATTTTTTTCTTTACCTATTTTACTATAGCCCAAAGGCCCTTATTATAGGGGAGGCTTAGGTTAGAAGTATACTTATTTATAAACCGTCTCTAGTTATTTCTTGCTTCTTTTTTTAGGGTATTCTTTAGCTAGTTTCTTATATCTTTATATCGTCTCTCGTCTTTAGGGTTATAGCTACTTATATATTTTCTTCTTGCTTATTATTAGCTAGCAACTAGAACTACGCATTATATAGACTATGCGTATTACGCATAGGGGCCTAGTTTTAAGATTGGGCAGTGCTCTTTTAGCCTATTTTTAATTACTGCCTAGATCCTTTCTAGTCTTTAGTTGATTTCCTTAGGGGTAGCTAATAAGCCTTACTTATTTGGTATTAGGTGGATTTCTTCTAGGTCTTAAAGTTATTGTTTAACTGCATTAAGGAAACTATTTATCTTAAGCTTCCTTATTGCGTATCTTTTTCTATTTAGTTACGCTTTGGTATCTAGGTTTAGTTATATCTAAATAGGGATATAGTCTAGGGTAAGTGCCTATTCTTCTTTAGGGTTACACCTTTCGAGTCTCTAGTATAGGCCTTTATCTATAAATATAAGGTTAATTATACTTCTAGCGGTGCCTTATTGCTATATAATTACTCCTAGGGGGGTAGCTAGCTTAAGGCCCTAGATATCTATAGCTCTTAGTAAGCACTCTAACTGTTAATCTGCAGCAATATAGATACCCCCCTACCGCGGGTAGTAGAGGTTTATGTCTCCTAATAGGATAAACTCTATACCTTTGGTTTCTAGTAAGCTTATTACCAATATAATATTCTCTATTTATAGGACCCCTTCAACCCTAGGGTTATATATATTAATAATTTGTACCAGTCCCCTATATATTTGGATTATTATAACTACAATATCTAGGTTAACTGCCTGCTATAACTATAAGGATAGGCTAATAGCCTTGCTAATTATAAAGTATACGTATATGGCTGCTTTTAGTTCGTATAGGAGCTGGAATTCTTAGGGGCAGTATGTTAATTATAGGAAGGTATTATAATACGGTTCTTATATAGTAAGGATATAGTGTTTCTCTAGGTCTAGACTATCTAATAGGGGCCTTACAAGGCGATGGTTTATATTACCGCAGTTATACCATATAATGGATAGGTAGCGGACCCCCAGTAAGGGTCCTTCAACTTTCCTTTATTCCTCGCTTCTTCTATTTCCATTTTCTCTAGAATATTTAGAGCTTCTATCTCTTATATTTACACCCTAGTTACTACTTATTTTATATAGAGCTTTCTATTCCTATATCTTATATTCCTGTTAGCGCTTCTATATCTAAATCTATTATTATTACCGGTTCTTCCCCTATTCTTACTAGTCGGCTATATACCCTTTATAGGTCGGCTATAAATGTTATATTTGCCGCATTAAGTCTAATTCTTAATTATCCTAGTCTTAAGCCTACTATCGCTGTCTATAGGGGTCTTCCTACGGGGCGTCCTCTCCCTTGTGTCCCCTGTAATCCTTATATCCCTAATCAGTCTAGTAATATTACGCGGCGTTGCTTCTGGCCTATTAAGGCTTGGAATAACTAGCTTAGCCCTCTAGTATTAAAGGTAGGAAATGCTAGGAAGGCACCTACGTCCCCCTAGCTTATCGCCTGTTGTTTCTATTCGTATAACCTAGCGTATAGTTATTTCCGCAGCTGTTAAGCCCTTGCCTTCCGTCTCCTATATTTAATGCAGTCTTCTCTCTCTTACGCCTTATATGTGCTTTGGTGGTAGTTTACGCATTTTATTTAGTCTTAATTTAAGCAATATCTCGTATTGTAGGGGCCTATATAGTGGCCGTAGCACACCTATACTGCGTATATAGATTAGGTGTGTCCCTATTATATATAGCAATAGTATTATTCTAGGCGTAGTCTGTAGTTATAGAGCCTTATATTATATATAAGGCTATTTATAATTATTCCTTTTTAGATAAAGAGTTTTTGCATTCCTAGTATATATATGCTAACAATAAGGGAGCTATACATTTGTCCGGCGTCTCCCTAGCGAGTCTTTAGCAACCCTTATATCCTCTCGTTATTCTCATTATATACTTAGTTTACATTTTCCTATTAAAGCTATTAGATTTGGGTGATTTTAAGTCCTAGTATAAGGCGTTCCGTTTATCTTACTATCTCCTATATAATTACTGTATTGTCCGCCTAGCGTCCCTTTTTTACCCTAAGGCTTATAGAAACCACTAGGACTTTAACTAGGTAATTCTTACGGAGTACTTTTATGCTAATACGTTCTCCTAGCCTATCCCCTGCCTTTATAGCTCATTTCTTTACCTATTAGTCCTTTAGGGTAACTCTAATATCTCCGCTCTTAAGGTGTTAGACTATAATAGCATTATAGACCTCTTTATATATCTTTATAAGGACTTCTATTTCTAATTATCCCCTAAGCCCCTCTGCTTATTCTATATTTGGTTATATTATAATTATATGCCTAGTTATTAACTTAAGGGGGGTAGGTTCCCTATGCTGTAAAAGCGCAGCTATGGCGGCCCAGGTGCGGTTCGCCAGTAAGGGGGGTTATACTTATTTTTAATTTTACTTAGCCGTTAGAGGATTTAATTAAGGGTTTGCTAGAGGGGCGCCTAAGGTTCGCTAGACTAGCGGAGCCATTCTACTAGCTGTATTAGTTCGTTATAGCTAACGATTACTCCCCCGCAATTCTAGATACTAAACGCGTTTAATAGGCTTTATATTTTATTAGATGCCTTCTTAATAGAGGTATTTCCGCTTTATGGTGTAGTATTCGCCCGTCTTTATTATGGAGGGCCATTGCTAGGCGTAGTTCTAGCAGTCGCGCGCGAGTGCGAGCCACTGTCGTTTAACGTATGCCTCCCCTATAATGTATATATCTTAGGGGGATTCTCTAGGTGTTTTTCAGGGTTCTTTTAGTTAGTTTTGGTCTTTTTAGGCCGGGTGTAGCAAGAGCTCCTTTTAGAATAATTGGGTTAATTAGGTGCTAATAGAAGATATAGATACCCTAAGGGAACTAATAGATTAAGTAATAAAGATTAATAATAGGATCTACTAAAGGGAATAAACTAAGAGAGGTTAAGATAGAGTTCTATAGTTATATAAGGCGCAGAGCACGTAACGACTAAAGCTAAGTTAGAAACTATAGTATGGCGTAGAGCTAATAGACCTAAGCGGTATAAAAGAAGCCTATAAGAGATAGAGTAAGAAACTATAAAAATATAGAGGTTAAAGATCTAGTAATTATAGGACTAAGGAGTAAAGGCTAAACTAGGGATCTTAGCAGCAGAAGACGTTTAGGCGGACTTTATAATAAAATTAATAGTTTAGAGACGGAGCTTATATAAATTATGGAAAATAAGGTTACTTCGCAAGGGATTATAAAGATAGTTAGAGTTACTATATAATAAAGGGAACCAGGCTAATAGTAGAAGATACATATATATAAAGGGATAATAGTATACTGTAAGGAACAAAGAAATATCTAATTAGAAGTTTTGCGTTTTATTATAATAACGCATACCAAATTTATAAAGATGCTAAGTATAGCGTAAGCTATTAGCTATAGGAGCTAAGTTTATTAAAATATTAAGGAACTAACGAACTAGCTCGCAAATTGGATATTAAGGACAATAAATTTAATAAAGGCGAAGCATTTTGTAATAATAAGGCAATAAAGGCGGTTTACTAGGAATACGCGGCCATTGGAGATATTATACTAGAGGTAAAGGATAATTCCACTATAAAATAGGGAATATTAGTAGGGATCGAAACCCCACTAGATACAATGTCTATCGCTTTATAAGATGTAAGAGAAGTAGGATAGTAAATTACTTCGGTACTTAATAAAGGCGGAAAGCTAAAGGCTTAAGATTTTTATAATAAGATAAAAGACGACTAAGACTTTTAAGACAAGATAAGGTAAGCTTAAGGACCTATAACGGATAATAACTAATAAAGTAGAGTAATAGCTTAGTTTAGTAATATATAAATAAGCTTAGGATAAAGTTTTCTAAAGATATAAGACTTTTAAGATAAGATAAGTGAGATTTAAAACTCTTAAGACGAGATAAGAATACTAAGTAAGCCTAGTTAGACTAAGGCTAGAGCTAAGCTTAAGTTAGAAGTAAGCTTGGGATTAAAGAATTTAAGGGACTAAGAATTTGGAGTACAAATTAGGATACCTATAAGTAAGAGGTAAGGAGCTTCTTTATAGATTAGAGAATCTATAGCGCAAATAGTAATTAGACTAGAAGACAGATATATAGACCTAAAAGACTTACTAGGAGAACGTAGTGTTCGGCCTAAAGATTAAAAAGTTAATATTAAGACTAAGAAGCAAGAAGACTTTAAGGATTAGTCTATAAGACGTAAACTAAAAGAAACTATAAAAGAGTTTAGGTAAAAAATTATTGCATAGTAAGAACAGAAACTAGATAAGAGATCTAGCGTATTAGGACGTATAAAGGACAGAGTATTAGTACGAAAAATTACTAATAGGCCGAGAATAGGCATACTAAGAGCTAAGTAGCTTACTAAACTAGAAGATAAAGAGGATTTAGGAATCCCTATTAGGTTTAAAAAACGATATATAAAGGGCTATTACAACGCAGTAATAAGAAAATACTTTCTTATGGATAAGCTATATACACTCTAATAGCTATACTAAAAGTGGTATAGACAGCGACATAATAATAAGTAGAAAGATTTCTATATATAATTAGATAAAAAAGTTATCTAAAACCACCTAATTACAGAAAAAGTAATAAATTATATTAAGGGAGCCTTAATTATAATATTAAAGGATCTAAAGGAATAATTAGAGAACTAGAGAAGCGAGAGATATATTTTAGTACCTGCGAATAAAGCCGCAACGTTTAGATTAGCATAATAGAGGTTTAAACTTAAGGACGAAAATAAGCTAAGAGTTAACCCAAAGCACCTAGTACACTATACGCTATTATAGATTATATACGTAGATAATATATACAAAATGTATAAGAATCCAAAGGAAAAGAATTAGAAATACCCTATAAGGATATACTAGATAACAGATAAACAATAGTATAGAAATGCTAAGTATATATACAGCTAGCATCTAGTAAAAGTCTAAAAAGAAGAAAGTTTAATACTTTAACTAAAAAGATTCCTTACGGAAGAATACTTAGATAGATAATAATAGTAGGAATATCTAGAGAACACCTATTTATAGTATATTAAAGATAAAAAGCGAACTAAGTATTGGCTAAAGAGTAAGCTAAGCGCGATAGAATTAAGTAGCTAATAGTTAGGAAAAGTAGAGGCCTATAGAACTAAAGGGAGCTAGTAGTAAAGCCTTAAACCCTTAAAGGAATTTAAAAACAATACCTAAATTTATAAGTTAAATAGTAAGATTAATAGTTTAAGGCATTAATAGATAGTAGAGTAATAAGGAACTATATCTTACTAGTAGTAGTTAAAAGAATAGGGTTACCACACAGATAGAAGGAACATCCTTATTTATTAGTAATAATTTTAGGAGATCTAATAGCCTATAGAGGAGGTATTATTAACCTTAAAACAGGACCTATTTAGATAACCATTAAAGGGAGATAAATTAAGATATCTTTTAATATCCTACTACTAGGAAGGGATAAGGCAGTATTAAAAATGCCTTAGTTATAGGAATATAATTTAAGGATTAATTAAATTACTAGTTAGGTTAATATTAGAAATACTTAACGCCATAAAATATAATAATAAGTTAAGTTAGTATAGTACTAGGTTAGAGTAATATATAAAGAGACTAAGCGAGGCTTAAGTTATATACTAAAGAGATACTATAAGTATAGTAAGAAACTATAGTTACTAAAAAGTAAAAAGCTGTTAAAATATGTAGCATAGGACTATAAAATAGAATTAGAACTAGGAATAAGCCTAAGGTTCTTTCTAATCTACAAGCTTACCGAAGAAGAAGGTAAAGTATTAAAAGAGTTTATCTAAGAAAACCTATAAAAGGGATATATTAGACCATCGCAGTTATTAGTAGGTTATCCAGTACTGTTTATACTAAAGAAGAATAGTAAACTAAGGCTGTATATTAACTATAAATAGTTAAATAGCATTACTTAAAAGAATAGGTATCCTTTACTCTTAATTAGTAAAATCTAAGATAGGATTAGTAATACGCAAATCTTTATAAAAATAGATCTAAGATAGGCATATTATTAGATTAGGATTAAGGAAGGTAATAAATAAAAGGCAGCCTTTAGGTTAAAGGAAGGACTATATAAACTATTAGTTATACAATTCGGGCTTATAAACGCACTAGTAACGTTTTAGAAGCGTATTAATAATATATTAAGAGAACACTTAGATAAATTTATTATAGTATACCTTAATAATATTATTATCTACTTAATAACTAAGGAAAAATATAGGGAATATATTAAATAGGTCTTAAAAAGACTACAAGAAGAACAGATGCTAGTAGTAATTAAGAAATGCAAATTCTTTACTAGGAAGACCAATTTTATTAAATTTATTATTAAACTAGGCTAACTTAGTATAGATCTAAAGAAGATTAAGGCTATAGTAAATTAGTAAGAACTAGAGAACGTTATGCAATTAAGATTATTTTTAGGGTTTTGCAATTACTATAGAAGGTTTATAGCATAATAGTTAAAGAATATTAAACCATTTACGCGATTAATAAAGAAAGAAAAACTATAGATATAGGGAAAGGAATAATAGGAGCTATTTAAAAAGGTTAAAGAATTGTTTACCTAGAAGCTAGTTCTTAAGATCTATTAACTAGGACTAGAAATAGTTATAGAAATGGATATATTAGACTATATACTAGGGGCGTACTTTATATAAAGATATTAAAATAGATAGCACCTAGTAGCATATTATAGTTAGAAAATAACACTACTAAAACTAAACTATAATATCTATATTAAGGAGTTATTAGGTATAGTTATAGTACTAAAAAAATAAAGAGCATTTTTATAAGGTATAGAGAAACTATTTATAGTTAAAACGGATTATAAAAACCTAACAGGATTCCTAATAATAAAAGAACTTAATTAAAGATAGGTTAGATAGGCAGAGATGCTTATAGAATACTATTTTAAGATTTAGTATACTAAGAGTATAGAAAATATATAAGTAGATACTCTAAGTAGAAAGACTAAACTATAAAATAATAAAAGGCTATTAGGGGCTTTATTATAAAAGGATATAGATAGATTAATTAGGTATAATTATCTAAAGATTATAGTAATATAAGAAGAAAAGACCTATAAATTACTAGAAAGTAATTACATATAAAAAATCCTAGATATATAAATAAAGGATCTAGATTCGGAATAGTATAAAAATTAAGAAGTAATATATATACTAAGATCTATTATAAAGGAGTTTATTAAGTTATTTTATAAAGGACTAACTTAAAGACACAACGGAGCTATAGGCTTAGTGTTAAGATTTTAAGAGGAGTATATTATTAATAGAATTTAGAAACTAGCTAGGTAAGTTATAAAAAAATATCTAGATTGCTAAAGAAATAAACTAATAAGGTATAAGCTATATAGAGAGCTATAACCTATTAAAATACTAGAGAGACTATAGGAGGTTATATTATAGGACTTTATTATTAAGTTACTAAAGTTAAGAAATCCTATTACCGGACAAGATTATAATATAATCTTAATAATAGTAGATAAGCTTATAAAGTGGGGATACTTTATAGCATATTTAGAAGAAATATTAGCGGAAGATATTACTAAAATCTATATTAAAGAAGTATTTATAAGATATAGAGTACTAAGTAAGATTATATTAGATAAAGATTTAAGATTTATAGCAGTATTCTAGGAAGTATTTTTAGTAGAGTAAGGAGTTTAAGTAGTAACTTCTACTATATATTATCTATAGATAGACGGTTAAATAGAAAGATTAAATTAGATACTAGAATAGTATCTAAGGTATTATATTAATTACATATAGAATAATTAGGTATCGCTATTACTAGTTATACAGTTTATATATAATATAACACTATAAGAAGGAATAGGCATATTACTATTTAAGGCGAATTACGGATATAAGCTAAGGACCTTATTATTACTATATTAAATAAAGAAGATAAATAGTATAGCTAAGTAAAGAATAAAGAGTTTAATAAATCTTTATATAGACCTTATAGAAACAGCTAAGATAGTATAGTAAAGAATAAAAAAGTACTATAATATTAAGAGATCTAAGGGACTAGATCTTAAGGAGGGAGATAAAGTATAGCTACTATATAAAAATTTTAAGAGTTAACAACTAAGTAAGAAGTTAGACTACGTTAGACTAGGACCTTTTAAAATTATATAAAAAATTTTATTAGTTATATTTAAGTTAAACCTACTAGCTAGGATAAAGATCTACCCTATATAGTATATTTTAATACTAGAGCCAGTATATAGGAATATTAAGCTACTAGTTTATAAAGTAGATACGTATAGAGGATAAGAGGAAGATAAATGGTAAGTTTTAAAGATTATTAGTTATAAGGACGTAGATAATAAAATATAGTATAAAGTAAAGTAGATAGGCTATAACGAGACTACCTAAAAGCTACTAAAGAACCTAAAAAACGCTATAGGAAAGGTATAGGAGTATTAAAAGAGAAAAAGTTAGGCAATATTAATAAAGAGAAATCGCTAAAAAATAAGTTACCTAAGAGGGACCTAAGAAGAGCGACTGCTAAACTACTTGGAGTTATTTCCTTCTCTATTAGAAGAGAATCTATTTTTTTATTACTAAGTTTCTATAAACCTTATTAAATAAGTTTCTACTTCTTTAAACAAACCTTTTTATAGATATATTCTAAACGCTAAAGATAAGTATAAGCTAAACGCTAAGCTTTAAGAATATGTATAAACTCTTTTAAGGTATATTAGACTATAAGCAGCGCTAAGGATAGCTTATTATTAAGCTTTATAGCGGCAAATTAAATATAAGACCCTATAATAAATTACTTAGAAAACTTAGAGACTATTAAAAGTTATAAAACGCGTATACTTAGCGTTAGAAATTAAGTAAATATTATAAAATATTTAAATATTTGCTTTAGTGCACTCTATATAAAAAGAGGGCTGCCGAGATAAAGGACTCGCTAATATAATATAAACAAACCCTTTTTTCGCGTAACAAAAATACGGAGATAGTATTATTTTACTAAGCAATAGTATAAAAGAGACTATATGCATATAATAAAGAGTTAAAGAAAAAGAAGGTGCTTTAGGTATTATAAGTAACAATATTAACCAAATTAATTAAATAAATATTATACCTCTAGTAAATAACTTAGAGATGCTAGGTATCTTTAAGGATAAAAATAGAGAGGAGGGAGATGGTGTTATAAACGCTTTAAGTATAATATTATAACTACTTAGAAAAGAGTTAGAAGAAGCTAGTTAGTTAATATAAGTATAGTCTAGAATAGAACCTATAGAACTATATAATAAGGAATAGTAAGTAGAGTTATGTAATATAATCTATATAATCTATATAATCTACAAGATCTATAACAGAGTAAATAGAGTAGATAGAGTAGATAGAGTAACAACTTTCTTAAGAGTACAGTTATGTATTTAAGGACCCTTAGTCCCTACCTAGATAGTTCTTTTTTTGTAGTAATTCTTAGAATATGATTAGAGTTAATTTATTGGGCAACCACTCTACTAGTTATTATTACGTTATTAACTACTATCTTTGCATTTCCTATACACCTAGCCCATTGACAGAACCTATTGTAGTTACTACTACCAGGTTCCATTACACTAACTATTTTTATAATCTTTAGCAAAATAACCCTATTTTCTATAATTTATATAAGCTCCTTTTTTAAACTATTTTTCTTATTATAGAGTCCGCCTAAACGTCTTCTGCTACTAAGATCCTTAGTTTAGTCTCTACTCTTTAGACCTTTAATTACTTAATCCTTATCCTTTAAGTTTCTATAGTTGTTTACTCTTATACTCTTTAGGTCTATTAGCTCTAATCCGCTATTCTATAGTTTCTAACTTAGTTAATATATGCCTTGCGCCTTATATAACTGTAAAAATCTATTTTAACCCTTTTTAGCCTGTTCCTATTAACAGATTCTATTATTAATTTTAATCGCTTAATTTATTAATTCCCTAAGTATATCCACATCTTTTATTAAAATAATTACATTCTAGACTTTTGCTTTAAGTCCCTGTTTATATTATACTATAAGCGCCCTATTATTCTATTTAACCTATATAGCTAGTATTTAGAACTATATTATGTATTTAATTACTAAGGTTTATTATACTAGGTTTTAGAGCTTTTATTCCACTATAGTAGTTACTTTTAGGTCCCTAAATATCTGTATAAGTTATTCCGTAAATCCTCCCTAACTTAAAATATAAACTTAACTTTTAGGTTTATAGTCGTGCTTCCGTTTTCCTATATCTTAGTAAGGTAAAGTTTAAACTACTTAAGTGCTTTTCCTATTAAAAACAATCCCGCGTAAACCACTTAGTTTATTAGTATAGTAAGCTTTACATCCTCCTATATTACTTTAAAACGTATTTATACGAAAAACCCTTTAAGCTTTAATTTTTCTCCTAAAAATTGCTTAACTAATAGTAGCTTAACCTTTGCTACTCCAATACCATTAATTCGTTCTTTAAGTATTTGATTATTATCTATTAATTAATTAACCATTTTCTATAGTTAATCTACTGTAACTAGCTGCAAATCTATATTCCTTATACTAGTGTTTTTACTTATCCCTAAAGTAGTTACTACTATTAATAGCGTTGTAACTAGTGCTTTCGGTAGCATATTATTTAACTTTATTAATACTATAACTAGGTAGTAAATATATAATAAAGCCTTATAGTAAGAACTACGGCAAACTCGCTAATAGGCTAAGTGTATAGGTAAATAAGAAGTTAACAATATAATAATAACTAGTGGAGTAGTTAAATAATAGATTAACTCTAATTATATTCTAAGATTTACTATAAAGAAGAGAACTATCTAGGTAAGGACTATGGTCCTTTAAATATATAATACTACGCTTAAAAAATGTACTAAGTACGTTAGTATGTTAATATGTTAGTACATTACATTCCTATATTTCTATATTCCTACGTTCCGAACTTATAATATAACTAGCTATATAACTTAGCTACCTTTTATCCTATAGCTTAATCGGTTCTAGCGCCTCTTATACTATCTTAACTAACCCATTTATATCTCTTTTTAGTAGTTATACTACTACTAATATAAGGTCCGTAATACCTAGACGCCCCTTAGATAGTTACTAGTTATATACTAGGAGCACATGCCTATAGTATATAGTCTCCATAATCCTAAAGGCCTTACCTTCTTAAGGATTTATCTCTCTTACTAATCTATTTTATTCCACAATTATGTCCTTATAGTCCCCTTATATTCTATTTCTAATTACCCCTTAAGCCCCTCTACTTTTTCTATATTTGGTTATATTATAATTATATACCCGGTTATTGTCTTAAGGAGAGTAGGCTCCCTATACTGTAAAAGTATAGCTACGGCGGCCTAGGTGCGGCTTACCAGTAGGGAAAGGTTATATTTATTTTTAATTTTGCTTAGCTATTAGAGAATTTAATTAAAAGTTTACTAAAGGGGCGCCTAAGGTTTGCTAGACTGGTGGAGCCATTTTACTAGCTATATTGGTTTATTATAGCTAACAGTTACTTCCCTATAATTATAGATACTAGATATATCTAATAGGCTTTATATTTTATTAGATACCTTTTTAATAAAGGTCTTCCCACTTTATAGTGTAGTATTCGCCTATTCTTGCTATAGAGAGCTATTATTAGGTATAAGTTTAGCGGACGCGCGCAAGTATAAACTACTGTTATTTAACGTATGTCTCCCCTATAATATATATATTGTAAGGGGATTCTCTAGGTGTTTTTTAGGGTTCTTTTAGTTAGTTTTAGTCTTTTTAGGCTAGGTGCAGCAAGAGCTCCCATGGCTTCAAACCTATTATAATTAAGCTTAGGTTACTATTATATTAACTACCTTATTAGCTTCTTACTAAACATTATAAAAATTAAAGAACTATATTATTTTAGCTATAGAGCCTAGTTACTAAATATAGTAATAATAATAATTTATTGCTTAACGTCCAATTTAGATCCCTATTAGGCCTACGCGGACTACTCCTTATATATATATAGGGAGAAACCTCTATTTAAGAAAACCCCGTAATCTATCTCCCTGCCTTTTAGGACTTACCTATAAAGTGCCTACAAGGCGCCTATAAGTTACCTATAGTGCTCCTACTACCTTACTTTTTAACCTTTTTAGGAACCACTACTGCTGTAATAAGCCTACGGACGCGCTAGTATCGCAAACTTTACTTTACTACTGTAGAGTTATTAGGGGGCGCCCGTTACTTACCCCCGCCCTTTATTACTATTTCCTTTACAACCCAGAACTAGTTTAGACATTTTAGTAATAAGCTACTAGGTAACCGCCTTAAGGCCTTTTTATATTAAGAGCAGTATATTATAGTTCTCTATACTAGCTACTAAGAATATTACTTCTTAGTTAGTGCATAAGGGGCATAATAGTATTATGTATTTTAGTGTCTGTCTTAGCCAACTATATTTATATCTTAGGCTACTTACTAGAATACCCACCTAGTAGAGCCAGTCTTTTAGTCCTATTATTCCTGTTCTTAAAAGTATTGCTATTATATTTTCTACCTTTATTAGGCCTTCTTAGAGCCCTAAAGTATTTACCCCCTATAGCATTAACTATGCTATAGCTTAGGTTCCTCTTACCTTAGTTAGCCTCTATACCTTTAACTCCTATATACCTCTCTAGCGTTAGTCTAGCCAGTATTATATTACGGTAGATAGTTTCCTAGCATTCTTTTATACTCTACTTTAGCTCCTTCCTCTTTTTTACTATTATTTTTACTAGCCTCTTATACGTCTCCCTTCCTCCTCTATATAGGCCTAGGCCCTAAAGTAACACTATTTTTCTTCTACTTTCTTTACCTATTACTCTAATATATCTTCCCTACTTTAGGGTTATTAGTTTATTCTCCTATAGGGCGCCCTAGGGTCCCTTTATAGTTTATTTAAGCGTGTTTTAATATACTTTATAACATTAGAGTTGCGTTTATTTTTACTAAATATAGTAAAGAAAGGTATTATAGCGTAGAGGTTTATTTAAAGTTTAAATCCTATTTAATATTAAAACTACTTACTAAAATACTAGCTTGTTTTTCTAGTTTTCTTTTTATTTTAGTTACGTAGTTGTTTAATATAGGTTAATATAAAGCTAGAATATTTATTTAATAGACTTAAATTTAAGTTTAAAAGCATTATTAAGGATGCCTAAAACAATTATATATATTATTAAATTAAAAATTAGGTCTTTAACTTTATAAATATAAAATATCTTACTATATCTAAGTTAGTAGTTATTAAAGAAAAGCTTTTAAGTAAGATTTACTATTTATAATTCTATCTATATATTTTAGTAAACTATAAATTAATCTCTATAGTAAGAAGATCTTACTTAGCATTAGGCTTTTAAAGGAGAATAAGGGTGATATATTTATAATATAAAGTCTTAACAGGTTTATCTAAATCTATATTAATTTTATCCTAGAATTTTTTATTCTTTCTATTATCTTTATTATTATCTTTACTGTTATTTTTACTACTATCTTTATTACTACTTTTACTAGCTTTTATATCTCTATCCTTATTATAGTTTTTAAAAGCATATTTAGTTACTACTTTTATATTTCTCTTAATATAGATTAATGCGCCTGGCTGGGTTGCTATATATATATAAATAAGTATTAGAAAAGCGAGTTATAGTACCTATTACTTATTTAGAAATATAGAGTTATTTAGGGCCTAATAGTAGTATAAAATATAAAAAATATTATTAATATTTATTACTAGTTTCTCTTTTATAGTTGTATTAAGCTAGTACTCCTTAATTAATGGCCTATTAATATACTATCATAATTAGCGAGTTTTATAAATATTTAAAGTTATTTCTATATATTATTAATTTCTACTCTAGGGCCTTTTAGCTAATTCCTTTTAGTGTATTTTTAATAGAGCTACCTTTAATATTTAAATTTCTAGTAAATACTAGTCCTTTTCTACAATAAATAATTATCTCAAATCTATTTTTAAAAAAAGCTTTATATTATTATTTAAGGTGCTTTTAATAAATTAAATAGGATATTCTTTAATATTCTTATAGAACCTAAAGAGTAAGTAATAGAATTTTATATTAAATTAAAGGACCTTTACCTCGCCTATTAGACTAAAATCTTGTTTATATTATTTATTATTAAGGGTAAATAATTTTTCTTTACTACTTTAGCCCTCTTATTATTTTTATAAACTTTTTAGTAATACTTAGCTAAATACTTAAGTTAAGTAGGTGGACTTTTTAGTTTATGCCTAGGCTTCTACCTAGGTTTATAACTAGGTTTCTACCTAGGGTTTTACTTAGGCGTTTATATTATAGGACTATATATCTAATACCCTATAAATAAAAAAACTATAGTAATAATAGGGTAAACCTAGAGTTTTAATATTTAAATTAAAATAAGATAGAGTAATTAAGTAAGCTAAATTATAGTATAAATTAGAAATTAAGATAAGTAGAAGTATAATAGCCTTAGTAGTAATGAGGTAAAGGTGAACTAATAACCTTATTAAAAAAACTAAAAATAGTACGTTAATGGTAGTAAGGCTAAGTAGATAATTATAGAAGACTATAGTAAGTATATCTAGCTTTATGCATTTTTAGGGACTTAGAACGCTAGATATGTCCTATATAATAGGTAAAGTACTAGCTATAATTTGCTAGAATAATAGATAGCCTACTTTTAGAATTAGGAATATGGGGCTATACCGGTAATAAGTAATTAAATATAAAAATGCGTAAGGTTAAAAGTTTTAATAGAGAGATATATCGCTTAGGGCTTGGCGTATAGGACAAGCGCTGCTTAAAACAGCGAGTAAACTACCTAAAATAGATACTAGTGTCCTAAGACACAGAGTTACTATAGTAATATGTTTTTATTTAAAACTATATTTTACTAGTTCTAGTTTCTACTCTTTCTTACTTAAACTAACAGCAAATAGGGCAAGTTATTATTTTAAATCTTTAGTCTTAATTCTATTAAAAAAATTAAGCTATATTTCTTTCCGTTTCTCTCTTTTTAAGGTCTTCTTCTAATTTTCTAAATCTAATGCAGCTTGCGTATATAATTTATACTCTTTACTCCTAAGTGCCCGTATATTTTTAAAAGTTCCGTATAGTTTCCTAGTTGCTTTAAATAAGGCATTACGCCGCTAACAAAGCTCTATAATAAGTGGGTAAGTCTTAAAAGAATTATTTATTAGATTTGCAACGGCTTTAGGAGCCTATAGGTTGGTATCCTAACTAATATAAGTTAGGAACTTAAAAAGTATATTAGTAAACGGGCGTCTAAGGAAAGCAGCCTACACGATATATTAAATTCGCTTATTTATATAAGCCTAATAGCTCCCAGTATCTCTATAACCTATAACCTGTTATAATTAAGCTTAGGTTACTATTATATTAACTACCTTACTAGCTCCTCGCCAAATATTATAGGGATTAAAGATCTATATTATTTCGGCTATAAAGCCTAGTCGCTAAATATAGTAGAGAAAGGTATTATAGCGTAGAGGTTTATTTAAAGTTCGAATCCCGTCTAATATTAGAACTGCTTACTAGAATACTAGCTTATTTTTCTAGTTTTCTTTCTATTTTAGTCGTGTAGTTATTTAATATAGGTTAACGCGAAGCTAGAATACTTGTTTAATAGACTTAAATCTAAGTTTAAAAGCATTATTAAGGATACCTAGAATAATTATATATATTATTAAATTGAAAATTAGGTCGTTAACTTTGTAAATATAAAATATCTTACAATATCTATGTTAGCAGTTATTAAAGAAAAGGCTTTTAAGTGAGCTTTACCATTTATAATTCCGTCTATATTCTTTAATAAACCGTAAATTAATCTTTATAGCAAGAAGATCTCGCTTAGCTTTAGGCTTTTAAAGGAAAATAAGGGTGATATATTTATAGTATAATGTCTTAATGGGTTTATCTAACTCTATATTTATTTTATTCTAAAATTCTTTATCCTTTCTATTATCTTTATTGTTATCTTTTTAGGGGTTAACCAGTTTAGGGCCTAAGGGTATTAGGAGTATAGGTAGATAGTAAGCTCCAGTAGAGCGTATATATAGCGCAAGCGGCCTATAAGGGCTAAGTATAGTATATTATATTATCTAGGATCGTTAATTCTATATAGGGTCCATACTTCTAGAGGTCACGCCTACTATATATAGCAGTTATCCGGCCAACTATAACGTATAGGTCTAGTATTTAGGCCATTGGAGAATCTAAAAAAGGCCCCCCTAAGTTACTCCTTAAACCACTCTAAAAGGTCTAAATAGCCTGCCTCTAAAGTATAATAGGCGCATATAAGCGAACGGCCACAGCACTACTTAAAAAGGAAGCCAATATTCCCCCCCTATAACTATATATTAAAGCCGCTATAATATAAAGGGCGTAAAATAAACGCAACTCTAATATTATAAAGTATATTAAAACACGCCTAAATAAACTATAAAGGGACCCTAGGGCGCCCTATAGGAGAATAAACCAATAGCCCTAAAGTAGGGAAGATATATTAAAGAAATAAGTAAAGAAAGCAAAAGAAGAATAGTGCTGCTTTAGGGCCCAGGCCTATATAGAGGAGGAAGGGAGACATATAAGAGGCCAATAAAGATAATAATAAGAAAAAGAAAGAAGCTAAAGTAGAGTATAAAAGAACGCTAGGAAACTATCTACTGTAATATAATACTAGTTAAACTAACGCTAAAGAGGCGTATAGGAGTTAAAGGTATAGAGGCTAACTAAGGCAAGAGGAACCTAAGCCGTAGTATAGTTAACGCTATAGGGGGTAAACACTCTAAAGCTTTAAGAAGGCCTAATAAAGGCAGAAAATATAATAGTAATACTCTTAAGAATAGGAATAATAGGACTAAAAGACTGGCTCTACTAGGTGGGTATCTTAGTAGGTAGCCTAAGATGCGAATATAGCTAGCTAAGACAGACACTAAAACATATAATATTATTATGCCCCTTATACATTAACTAAGAAGTAATACTTTTAGTAGCTAGTATAGAGAACTACAATATACTGCTCTTAATATAAAAAGGCCTTAGGCGGTTACCTAGTAGCTTATTAGCTAAAATATACTAAACTAGTTTTAGGTTATAAAGGAAATAGTAATAAAGGGCGGGGGGGTAAGCAACAGGCGCCCCCTAATAACTCTATAGTAGTAGAGTAAAGTATATAATACTAGCGCGTCCGTAGGCTTGTTACGGCAGCAGTGGTTCCTAAAAAGGTTAAAAAGTAAGATAGTAAGAGCACTATAGGTGACTTGCAGGCGCCCCGTAGGCGCCTTATAGGCAAGTCCTAAAAGGCAGGGAGATAAATTACGGGGTTTTCTTAAATAGAGTTTTCTCCCTATATATATAAGGAGTAGTCCGCGTGGGCCTAATAGGGATCTAAATCGGACGTTAAGCAATGAATTATTATTATTGTTATCTTCGCCGTTATCTTTACTGCTATCTTTACTACTATTTTTACTAGCTTCTACGTCTCTATCCTTATTGAAGTTTTTAAGAGCGTATTTAGTTACTACTTTTATATTTCTCTTAATATAGACTAATACGCCTAGCTAAGTTGCTATATATATATAGATAAGTATTAAAAAAGCGAGTTATAGGGCCTATTACCTATCTAAAAATATAGAGTTATTTAGGGCCTAATGGTGGTATAAAACACAAAAAATATTGTTAATATTTATTATGGGTTTCTCTTTTATAGTCGCGTTAAGCTAATACTCCTTAGTTATTAGCCCATTAATATACTATTATAATTAGCGGATTTTATAGATATTTAATGTTATTTCTATATATTATTAATTTCCACTTTAGGGCCTTCTAGCTAATCCTTTTCCGCGTATTTTTAACAGAGCTACCTCTAATATTTAAATCTCTGGCGAATGCTAGTCCTTTTCTACAATAAATAATTATCTAAAATATATCTAAGAAAAAGCTTTATATTATTATTTAAGGCATTTCTAATAAGTTAAATAGGATATTCTTTAATATTCTTACAGAACCTAAAGAGTAAGCTATAAAATTTTATCTTAAATTGGAGGACCCTTACCTTGCCTATTAGACTAAAATCTCGTTTATATTATTTGTTATTAAGGGTAAATAATTTTTCTTTACCACTTTAGCTCTCTTAATATTTTCGCGGACTTTTTAGTAATACTTAGCCGAATATTTAGATTAAGTAGGTAGACTTTTTAGTTTATATCTAGGCTTCTACCTAGGTTTACGGCTTGGTTTTTACTTAGGTTTATAACTAGGTTTCTACCTAAGGTTTTCCTTAGAAGTTCGTATTATAAGGCTATATATTTAATACCCTATAAATAAGAGAATTATAGTAATAATAGGGTAAGACTAAAGTTCCAACGTTTAAATTAAGACGAGATAGAGTAATTAAGCAAGCTAGATTATGGCATAAATTAGAAATTAAGATAAGTAGAAGTATAATAGCCTTAGTAGTAACGAGGTAAAGGTAGACTAATTGTTACGAACGCTTTAAGTACAATGTTACGACTACTTAAAGAGGAGTTAGAAGAAGCTAGTTAGTTAATTTAGGCACGGTCTAGAATGGAGTCAATAGAACTATATGACGAGGAATAGTAACCGAGGTCACGTAATGTAATCTGTATAATCTGTATAATCTATAAAATCCGTAACAGAGTAGATAGAGCACACGTATATTATATACAAGAAGGATTTTATAGGAGTATAGTTGTGTATTTAAGGACCCTTAATCCCTACCTAGATAGTTTCTTCCTTATAGTAATTCTTAGAATACAATTAGAGTTAATCTATTAGGCAACTACTCTACCAGTTATTATTACGTTGTTAACTTTAATTTATATTACCTATATACCTAGCCCATTAACAAGCCTATTATAGTACTTGCTATAAGGTTCTATTATATAATTACTACCTAGTTACAGTATTAAATATAGAAAGTTAAACAATATGCTACTAAAAGCAGCCACCACAACGCCATTAACGGCGGCAACTATGTTAAGGTTAGGAGGTAATACCAGTATAGCAAACACTAACTTATAGCAACCTATAACAGTTAGATAACTATAAGAGATAGTTAACTAATTAATACTAAACAATATAGCGCTAGAAGAAAGGGTTAATAGAATAGGAGTAGTAAAGATTAAGTTACTATTAATCGAAAGGTACTTAAAAAAAAGATTAAAGCTTAAAGGATTCCTTACGTAAATGCACTTTAAGGTTACGCAAGAAAGAGTAAAGCTGCCTATATCTATAGATCGAATAGCATATACGGGACTACTCCTATTAGGAAGGGCACTTAAGTAGTTTAAGTCTTACCTTATAGAAATACAGGTAAATGGAATAATAACTACTAATTAGGAGGTACGGTTTATATTCTTAAGCTAAGAAGGATTTACGGAACAACTTATACAGATATTTAGAGACCTAGAGGCAGTAAATATAGCGGAAAAAAACTCTAAAACATTATATAGTAAACCTTAGCAATTAAGTATATAACGCAGTTCCAGACGTTAGCGACGTAAGTTAAGTAGAATAATAAGGCGCTTATAGTATAGTATAAGTAAGAACTTAAGGCTAAAGTCTAGGATATAATTATCTTAATAAAAGATACGGACACCCTATAGAAACTAATAGATTAAGTAATTAAGATTAATAACTGAATCTACTAAAGGGAATAGGCTAAGAGAGGTTAGGATAGAGTTCTATAGTCGTATAAGGCGTAAAGCACGCAACGACTAAAGCTAAGTTAAAAACTATAGTATAGCGTAAAGCTAATGGACCTAAGCGGTACTAAAGAGTCTAAGAAATGGAATAAGAAATTATAGAAACCTAGAGGATAAGGATTAAGTAATTAGAGGTCTAAGAAGTAGAGGCCAAATTAGGGATCTTAGCAGTAGAAAACGTTTAGGCGGACTCTATAATTAAAAAAAATGGTTTAAAGAAGAAGCTTATATAAATTACGGAAAATAAGGTCATTATATTAAAGACTATAAAAGTGGTTAGAGTTACTATATAGTAAAAGGAATAAAACTAGCAGACGATATATATATAGAGGGATAATAATATACTGCGAGGAACAAAAGAATATTTAATTAAGAGTTTTGCGTTTTGTTATAATAACGCATACCAAATTTATAAGGACGCTAAGTATGGCGCAAGCTATTAGCTATAAGAGCCACATTTAGTAAAATATAAAGAAACTAACGAACTAGTTCGCAGATCGGATATTAAGGACGATAAATTTAATATAGGCGAAATATTTTATAATGATAAGGTAATAAAGGCAGTTTACTAGGAATATATAGACCTTAGAGATGTTATATAAGAGGTAAAAGATAATTCCACTATAGAACAGGAAACATTAGTAGGGATTAAGACCCCGCTAGATATAATGTCTATTACTTTATAAAACGCAAGAGAAGTAGAATAGCAAACTACTTCGGCACTTAAAAAAGACAAAAGGCTAAAAGCTTAAGATTCTTAAGATGAGATAAAAGGCGACTAAGTGTAAGGCAGTATTGCCAGGGTGTACGGTAGGGAGCAGGCAAGCTGAGCATAAGTTATATAGGGAGTCGATAGAAGAGGACGATATGGTAATAAGGGTAGGCAATAGCCTGAGTACAGAGACGAACCGATGGAGCTTATAAGGGGTGGCCAAGGCCTAGCCGAAGGCTAGCCTTAGCAGCCCCTAAGAGCTCCCGGGATGTAGCCGAGTAAGGGACCAAAAGTACCCTTACACTAAGATTCTTAAGATAAGATAAGGTAAGCTTAAGGACCTATAACGGACGATAACCGATAGAGCAAAGCAACGGCTTAGTTTAGTGATATATAAATAAGCTTAGGACGAAGTTTCCTAAAGATATAAGATTCTTAAGACGAGATAAGTAAGATTTAAAACTCTTAAGACAAGATAAGAATACTAAGTAAGCCTAAGGCTGAAGTAAAGCTTAAGATAGAAGTAAGCTTAGGATTAAGGATCCTATAGGGCTAAGGTTTCCAGACATAAATAAGGACTATTAAAGAACATAATACCAAGATTAAGAAGTAAGAAGACTTTAAGGATCTATCTACAAAACGCAAACTAAAAGAAACTATAAAAGAATTTAGATAAAGAATTATCGTATAGCAAGAACAGAAACTAGATAAGAGATCTAGTATATTAGGACGTATAAGGGATAGAGTACTAGTACGAAGAATTACTAATAGGCCTAGGGCAGGCACACTAAAAGCTAAGTGGCTTACTAAACTAAAGAATAAAGAGGATCTAGAGATCCCTATTAGGTTCGAAGAATAATATATAAAGGGCTATTATAATGTAGTAATAAGAAGATACTTCCTTACGGACAAGCCGTATATACTCTAATAGCTATACTAAAAGTGGTATAGGCAGCGACATAATAATAAGTAGGAAGATTTCTATATATAGTTAGACGAATAAGTTATCTAAAACCACCTAATTATAGAAAAGGCCATAACTTATATTAAAGGAGCCTTAATTATAATATTAAAGGATCTAAAGGAACGATTAGAGGACTAAAGAAGCAAGAAACGCGTCTTAGTACCTACGAATAAAGTTATAACGTTTAGATTAGCATAACAAAGGTTTAAACTTAAAAACGAAAACGAGTTAAGAGTTAACCCAAAATACCTAGTATACTATACGCTATTATAGATTATATACGTAAACAATATATATAAAATATACAAGAATCTAAAGGAAAAGAATTAGAAATACCTTATAAGGGTATATTAGGCGCTAGATAAGCAATAGTATAGAAATGCTAAGTATATACATAGCTGGTATCTAGCGGAAGTTTAGAAGTTAGAAGACTTAACACTTTAACTAAAAAGATTTCTTATAGAAGAATGCTTAGACGGATAATAGTAGTAGGAATACCTAAAAAAAACACGTATTTATAGTATATAGAAGATAAAAAGCGAACTAGGCATTAGCTAAAGAGTGAGCTAAGTATAACAAGATTAAGTAGCTAATAGTTAGGAAAAGTAGAGGCCTATAGGACTAAAAGGAGCTAGTAGTAGAGCCTTAAACCCTTAAAGGAATTTAAGAACAACACCTAAATTTACAAGTTAAATGGCAAGATTAGCAGTTTAAAGCGCTAATAGATAGTAGAGTAACGCGAAACTATATCTTACTAGTAGCAGTTAAGAGAATAGGACTATCTTATAGATAGAAGGAGTAACCTACCTATTAGTTATAATTTTAGGAGATCTAATAGCCTACGGAGGAAGGATTATTAACCTTAAAATAGGACCTATTTAGATAACTATTAAAGGAAAATAAATTAAGATATCTTTTAATATCCTACTATTAGGACAAGATAAGGCAGTATTAAAAATGCCTTAGTTATAGGAATATAATCTAAAGATTAATTAGATTATAGGTTGGGTTAATATTAGAGATACTTAATGCTATAAAATATAATAACAAACCAAGTTAGTATAGTACTAAGTTAGAGCGATATATAAAGAGACTAAGCGAGGCTTAAGTTATATACTAAAGAGATACTATAAGTATGGTAAGAAACTATAGAGCCTAGAAAGTAAAAAGCTATTAGATTATATAGTATAGGACTATAAAATAAAATTGGAACCAGGAATAAGTTTAAGGTTCTTTCTAACCTATAAGCTTACTAAAGAAGAATTTAGAGCACTTAAAGAGTTTATCTAAGAAAACCTATAAAAGAGATATATTAGACCATTGTAGTTATTAGCGGGTTATCTAGTACTATTTATACTAAAGAAGAATAGTAAACTAAGGTTATACATTAACTATAGGCAGTTAAATAGCATTACTAGAAAGGATAGGTATCCTTTACCCTTAATTAGTAAAATCTAAGATAGGATAGGTAACGCGTAAATCTTTATAAAGATAGATCTAAGATAGGCGTACTATTAGATTAGAATTAAGGAAGGTAATAAATAAAAAGCAGTTTTTAGATTAAAGGAAGGACTATATAAACTATTAGTTATGCAATTTAGGCTTATAAACGCACTAGTAATATTTTAGAAACGTATTAATAACGTATTAGGAGAGCACTTGGATAAATTTGTTATAGTATACCTTAATATTATTATTATCTACTTAATAACTAAGGAAGAATATAGGGAATACGTTAAATAGGTCTTAAAGAGACTATAAGAAAAATAGATGCTAGTAGCAATTAAGAAATGCGAGTTCTTTATAAGAAAAACCAATTTTATTGGATTTATTATTAAACTAAACTAACTTAGTATAGATCTAAAGAAGATTAAGGCTATAGTAAATTGGCAAGAACTAGAGAATATTATATAGTTAAGATTGTTTTTAAGGTTTTGCAATTACTGCAGAAGGTTTATAGCGCAATAGTTAAAAGATATTAAGCTATTTACGCGGTTAATAAAGAAAGAAGAACTATAGATATAGGGAAAGGAATAGTAAGAATTATTTAAAAAGGTTAAAAGGTTATTTACCTAGGAACCAGTTCTTAAGATCTATTAACTAAAACTAAAGATGGTTATAGAAACGGATATATTAGACTTTATACTAGGGGTATACTTTATATAAAAATATTAAGACGGATAGTACCTAGTAGCATACTATAGTTGGAAGATAACACTACTAGAGTTAAACTATAACATCTATAATAAGGAGTTGTTAGGTATAGTAACAGCACTAAAGAAATAAAGAGTATTCTTATAAGGTATAGAGAAACTATTTATAGTTAAGACAAATTATAAGAACCTAATAGGATTCCTAATAATAAAGGAACTTAACTAAAGATAGGTTAGATGGGCAGAGATACTTACAGGATACTATTTCGAGATTTAGTATACTAAGGGCACGGACAATATATAAGTAGACACCCTAAGTTAAAAGGCTAAACTATAGAATAACGAAAAGCCATTAGGGGCTTTACTATAAAAAGATATAGATAGATTAATTAGGTATAATCATCTAAAAATTATAGTAACTTAAGAAGATAATAAGCTAGGAAGAGTCTATAAGATACCAGAAAGCTTTTAGGCATAAAGGATATTTAAAATATAGCTAGAGGAACAGTTAGAACATCTAGGAGAAGAAATATTATATAAGCATAGAGAGGCGAAGTATATCCTAAAAAGTATAGCAGAATATTTTATAGAAGATTTCTATAAGGGAATAACTTAAGGATATAATAGAGCTACGGGCTTAGTATTAAGACTTTAGGAAGAGTATATTATTAATAAAATCTAGGGTTTAGTACAAAAAGTTATAAAAGAGTATTTAAATTACTAAAGGAATAAACTAATAAGGTATAAGCTATATAGAGGGCTATAACCTATTAAAATACTAGAAAGACTATAGGAGGTTATATTATAGGGCTTTATTATTAAGTTACTAAAGTTAATAGATCCTATTACTAGATAGGATTATAATATAATCCTAGTAATAGTAAATAAGCTTACAAAGTAGGGATACTTTATAGTATATATAGAAGAAATATTAGTAAAAGATGTCGCTAGAATTTATATTAAAGAAGTATTTATAAGACATAGAGTAGTAAGTAAGATTATATTAGACAGAGATCTAAAATTTATAGTAGTATTCTAGAAGGTATTCTTAGCGGAGTAAGGAGTTAGAGTAGTAACTTTTACCGTATATTATCCGCAGACAGACGGTTAAACGGAAAGATTAAATTAGACACTAGAACAGTATCTAAGGTATTATATTAATTATATATAAAACAATTAGGTATTACTATTACTAGTTATATAGTTTATATATAATATAACACTATAAAAAGGAATAGACATATTACTATTTAAGGCGAATTATAGATATAAGCTAAGAATATTATTATTATTACTACGGTAAGTAAAGAAAACGAGTAGCACAGCTAAAGAAAGAATAAAGATATTAATAAATCTTTATATAGACCTTATAGAATTAGTAAAGAAAGTATAAGAGAGAATAAAAAAGTACTATAATGCTAAGAGATCTAAGGGACCAGATCTTAAGGAGGGAGATAAAGTATAGCTACTATATAAAAACTTTAAAAGTCAACAACTAAGTAAGAAGTTAGACTATATTAGACTAGGACCTTTTAAAATTATATAAAGAATTTTACTAGTTATATTTAAGTTAAACCTACTAGCTAAAATAAAAATTTACCTTATATAGCATATTATAATGCTAGAGCTAGTATACGGAAATATTAAGCCACTAGTTTACGAAGTAGATACGTATAGAGGATAAGAAGAAGATAAATAGCAAGTTTTAAAGATCGTTAGTTATAACTTAAAGGACATTAACAACGAAATATAGTATAAGGTTAAGTAGATAGGCTATACTAAGACTGCCTAGAAACTACTAAAAAATTTAAAGAACACTATAAGAAAGGTATAGGAGTATTAGAAGAAATTAGGTTAGGTAGTATTAATAAAAAAAGATTACTAAAGAATAAGTTACCTAAGGGGGACCTAAGAAGAGTAGTTGCCGAATTACTTAGATCTATTTCCTTCTCTATTAAAAAAATCCATTCTTTTATCGCTAAGTTCCTATAAACCTTATTCTATAAGCTTTTACTCCTTAAAACGGACCTTTTTATAAACCTTCTTAAGACGGATTAACTAAGTAGACGCTGTAAGATAAGACTTAAGGGCCCGTTACTAAGTATCGGCAGCCTCCCGTTCTGCGTTATAAAAATAGTATAACTCCACTAGAGTAATAGATAGTTTATTATCTAGCCGCGTAGCAGTAGATTAAATATAAAACCCTAAAATAAATTAATTAAGGAACCAGATAACTATTAAGAGTAATAGGTTATATATATTTAGTATTAGAGATAGAGTAAATATTATAGGACGAATAAATATTCGCTTTAGTGTACTCTAAGTAAAAGGACGGTTATCGTGAAAATAGACTCGCTAACGCAATATAGATTAACCCCTTTTTTAAACAGCAAGAACATGGAGATAGTATAATCTTACTAAGAGATAATATCGTAGTAACAGTGCGAGCACGACAAGTAGTTAAAGAAGAAATTGCTTTAGATATAATAAGTAATAATATTAACTAAATTAATTAAACAGATATTACACCTTTAGTAAACAACTTAGAGATATTAGGAATCTTTAAGAATAAAGATAAAGAGGAGGGAGATAATGTTACGAACGCTTTAAGTATAATATTATAACTACTTAGAGAGGAGTTAGAAGAAGCTAGTTAGTTAATTTAGGCATAGTTTAGAATAGAGTTAATAGAACTATATAACGAGGAATAGTAACTAAGGTTATATAATATAATCTATATAATCTGTGTAATCTATAGGATCTGTAATAAAGTAGATAGAGCATACGTATATTATATATAAGAAGGATTTTATAGGAGTACGGTTGTATATTTAAGGACTCTTAGTCCCTACCTAGATAGTTCCTTCCTTATAGAAATTCTTAGAATATAATTAGAGTTAATCTATTAGGCAACCACTCCACCAGTTATTATTACGTTGTTAACTTTAATTTATATTGCCTACACACTTAGCCCATTAATAAGCCTATCATAGTACTTGCTACAAGGTTCCGTTACACTAATAACGCTATAAAAAAAACTAAAAATAGTACGTTAATAGTGGTAAGGCTAAGCGGATAGTTGTAAAAAACTGCGGTAGGTATATTTAGCTTTATATATTTCTTAAGGACTTAAAACGCTAGATATATCCTATATAATAGGCAAAGCACTAACTATAATTTAGTAGGATAATAGATGGCGTACTTTTAGAATTAAGAATATAGGGCTATACTAGTAATAGGTAATTGAATATAGAAATCTATAAGATTAAAAGCTTTAATAGGGGAAATATATCGCTTAGGGCTTGGCGCATAGGATAAGCGCTACTTAAAATAGTAAGTAAACTACCTAAAAATAAACACTAGTATTCTAGGACACAAAGTTACTATAGTAATATTTATGCACTATAACGTCTTTACTAGAAGCTACCTAAGTTAAGCTACTACTTTAGTATGATTAGCGGTAAGTTAAGGACTAAGCTATATTAAAAGTACGCCTATAAAGAATACACACTCTTACTTATTTCTGGATTATCTTACTTAAAAAAACTACTTATCTATTCTATATCTTTTTATCCTAAATTTTAGCCTATAAATAGATTTCTAAACTTTCTATAATTCTATAGAATTAATTACCTAGTTACCTAAAGCTAGACTAGTCTCTTAATTACCTTACTTTAAAGGGTTTGCCTTAAAACCTAGTATATAAAGCTAGAAAGCTAAGGGAAATAACTATTCTATACCAATTATAGATCTTAAAGGTTCTATCCTAGAAAAAGAGTTATCCCTTAATACGTTAGCGTTTATCTAGAACCTGGTCCGTACGCGGAACACTAAAACTCTAGACATAGATTCAGTCGATAAATTACCACATTTTGGGCGTAAAATGTGTTAGATTCCGTTCTGTAGAAAGGACGAATGTTAGTTACCTTATATTGAGCGACTAAACTTTAAGGGGTAGGCTATATAGGTCGGTTTGTATAAGGTTTTGCAAATATCACCGGCCTTATATTCCTGAGTGAGGCGATTTAATTCGGTTGATTTAATTAGCTAGTCCTTATCAATAACAGATGGACACGAACTGACGTGTTAAGGGATAGAGCACTAGGAAGCTAGAGATGGCTTAATTAGGACCTAAAGTAGATATATACGTAGCTAGGTTATAGTAATAGCATTTAATGCTATATAGGAAAATTATCTATTATAAACAACAATCCTATAACGTGTCCCACCCCACGTTACTATACGGCTAAAAAGATAGAGTGCTTGCGAACTTATTATAAGCGCGGCGGGATCTAATATATATACTCTTACAATCCTATTAGGAAAACTAGTATTGGTAGCCGCGATAATAATAACAATAACAATGACTTCCTTTTAAAGGTAGAAGACCTTATTTCTAGGAAATATTAAAGAAGCGTATTAATAGCCAGTCCTAGCCCTAGGCGTATAGCTACTAAATAGCTAGCCGGCAATAGGGGCTAAAAGGATAGTATTCTCTATAATAGGTATAAATCTAAACCTAGATTTAGGTCTAAAGCTAGAGCTAGAGCTAGGACTAGAGTTTAGTTAATAGTAAAGGTAAATATATTATATTCGAAATTTCTTCTTAATTAGTTTAAGAAAATTTCTTATACTATACTATAGATAAACTAGCTATACTAAATGCTAAAAAAACTATATAGCGGCCTACCCTACTACAGCACCTAAAGCCTTAAGCCTATTACTGTTGGTAGCTAGACTAGCTTTACTTCTATTTTTAGTATTTTAAGTAATATTATAGGAGGGTACGGTATCTCTTAGATGGAAAGTCAATAGTGCTGTTAGTCTGTCGGTCTGTTGGTTGGTTATAATTAGTTAGAATTAAGCAGTAAGAAGAGAAAGAAAAGAGTATATTAAAGGAAAAATTATATATCTATTGGTGTCGCCTAAGTTATTAAAGACTCTAGGGCTTTAAACCGATCTATATAACTATAGAAGGCCTAGGCTCTTTAGAAGCTATATCTAATCTAAATATTAAATTTAGGAGGCCAAATTACACTACTACATACCTCCCCTACCTAAGTTGTTGTCCCCTAACGACCTCTAAAGCTCCTTACTCCTCTCTATCTTTAAAATGACGGTGCGGCCGGTAACTATATGCGTTCCTTACCCTTACTATAAACCCGAGATAGTAAATAAGGAGACTCTAACCCAGAACCCGAACCCGTCGCTAGTACCGTACTACGACCCAAATAGATAACTGTCGCGCCGATACGCCTACGACCCATAAGACAAGATACCGTGCCGATACGCCTATAGAAGGACAACCCTTTTCGACTAAGACTAAAGCTACACACACTGCGAGGAACGACCTCGGCTAAGACTAAGACTAGTACTGCGATAAGCGAAGTTAATTAGGACGAACCAGACAACGATAGCGTTAATATACCTATTATTACAATAGAACCTTGCTGCTCCGCCTATAGCTAATTAACTACTTACTGCCCTACCTACAGCTAACCAACTTCTGCTGCTCCGCCTACAGTAATAACTGTATATAAGGTAGAGCTTTGCTCCCTAGAATACGGTCCGTCGCTAGTACTATACTGCTACAATCCTAATAAGTCACCGCGCTAATATGCCTGCGGCCCGAACACGACTAGGTAGAGCTTTACTCCCTAGAAAACGACCTATTGCTAGTACTATACTGCTACTAAACAGATAAGAACTCGTGCTAATATGTATACGAGTAACTCCCTAACCCTCCCACCCTTATTAAACCTTTACGTCAACTTTTTTTAAGAGGGGGCTAGGGGGGCTTTTTTTATGGCTTAGGGCGCGCTATAATAAAAGGGGGGATAGTAGAGCTAGGAGGTACCAGAGTTTTAGAGGAGGAATAATAACCAACGGAGGGCTCTTAGCGATATACCTCTCGCAGCAGCAGGAGCTGCAGGACGGCTGCCTGCCCTACGTCAACTAGGTATAGCGATATACCCCTTATAGGAGCTATAGGACGGCTGCCTACCCCACGTTAACTAGGTATAGCAATATACCCCTATAGCAGCAGGAGCTGCAGGACTACTACAAGTCCTATATTAACTAGCATCGCGATTAAGCGCTAAATGCTAGATTTTTTTTCTTTTCTTTTTCTTTTCTATAAGGGGATAAAGCCTAAAGGCAGGCTTTTTTAGGAGGGGGGGTAATGTGATGGTGCTAGAGCATCGCTACCTGCCGTATTTAATATCGCTTACTACTAGCGCCTTGGCGCCTCCTATATATTAGCCCCTAACAACCTTCCTCTTCCTTTTCTTCTCCTTAGCTTAGTATCTTCGTAATATAGTATTCTATAAGCTTTGGTTTAGAGGCATTTATACGAGCCGTCATAAATATAGGCAAAATATTTAGTAATAATAAGGTAATAAAAGCAGCTTACTGGGAGTATATAAACCTTAAAGATGTTATAATAGAGATAGAAGTTAAATCTACTATAGAGAACGGATTAGTAATAGGGATTAAGACTCTATTAGATATAATATCTATCGCTTTATAAGACGTAAGAGAAGTAGAATAGTAAACCGCTTTGGCACTTAATAAAGGCAAAAGGCTATAAGTTTAAGATTCTTAGTATGAGATAAGACACGCTTAAGGTCCTATAATAGATAAAAATCGATAAAGTAGAGTAGCGGCTTAGTTTAAAGATATATAAATAAGAATAGGGAGAGAATTTCTAGGGATATAAGACTCTAAAGAGCAAATAGAAGCACCCACAGTAGGTAAATAAAGTATTTAGCCTTAGAGTTAGACAATTAATACTAGAATTACAAAGTTTACAGATCTAAAGGATTTTATAGCTAGACGTGGACTAAGAGAAAACTAAAAAGGATTTAAGAATTAAATTAAAACGTAGTAAGAATAAAGAGGCTACTAAGGGTTAAGAATACTAGGTAGACTTAGGGTTAGAGCACCTATATAAAAAATTACTAATAGGCTAAAGGCAGGCATGCTAAGAGCAAAATAGCTTAAAGAACTGGAATAAGAAGAGAACCTAGGGGTTCTAACTAGATTTAAAGAACGGTATACTAAAGGTTATAACAATATAGTAATATTAAGATATTTCCTTATAGACAGATTGTATATACTTATAGAGCTATACTAAAAGTAATATAGGCAGCGATATAATAACAAGTGGGAAGACTCCTACATATAGCTAGATAAAAAAGTTATTTAAGACTAAGTAATTATAAAGAAACGCATAAGTTATATTAAAGGAGTATTAATTATAATATTAAGAAATCTAGAAGAAAGATTAGAGGACTAGAGAAGTAAGAGGTAAATTATAGTACCTGCGAATAAGAGACTAGCGCTTAGATTAACTAGATAGAGGTTTAAACTTATAAGTAAAGATAAGCTAAGAGTTAACCTAAGACACCTAGCGTATTATATGTTGGTATAGATTATATATATAGATAATATATATAATATATACAAAAATCTAAAAGAAAAGAATTAGAAGTACCCTGTAAGTATATAGTAGACGTTAAATAAGCAATAGTGTAGAAATACTAAGTATATATATAAATGGCATCTAGTAGAAGTTTAAGGATTAGAGAACTTAATACTTTAACTAAAAAGATTCCTTATAGAAGAATGCTTAGATAGATAATAGTAGTAAGAATGCCTAGAGAATATATATCTATAGTATATTAAAGATAAGAAATAAACTAGGCATTAGCTAAAGAATAAGTTAAGTATATAAGGATTAAGCAGCTAATAATTAGGAAAAGTAGAGGCATATAAAACTAAAGGGAGCTAGTAGTAAAGCCTTAGACCCTTAAAGGAATTTAAAGATAATACCTAAATTTATAAGTTAATTGGTAGGATTAATAGTTCGAAGCACTAATAGATAGTGGAGTAATAAGGAACTATATCTTATTAACAGCGGTTAAATAAATAGGACTACCTTATAGGTAGAAGGAGCACCCTTATCTATTAGTTATAATTTTAGGAGATCTAATAGCCTATAAAGGAGGCATTATTAATCTTAAAACAAAAACCTATTTATATAAGATTTAATTTACCGTCCGACCTGGTCCCCCTAGTGGGGACATATAGACTAATTCCTATGGGAAAAAACCTCCTTACTAAGAAAAACCCCATTTTTTTAAGTGTATAAAAAACCCCCAGGGGAGACATAAGAGGTAATACTTCTAGATAGCATCCGTACTATATTAACGGGAGGAAAAACACTATTAGGTTGCTGCTTTAAGACTCCCTTTGCACGGAAGTGTCTAAATGCCTATCTTGCCCTATCTGCCATTTAAACCATTTTTGCTACGTCTATATATATATTGCCTATATAAAGTCGTGTGCCTATCCCTAGCTCCTTTTCCAAGTCTCCTATAAATATCTCCTAATAATAATAACGCTTATATTCCGCCCGGGCCTGCATACTAAGGTCTCTTATCTATTCCTTTATTAAAGGGTTTCTATAACGGGGTGTAACTTTAGTATTGCTTTTGCTCTAGGGCCCAAACCTAGGCCCTTATACCCATATATTAGGTGTAAGAGGACACTCTAGTATTTAATAGGGGGCCTAGTCCCTATAACTAGATACCTAGGTTGCCGGATAATATTAAAATAGGGGGCCTCTGCTACGCTTAGGGCGCGGATTGCATGCGTATGTGTATGGATGCTATGTGATATATATAGTATTCGTAGGAGGGAGGGGGTACGCTATAGGAATGATACTTGTTAATTCAAATGTCCCGAATATATACGTTAGAGACGTAGTAGCAGTATTTAAGCTTTTTGCTGAAGCTTACCCCCCAGTAAAAAAATTTGCACTACCACCACGTCGCTGCGTAGGCGCTGCGCAGCCGTATATACGTCTCTGCGTTTGCTCTGGTAGTCTATTAACACAATCCAAATGGAACATTAATAGTAGCTGCTAGGTTCCCGGGCTCCACCGCATAGGGGTGCAGAGGTCGCTTTTATAGAGTCGTCTTTTTAACTGGTCTTGGCGCTAAGGCCTATAGAAACTCTGCTGTTCTAACGGCGTTAAGGGTTAAGTATTCGAAGGCCCCCTCTAGCCACAACATAACGCTGCTGCATCAGTAACAGACGAGATCCTCACTCTCAGCTTAACCTTGCGGACAAGATGAGACGGAAAGGAACCCCCATAGGACCGTATGGGTCGGATCTCGATTTTAGTATTCCTTCACAAAACCTATTTAAATAACTATTAAAGGAAGATAAATTAAAATATCTTTTAATATCTTACTATTGGGAAGGGATAAGGCAGTATTAGGCATGCCTTAGTTATAGGAATATAATCTAAAGATTAATTAGATTACGGGATAAGTTAATATTAGAGATACTTAACGACGTAAGAGGCGTATAATAACTAAGTTAGTATAGTACTAAGTCAGAGCAATATATAAGGAAACTAAGAAAGGGTTGTTTTATATACTAAAGAGATACTATAAATATAGTAAAAAGCTATTAAAGTATATAGTATAGGACTATAAGATAGAATTAGAACTAGAAATGAGTTTAAAGTTCTTTCTAATATATAAGCTAACTAAAAAAGAGTTAAGAGCGCTTAAAGAGTTTATCTAAGAGAACTTATAAAAGGGATATATTAGACTATTATAGTTATTAGCAGGATATCTAGTACTATTCGTATTAAAGAATAACGGAAAACTTAGGCTATATATTAACTATAGATAGTTAAATAGTATTACCAGAAAGGATATGTATCTTTTACCCTTAATTAGCGAAATCTAGGATTAGATAAGTAATGCGTAAATCTTTATAAAGATAGATCTAAGATAGGCATACTATTAAATAAGAATTAAGGAAGGCAATAAATAGAAGGCAGCCTTTAAGTTAAAGGAAGGACTATATAAGCTATTAGTTATATAATTTAGACTTATAAACGCACTAGCGACGTTTTAGAAGCGAATTAACAGTATATTAGGAGAATACCTTAATAAGTTTATTATAGTATACCTTAACAATATTATTATCTACTTAATAACTAAGGAAAAATATAGGGAATACGTTAAATAGGTCTTAAAGAGACTACAAGAAGAATAGATACTAGTAGTAATTAAGAAATGTAAGTTCTTTATAAGGAAGACAGATTTTATTAAATTTATTATTAAATTAGGTTATATTAGTATAAACTAAAGAAGATTAAAGCTATAGTAAGTTATCAAGAACTAGAGAATATAATACAGTTAAGGTTATTTTTAGGGTTTTGTAATTACTATAGGAGGTTTATAGCATAATAGTTAAAGAATATTAAACCCTTTACTAGACTTATAAAGAAAAAGGAACTATAGGTTTAGGGAAATAAATAAATTAAGTTATTTAAGGAACTTAAGGAGTTATTTACCTAGGAACTAATCCTTAAAATCTATTAACTAGGACTAAAGACGGTTATAAAAACGGATATATTAAACTTTATACTAGGAGTATATTTGCTATAAAAGTACAAAAATGTATAGCATCTAGTAGTATACTATAGTCAAAAAAATAATACTATTAGAGTTAAACTATAACATCTATAATAAGGAGTTATTAGGTATAGTTACAGCTCTTAAGAAATAAAGAGCATTCTTATAAGGTATAAAGAAACTATTTATAGTTAAAATAGATTATAAAAACCTAATAGGGTTCCTAATAACAAAAGAACTTAATTAAAGATAGGTTAAATAGGTAGAGATACTTATAGAATACTATTTCGAAATTTAGTATACTAAGGGTACTAAAAATGCAAAAGTAGATATACTAAGCAGAAAAGCTAATCTATAGAATAATAAAAAGATATTAGGAGCAATACTACGCAAAAATAGCAATAGATTAATTAGATATAATTATCCTAAGATTATAGTAACTTAAAAATATAAGCTACCGGAAAGCGATTAGATAAGGATTTAAAAGGCGTAATTTAAGGACCTAGAAATAGACTAGTGTAAGTAAAGAACAAACACGTATATTCTAAGGGGAATAGCAGAGGAATTTATTAAAGATTTCTATAGGGGAATAATATAGGGATATAACGGAGCTATGGGCTTAGTGTTAAGACTTTAAGAAGAGTATATTATTTATAGAATCTAGGGCTTAGCGAGAAAGGTTATAAAAAAGTATTTAGATTGCTAAAGGAATAAGCCAATAAGGTATAAGCCGTACGGAAAACTACAGCCTATTAAAGTACTAGAACGTCTATAAGAAATAATATTATAGGACTTTATTATAAAGTTACTAAAGTTAAAAGATCCTATTACCGAATAAGAGTATAACGTAATCCTTATAATAGTAGATAAGTTAACTAAATAGGGCTACTTTATAGTATGCATAGAAGAAATCTTAGCGAAGAATATTACTATTAAGGAAGTATTTATAAGACATAGAGCACTAAGCAAAATTATATCGGATAGAGATCTAAGATTTATAGTAGTATTTTAGGAGGTATTCTTAGCGGAATTGGGAGTTAAAGCAGTAACTTCCACCGTATATTATTTATAGATAGATAGATACATCGGGAAAATATTCGCAGGATGAGATTTAAGTAGACTTTGTTTAGCGCGTTTCGCGTAATTAACATGCAAATTGACCAACTCAACACGCAATTGACTAACTTAACACGCAATTAACCAACTTAACACATTTAAAAGTTAAATAACACGCAGTTAACCTAATTAATAACTTTAAAAGCTAACTATATATTCCTTAACATGCGGTTAACCTACTTAACATATTTAAAAGTTAAATAACATATAGTTAACCTACTTAGCAACTTTAAAAGCTAACTGTATATTCCTTGATACGCAGTTAACCTACTTAACAACTTTAAAAGCTAACTATATATTCCTTGACATGCAATTAAGGTAAAGTTATATGCCAATTACGCAATCTTATACAATCTTACATAGTCTTATTACTTAGAGGCTCTACATAAGGCTCTGCACAAGGCTCTACACGAAGCTCTACACGAAGCTCTACACGAAGCTCTACACGAAGCTCTACACGAAGCTCTACACGAAGCTCTGCACGAAGCTCTACGTACAGAGGCTCTACACGAGGCTCTGCGCGAAGCTCTGCGTACGGAGGCTCTACACGAAGCTCTGCACGAGGCTCTGCGCGAAGCTCTGCATACGGAGGCTCTACACGAAGCTCTGCATCGGGTCCCCGCTATATTCCCGATAGCCTCTACACGTGTCTCTGCCTATGTAGCCGCCTTATTTTTTACCCTTCCTTCCTTCCTTACATCCTCCCTACCTAGGGAGGCACTAGAACGGCAGCCAGCAGAGGACCGTTGCTAGAACTAGATGACTATCGCTAGAACCAGACGACCGTCGCCGTCGCCAGACGACCGTTACCAGAACCAGAGGACCGTTACCAGAACCAGACGACCGTCGCCAGAGCCAGACNACCGTCGCCAGAACCAGACGACAACGACTAGCCAGCGAACACTATAAACGATTCGATCGATCGATCGAATTAAGGTAGCACAGACAGGTAGGCACAAACAGGGAGATGCTAACGGGTAGGCAGATGCAGACAGGTAAGCAGATGCAGATAGGTAAGCAGATGCAGACAGGCAAGTATATGCAGACAGGTAGGCAGATACTGACGGGTAGGCAGATGCAAACAGGGAGGCGATGCAGACAGGTAGGCAATGCAGACAGGTAGGCAATGCAGGCAGGTAGGTAAGTCAATTGGTAGATAGGTAGAAGAGAACCATCACTATATTATATTAAATTATCTAAAATAATATTATTTATTTTGCTAGCCTTATAAATAGCTTTAAAGTAGCTTTTATTTATTTAAAATATGCTATTAGTATAAAAGAGGTAAATATAATTGTGGTTGCCAAATGCGCAGATTGCTGGCAGGCTGCGCGCAGGCTGCGTGTCAAAAAAANACGATATAGGCTAGTCGGTCGAGTTGCCAAATGCCCTCAACTGCGCGCCAATTGCGTCAACCACCAGCTATTAAGGCCATTGGTAGGGTACCATATTTTGCCGATATAAACGGGAAAGATTAAACTAGATGCTAGAGTAGTATCTAAGGCATTATATTAATCACGTGCAGAATAATTAGGTATTATTATTACTAGTTATATAGTTTATATATAACGCGACACTATAGGAAGATATAGAGATATTACTATTTTAGGTAAATTACAGATATAAGCCTAGAATATTATTATTACTAAAATAAGTAAAGAAAACTAGTAGTATAGTAAAGAAAGAATAGAGACTCTAACAAATCTTTATAAGGACCTCTATTTTATAGCAAAATTAGTATAAAAAAATAATAAAGTATTATAATGCTAAGAGATCTAAGAGACTAGATCTAAAGGAGGGGGATAAAGTGTGGCTATTATATAAAAATTTCACGAGCTAATAACCAAGTAAGAAGCTAGACTATATTAGACTAAAACTATTTAAAATCGCAGCTAAGATTTTAGAAGTTATATATAGACTTAACTTACTAGTAAAAATAAAGATCTACCTTATATAGCATATCGTAATATTAGAGCTAGCGTATAAAGATATAGAGCTACTAGTTTATAAAGTAGACATGTATAGAGGATAAGAAGAAGATAAATAGTAAGTTTTAAAGATTGTTAATTATAAAGATATTAACAACGAAATATAGTATAAAGTAAAGTAAATAGGCTATAATAAGACTACCTAGAAACAACTAAAGAATTTAAAAAAAAAACGCTATAGAAAAGGTATAGGAGTATTAGAAGAGAATAGGTTAGGTAATATTAAGAAGGGGCTAAAGATAAAAGAATTAGTTAAAGGTAATAGAGGAGCCGGGTTATCTAAGGGATCCACTATTAGTATATAAGTTATTTCCACCTTATCTTAATTATAATCCTTTTTAGCCTCCTTAGCCTTAAGTTTTACTAAACCTTATTCTATAAGACAAAACTCCTTTAAGCGCACCTTCTTATAAACCTTCTTAAGACGAAGTAGCCAAACGGATACGGCTAGGCGAGCCTTAATAGCCTATTACTAAGCTTTTATAACCTTCTACTCTACCTTATAAAAATAACGGAGTTTATTTAGGGCTAGTAAGAGCTCTTTATTAAGCTTTATAGTAGCAGATTAAATATAGGACCCTATAGTAGATTAGATATAAAAAGTTGGAAACTTTAAAGATTAATAAGACGCGCACACCCAGCGTTAGAAACGGATTAAACATTATAAAGCGATTGCATGTTTACTTACGTATACTTAGTATAGAAAGAAAGTTAGCAACTAAACGGAGCCGTAATTATAATATATACTAACATCTTCTCCTTATAAAAAGAATAAGGGGATATAATTTTACCTAGTAAAAAAATCGTTCAAATTATATAAGTATGGCGCTTAGATACAGAGGATTTAATAGGAGGTATTAGGAATAATAAAGGTTATTAAATTAAAGATAGGAATAGTATACCTCTAATAGACAACTTAGAGATAGGAGATATCTTTAAGGACAAAGATAAAGAGGAGGGAGATAGTGTTACGGACCTTATATTAGCAGTAGTATAACTACTAAGAAGAGATATAAATAGGTTGGTTAAGATAGTACGGGAGGCACTAGAACTAATTAAGCTATAGGATAAGGGGTAACTAAGTTATATAGCTAATTACGTTATAAGTTTGGAATATAGGATCTATAAGATCTGTCGGAACGTTACGTACCTAGACTATCTAACGTACCAACGTACTTAAGTATTTCTTAGGCGTAGTATTATGTACTTAAAGGACTATAGTCCCTACCTAGATAGTTCTCTTCTTTATAGTAAATCTTAGAATATAATTAGAGTTAATCTATTAGGTAACTGCTCTACTAGTTATTATTACATTATTAACTCTCTTGTTATCTATATACCTAGCCTATTAATAAGTCCACCGTAGTTCTTACTATAAGGCTTTATTACAGCGTCCGTAGCACTAGTATTTAGGAGGTGCCCTAAGCCGTCTGGCTTTTAGGTAGTCTTCTTAGGAGTTTACTTAAAGCGTCGCCCTTTTTAGGTTCTATTCCCTAAACCTAACTCTATAAAGCCTATGCTATAACCGCGCTTTATATATAATAATTTACTACTACTACTTCCGCGATCTTCCGCGAGCTTTATAGTATTAAGCAATTACTTTATACGGCGGATTTTATTAAAAAGGTCCTTAGTAGTTCTTACCTATTAAATAAAGTTCTATTAGAAGAGCTCTGCTTATAGGTAGGCTAGGAGATATAAGAACTAAAAGTCTACCTATTATTTAGGATTAATAAAAGGGGTATATAAAAATAGGTCCTCTAAGTTATATATACGGGCTAGAAAAAAGTTACACCTCTAGTTCTCCTTTATAATAGCCGTATAGTATATTATAGCGTTATTAAAGCGTCTTACTATAGGGTTCCTAATCTGGTCTTAGACTATAGTCTTAAACTTATCCTATAGTAAAGGACCCTTATTCTTAGTACCTAATTAGTAATAAACTAATTAGGCAATTATCTTTTCTTTTATAAGACTTTTAATGGCCTAGCGCGTACGTTTCTTACAGTTATAGTTAGCGTTATTAACCTTAAATCAGTTCTTAACTGCGGCAATTTACCAGTTAAAATGCTGTTAAGTAGTACCGCTAATATTAGGTAGTAACTTTTTAACTAGGGCGTTAAGATTTGTTTAGCGTATGCGTTCGCTATATAACTTATACTCCTTACTAGAGAGGCGACGGAAGGGCTTTATCAAATTAATAATACTCCGTAAGTTGACTATTTTCTTAGCTAGCTTATCTAGCTCTTTTATATTAGCGGTATTAGGTAGGACGCTAATAACCTTACTAAGCTCCTATTAAGCCTAGATATATAAGTTAAATTAGTTTTTAGTATTTGTAGATATTTAATCGTTTTAAGGTTTAGGAGGTGGCTTAAATACTACTAGTGTACTTCTAGCAGTTTCGTCTATACTAGATCCTAAGGCGTTCTGCGGTTATATCGCTAGCGTATTACTATTAGGTGTAGGCGTTGGTTTTCTTTTTAGAGGTATTATAGAAAAATTAAACCGGCTATCCTCCTAAGTGGATTGGTAAGGATTTAAATATAAGGTAAGAATATAGATAGGGAGTCTAATAATAGAACAATAGGGTATATTGTATAGACAGAGACGAATCCTTTAGGCAAAAAGAAGGAGTCTATATACGAGGTAGGAAGGGTTTTCCCTAGGTATATATAGCGCACGTGCCTTACGGGCGAGTTACCCCTAGGTTGCCCTAGGGTCGCCTATACCTTACAGCTATATAACTATTTACTTAGGTTTCACCTAACAAAAAGTTTATACATTATTTTTAAGGCTTAGTACTACTAGATAGTATAGATTTTATAGTACGGCTATAGCCTAGTCCTAATATTAATTTTGTTAAAGTAAAAAAAAAATACGTTATTAAAAGCATAAGCACATATTATATCTTATTAAATAGTTTACTAATATAGATAAAACTATATAGATATATAGATATCTACTACTTAAAGCTATTACAATACCTAGTAGGTGCAATAGTTAGGTCCTTTCTTAAAAATATCCTCCCTTAGCCTAGAGTGCCTCCAGTACTACTAGGGGGTAAGCTTTAGGCAGAGCCTTATATAGAGCCTTAGTAGAGCTTTGTATAGAGCTATATACAGGCGTATAGATATATAGATATACAGATATGTAGATATATAGACATGCAGACGTGTAGATATGTAGATGTGTAGATATATAGATATGCAGACATGTAGACGTGCAGACATTCGCACAGGCGATCAATTATGGAGATATTTATAGAGACGACTGTATAGGCAATTAATTAATTAATTATATGGGCGTTTATACCGGTGTTTATACCGGCGATTATAGAACCTTCCTAGTATATTAGTGCTACGTATTAGTAGAGCTTTAGAGCTCAATATAGGGCTTTAAGTAGAGCTTTAAGTAGAGCTTTAAGCAGAGCTTTAAGTAGAGCTTCAAGCAGAGCTTTAAGTAGAGCTTTAAGCAGAGCTTTAAGTAGAGCTTTAAGTAGAGCTTTAAGCAGAGCTTTAAGTAGGGCTTTAAGTAGAGCTTTATGCAGAGGTTTTATAGAGCTTTAGTAAAGTTCCGTGTAGAGCTCTGTATAGGTCTCCCCCTAAGCTTTATTCCGTAGAGCTCTCGCGAAGCTCTATGGCTCTATATAGACGCAGAGCTTTCAACTCTATTAAGGCCTATACTATAACCTATAAAGGGCTATAAAGTAAATAATTAAATAGGTATATACTAGATAGAATACCTACCGGTTACAAAGAGGGCTGGTGACGTAGGCGTAAGCGTTTAGCATTAGTGTTTACTGCGCGCCTTAGTAGTATATGTCAGCCAGGCAGGTATCACGATAGATGACTTAAGCTAGCTGGTACGTAGAGACACAGAATTGAACGATTAATCTGATTGTAAATGTAGCTCTAAAGGGTCTATATATACACGAGAGAAATGTCCGAATAGGCAGAAATGAGTACAGGCAGTAGAGACATATACGAGATATACGAGAGTAGTGCTGATGCTGTCTTGGAGCCCTCTAGGCTGCAGTCTCAGCAGTAAAGCTACGTCAGCGGCCAACACACCCCCTTAGATCTGGCGTAGAACGTTAGAGCTAGATTACCGGATTAGGCAATTGGGATAGACGGGTTGGTGGTGAGCTTTATCAAACGTTAATTGACCAGATATCTAATATCGCGGAGCCCTACTACTTTAACGAATCCTTGGTGATTCTGCTTTGAGAGAGCTTTAGTTAGTCCGTCTGCAGCTATTTTGTTTGTTGGTACCCATTATACAATAAAGCTTCCGTTTTATACCTCTTGGCGAAGCCAGAATTAATGGATATCTATATATTGGAGTTTTATAGATACCGTAGGGGTCTCTTTTGTCACGATCCGTACTGACTGCTAATTGTTATAATTAATAATAACGTCCTGTTCTGGATCGAATCTAATGGCTTTAAAGATCCTAACTATATGCTCGACCTCCTTACCGATGTACAAGAGAGCTAAGAGTTCTGCCTCCATAGTAGACTTAGTAATTACCTTTTATCTAGTTGCCTGCCATACTATAGGCCCATTAAATAAGCTTATTAAGAAGCCCTGTAAGCTCCGACGTGTTAGAGCATTATTAGCAAAGCTGGCATTAGAAGCAGCCTTTAGAACCTAGTTTATCTTATATGGTGTAACCGTAGAGAACTTAAAGGCGAGGTATCTGGTATTATAGAGATAGGTAAGTAATCTGTTGATCTCCGCAAGATAAGCTGGCGACGGATTTTATAAAAACTCGGCTAGCCTGCTAACAAAAAAGGCGACGTCTGGTTATGTAGTAGATGCTGGATATATTACAGAACCTACGCGGCGTTAATATCCTTTCATCTAATTCGGCGTAGCTTCTCCCTTATATGGTGTCAATTCCTAGCCTAATAGTGGTGTAGCTGATAGCTTTAGATATTCTAGATGGTATATTAAGACTAGCTTCTTAAGATACTAATCTAGATAGAGCTAGAGCTTTCCCTTTTGTTAATCTCGCACGATACAAGTATTTAGGAATAACGTGAATTAAGGTATTTGGCGGATCTCGAATCGATCTTATAGCTGCTTTAGGATATCCTCTATCTACTAACGACAGCTTAGGTGTCCTATAATTAGGATATTGTCGACATAGAAGAATATAAAGATAGGTTTGGTAGGGTGTATATAGAGATATAGCTTATCTAGTACCGCTTTTAAACCCATACTTTATAGAGTAGCAGATATTTCTAAAAACTACAATTTTAGAGATTTACGTAGTCCGTATATTGCCTTTCTTAGACGGAGAGAGAATCTAGGTGGTAGGTCTATACCCTTAGGGGGAATAAGATAGACCTTATCGTCGACTAAGGCATTGATAAAGGCGTTAACGGCGTTAATCTATATAACGTTAAGGTTAAAGCTAGCGACGAGAGCGCAAAGTAGACGGAAGGTTCGATAGGCTGCCGTTATAGCTTTAACCTCCTCTTATAAGACTGCTTAAAGGTCTCTATAGATAACTAGACGAGCTTTAAATCTTATAATAAAGCCGTCCGAATTTTCCTTATACGTAAAGACCTATATAGTAGGAAGTCAATAAACCTTCTTAATTAGCCGTACCTCGTCCTAGGTTTGTTTTCCTGTTAAGGCCTTTATTTTAATATAAGCAGCTGCTTTAAACTCTATAGCGTACTTATAATTAAGCATCTCTTTCTATAACTTTGGTGGTGGTGGAAAGTTATCTTAATATCCGTACGTCTTTATAGTAGTAGTATAGAAAGCGTAAGCCAATAGTGTCGTATCTGGATTGATAATATTATTACCGTCGTTAATTTAAACCGCAAAGGCTCGTCGTTATAAATCTTAATTTAGTATATCTTTCTTCTTTACTATAGACCGCTTTTTACGGCCTAAACGTCTCTTACCCCCTAATAATAAGCCTGCTATTGTCTAAGGTTTGGAACGAAGTATAGGATCTACAAACGGTGGTTCGGTGACTTTAGTAGATAACTAAGTGGTTAATAATGTCTATGGCGTAGATAGTGATCGCTAAGGCGCCGAAGACGCTAATGGTATAGATGGCTCTGGAGTTAGCTCCGGGGTAGGTAGCTAACGGAGTTCTTCTGTTAAGATCTGAATGTTTTTTAACATAGGGGTAACGTTAATATTTGCTAAATGCGGCAGTCCTATATCTAGTTTTTCTTTAAAGTTCTCCATCTAGTCTTTGCTACTATCTTAAAGATTATCTAGTAGGTTCTAGACTTGCTAAAAACAATCCTTTTAAGCCTATAAGATAATAAGGTGTTCTGGTGTTTTAGGAGATTAATATCTCTTTAACTTATTAATTCGTATATTATAAGATCGGATAATACGGTTAGTAGTTAGTATCTATATTCTATAGATATTTAACGCTTCTATACTAACGAGATAACCTATTTAGGCTTATGGCTCAAACTTTGCCTTCCTAGGAATACCGTGTTTAATAAGCACGTAGGTTAAAGATCCGGCTATATAAAGTCCTGCTAGCCACGGCTTGCGTTTATATAGCATCTTAAATAGGGTCTTTTAGTTAATAGACTTAATAGGAGTTTAATTAAGTAGGAACACTATAAGGAGTATAAACTCGGGCCATAGATCTACGGGTAACTTTGCTTTAATAACAGCAGTCCTTACTTATTTAGAAATGGCTCTCCCTAACCTCTCTATAGGTCTATTTTAAGCTAGGGTATATAGCGTTAATTGCTTAATAATACCTCCGTTAAGCTAGATAAGGTTCTTTACCCTAACGCCTATACCTTACTCCTTATCTATATACCAAATATAGATACCTTAAGCATTAAATTTCTTCGCAAATGCTATTATTGATTTAAAGAGTAGGAGTAGTGTCTCTTACTTGTGGTTCTTTATAGGAAAAGCACGGTAGTACTTTATATAGTTATACTAAAAGTAAGCTATATACGTATCTCCATTAAACCCATCTTATTCTATAATAATATTAAAGTAGACGCGTTTAAAGGGGTAGGTCCTTTTTACTAATATCCTACGGAATATCTGCTGTGTTATCTTTTTAAGAATATATAGTTTACAAAGTGGTACACCGTATAGAGTCCTTCCTTTATCTATCTTAACTACTTTAACCCTATCTACCGCAGTTGGTAGATAATCCACTAACTCTATATTATAGTGTAGTAAGCGCTAATGCTATACTCTATTGTATACTAAGGTCTTAAAAAACCTGGTAGAGGTAGCGTAGGCTATAGGAGTAGGTGGTAAGTAGGCAATGGCATTAATAAGGTAGAGATCTCCGTATTCCGTAAGGTTGGCGAATAGGCTTCCGTTATCCTTATAGCGTAGGTAGTTTATAAATTAGTCTATAATTACTCCAACCCTATAGAGCTTTGCTGCGGATATTAGATTAATATGAAAATAGGGAGTATATGCTACGTTCCTTAATGTCAGATACTAAGTTAGGCGTTATTTCCCCACCTTAATTGCCAAGTTAATATCACCGTATTTATGGATTTCTGCCCTAGAATCTCTAGCTGTTGCTGTAGATATACATAGCTTGAGGTTACGGAAGTATCTAATATTGTTACAGAAGTGTGTGTCTGCCATAGTGTTGTACCCCCAGGCGTTAATTAAAGACAGATCCGGATGTTCCTACGATAATGACGATAAGTAGGATGTTGTTATAGCAGCCGCTGTAGCTTGGGGCCTGTCCAGATCCTTAATCTTTTTAGCAGTAGACGAAGCTGTCGGAGACGTCCTTGACCTAGGACCTTCCTTCTTAATCTGCTTAAGTCTTTTATTATAATACTGCTTGTTAGTTAAGACCTTGAGCTATTCTTAACACTTCCTTAAACACTTATCGTTTGGTATAAAATTTGTACCTTAAAGAGACTGAAACAGTTACTTGTAATTCCTTAACTTATAGGGTAAACTATAAGCAAAGCACTTTGCCTTAGGCGATTAAGAAGGTACTAAGGTAGTAGACGTCATAGGATCTGCAGATAGCTGCCCTGAGAGCGTAGTATAGGCGTTACGTCCCGTATTCGGATGCTTATAGAGGAGGTTAAATTCCTTAATTATTGTCGCCATTTCGAGCTTCTCTAACCTCTTCGCTACCTTCTAGATAAAGGTATGGTATAGAGCTGGACAGATCTCCTTATAGTCCTGGATAAAGGCTCATATAACGCTGCTTTCCGTTACCTCTATTAACCCTTCCTCTAGCTCTTCGCCGTTCTATATAATGGTGATATAAAGCTAAAGCTATAACTCCAGTGTCTAACGTTTAGGCCCTTGTTTCCGTTTCTTAAGATCGTCCAATACCATTTGCTGTAGCGTAGCTTAAGATAGCTTTGCTACCTTCTTTAGCTGTCTTAAAATCAAATATGGTGTGGTAAGGTTTTTAAAATACCTAGAGAAGTTGGTGCCTATAGTGGCATGCAAGAGTGCTGCGAACGTGTGGAGCTTCTCTTCCCGCTTTAGGTAGTCTTATTATTAAAGCTTGTAGAGCTTAAAGAGCATTCTCTATATCTCTAGAGATTGCTAAGGTTGTTCTTGTTAACTTAATAACCCAGGTATAGCTGTTCCAGTAGATGCTGGAGTTGCTGCTAGATCTGCTGCAGGTGCTGCAGGAGCTGCTGCTGGTGCTACAGGAGCCGCTGCGGGTGCTGCAGGAGCCGCTGCGGGTGCTGCAGGAGCTGCTACTATCGAAGGTATGGCTAGCTCATTGTTTTCTTTAATTTCGTTCTCCGTCTTATCTAGGTTAACATAGTCCCAGATCTTCACAAAACTTGCTTCTTGGCGGATAAATTAAAACTATATAGGCCAGTCTTTCTGGGTTAGCAAAAGAGGGTTTATAGAGTCCTTGGTTGCTATATTGGCTTTTATTTTAAGGTTGCGTAAAGAGACGCGCTTACGCGTAAAGCACGCGATATGTCGTGACGAACTATGTTTAAAGAGGCTTAGTGGTAGTCGTTTAGCCACTAAGATCTCCCTAGTGCTTAGAAGGTTACCAGGCTCATAACTGTTAGCTAGGCAGGTATCACAATAGATGACTTAAGCTGGCTGGTACGTAGAGATATAGAATTGAACGATTAATCTGATTGTAAATGTAGCTCTAAAGGGTCTATATATACACGAGAGAAATGTCCGAATAGGTAGAAATGAGTACAGGCAGCAGAGACATATACGAGATATACGAGAGTAGTGCTGATGCTGTCTTGGAGCCCTCTAGGCTGCAGTCTCAGCAGTAAAGCTACGTCAGCGGCCAACAGTATAAAGGTAGAATTAGGGCCTCTACGGCGATAAATTCCTCTTAAAGTTGCGCGCAGTGTGTCTAACAGTCAGCTAGCTGCGAGCTTCAGCTTTTGTAGCTAACAGACTACGTTAAGTGGGTCGCTCGCTGTCCGCTAACTATTACGCTATCAGCTAGCTGTCCTAATTAGGCAAGTGGTATAGCTAGCAGAGCCTTTTAGTAGAGCTCTGACTCGGTTTTGGCGCGTGCTGTATTCAACCAAGAGTTCACTAATCTATAATGATTCTAGCTTAAAGCTAGACTCCATAATTAATTTCCTTAGCTACCAAAGCTTTACGAGAGGCTCTGCACAGAGCTCTACTAAAGGTTCTGCTAGGAGCTCTGCCAGAGAGGAGCTCCGCCAAGACTCCGCATAGAGCTCTGCCAAAACTCCACATAGAGCTCTACTGAAACTTCACATAGAGCTCTATCGAAGCTCTGTACGGAGCTCTACCGAAGCTCTGCACCGAAACTCTGCCCGGAGCTCTACCAAAAGCTTTAACTTACCACCAAATCTTACCACCAAGGCAGCGAGCTGCCAGCTAGCTGCAGTTTTACAGCTAAGCTCGCTGACTGCTTACGTTATAAGCCTCTTGGCAGCGACGCTGTCAGCGACGCTGACTCTTGGACACACTGGTTGCGCGTGTATAAGGAGCTAAAGATCTTATAACTTATAGAGTAGGCTTTTCTCTATAATTTGGTATAATTTTTATATCAACAAGTATTATAGGAGGGTAGATTAATTTCGTTAAAGTTAATAAGGTCTCCATATAGATAAATTCTATTACGCTAATGCGGTTCTCCTAATGAGTCCATGCAGCGGTTCTATAGAGCGCTATTCTCTTTTTAGAGAAGGAAACCAGCACACTAGGAAAAACCTCTTCCTAGAACTGGCTAGTCGAACAGTATACTACATACAAATACTTCCTCCCGCTGTTGGTGGACCAGCGTAGCCAATAGCCATGGTTGTACACTGCCAAGCACGCTTTGCGGTCACTAATATCGTAAACTCCCCCTAGCCGTGACCAATAGTATACCCCGCCCCACTATTGCAGTAAAATAGCGCCCTCACCGACATTCTTTACCGCCCTGTTGCGCACCATACTAAAATCAGAGGTTGGTCGCTCCTATTGCCGTTAGAAGCCCACGGGCCTATTTTTTAATAGCGCTGGAAGCGCCCTTTAGCCATCTTGATACTGCAGATGGTGGCGCCTGCATACTCTTTTGAGATTTATGTGGAGAGTAAAAAGCCACAGGAAAGAGAGAGGGCTGTAGGATTCGCACCTACGACCTCGACGGTCACCACTCCGCTTTGGACTCCCGATAGCACATCTTTGCCACTGCGCCATCGCCCCCGGTCTCCTTATATAAACCGTGTTTAGGTTTTCTATAAATCTCGCCAAAGCGCCTCAGACTAAGAAAACGATTACCGTCCTAAATCAGCTTAGCGGACGGTGCGGATATTCCTATATTCACAATCGATTTCTTGGTCTGAGCTTCTGAGGTAACGGCGTACAAACGAAGCTAATGCCTGGTACCGTAGTAATAGAATAGTTATGTGCATATCGGAATCTCGTCCACCAGATTGAGACTAGATCAGGGGCGTATCGAATCGTGCATAGCGGCCCATCTTCCACCTAGATCGGTCTACACGAGTTCGTTCGGCAGCTTGCGTGCCTAGTTATATTTTCCTCTCAATATGGCTTCTCAAAAGCCCACGATTGTTTTCGTATCCGGCGCGTTTCACAAGGTAGAGAGCTATGCTCCAACGACCGATCTCCTCAAGCAGGACGGCTACGACGTAATCGGCGTCACCCTAGCCTCCGTGGACCAGGACCCCCCACAACCGAATTGGGATGAAGATATAGCAGGAATCCGCAACGCGGCATTGAGTGCTATCAAGGAAGGAAAAGACGTAGTCGCCGTTGCGCACTCCTTCGCCGGACTCCCAGTTTCGGACGCCATGAAGGGTCTTTCCAAGGCGGAGAGGGAGAAGGCAGGGCTGAAAGGGGGAGTGGTGCGCTTGGTGTATATCACCGCTGGTGTTATGGAAGTTGGAGGATTTTCGCAGCAGCCGTTCAACGGACAACCGCATCCTTGGATGAGGCTCGAGGTGAGATATCTTTATCGTCCCCTTTGCCTCAACGCTGATGCCCGCCCTGCAGCCGGACAAGCGCGCCTACATGAAGAGCCCTGAAATTGCGCAAGAGCTCTTCTACAATGATGTCGACCCGGGAACTGCAAAGGTGGCGGTGAAGGGGCTCAAGAGCCAGTCATATGGGGCTTTCTTGTCAAAGGTTACTTATACAGCTTGGCGTGACATTCCGTCTACATACCTGATTTGTGAAAATGATAAGTGCCTCCCAGTGGAGTTGCAGGAGGCTATGATGGAGACGCCCGGGGCACTGTTTGAGGAGGAACGGTGCAGTGCCGGGCATAGCCCTTTCTTGAGTATGCCAAGGTTCACAGCGGATGTTATTAGGAGGGCTGCAGGGGAGAAGATTTGATTGAGCATGGTGATATTAGGTTAGTTTAAATAGAGCTAAATCAGTATATAGATTACTTAATTGTAATTAATACTTTATCTCCTAGCCGTCTACTTTTCTTACTGCCTTTAGCCTTTGCTCTATACTACCGATTAAGCGCGGTATAAGGCCTTAATTAAGTGTCAGGCCGTAGACTTTTACTTGCCGTGACCGGCTTAGCGCAATGGAGTGTTGTAGTGTTTGAGGGGTTGGGTTGGCTGCTGCGCGGGATGGTGGGCGCAGCGGGACCATCTGCGTTTCGCGCGATTATGACGGGATTGGGGTTGAAGGTGTGGGGTGAAGAGTGTGGGGTGTTCTTGCGAGATGGAAAGTAGATATAAGGCATTAGGACGTGAATGCACAGTAGACTATGACAATGAAGAAGACCGTAACGATGAAGTATATCGTGGCAATGGATTTCCTGCATGCAGGCGCCTATCTTGACTCAGATCGAATTTGTCTTAGCAGGGGCGGTAGTTATAGTAAGAATATTCTACAATTGGCACTCGCAAAGAAGAAGAAACAGGGACTTGCCAAGCCAGTCCGTAGCTCTTTACAGTCAACCCAATGTTTCCAACGGTTTCTATCATAACGCGTTCTACTGCAGCCCAGCCGTATATCCCGACATCCGTCTAGATCGTGTAATTCCTGAACATTTCTTTCCGAGCGAAGATTCTACAACTTCTCCTTGAGCGCTGTCTTCAACCTCCTCTCCACCGCATCCATGTACTGCGTCGTGGTAACCCATGCCTCTCTATCCTTTCTCCCGCACGCCAATGACAGATCTTTCGTCATGATACCATCGATATCCACGGCGTCAACGCAAGCCCTTTCAAGACTTTCTGCGAACGCTACGACTTCGGGCGTACCGTCCAGCTCTCCGCGCTTCGCGAGACCCTGGGTCCAAGCGAAGATGGAGGCGATTGGGTTGGTGGAGGTCTCGTTGCCCTTTTGGTGCTCGCGGTAGTGGCGGGTTACCGTTCCATGAGCGGCTTCGGATTCGAAAGTCAGACCGTCAGGGGTGATAAGAACCGATGTCATGAGGCCGAGAGAGCCGAAGCCTTGAGCGACGATGTCGGATTGGACGTCGCCGTCGTAGTCTAGTGTGGTGAGTTAGCCATGCCCTAGAAACAATCTACATAAAAAGGGTTTCCCCTCCAAGTTCCAGGGGTCTGAGAAGGTAGGGACTCGAGGGTCGAAAAGAACATACTCTTCATGGCAATAATAAAGCCTCCCTCGCTCTTAATCATCTGGGCCACCATATCATCGATCAATCGATGCTCATACCGGATCCCTTTAGCTTCAAATTCCTTTCTATATTCCTTCTCATAAATATCCTGGAAGATATCCTTGAACCGTCCATCATATTTCTTCAAAATCGTATTCTTAGTGCTCATATAAAGAGGTAGTTTCTTGTTCAAGGCCAGCTTGAAACTGGCTTGAGCGAAGCCAGCAATTGATTCGGAGGTGTTATACTGGGTTTGCGCAACCCCTCCACCAACGGGATAATCAAAAACTTTAATGACCTCTGGCTTTCCACCTTTCGGCGTAAAGACCATTTCAAGAGTACCTTCGCCGTCAATGACGCGGTCTTTGGCCTTGTATTGGTCTCCAAAAGCATGACGTCCGATAATGATGGGTGCCTTCCATCCTGGTATGAGACGTGGGATGCGCGGGATAACAATTGGGGAACGGAAGACTGTGCCATCTCTATTGATTTGTCAATATTTTATCCCCTGATTATCCTCCGACATTCTTTCTCCAGGGGTCCAAACTATTGCATATGGTAAACTTACAAGTGATTACGGATGGTGCCGTTTGGCGACAGCCACACTGCACGCGAATTTAATTAGCGCGTGTTAAGCAATGGCATGTGGTTTTTTCCAACGTACTTCGCTTTAAATTAAACTCCTTAACTCTTGCCTCATCAGGGGTGATGGTTGCGCACTTGACGCCCACAGAGTACTTCTTAATAGCTTCTGCCGCGTCAACCGTCACTTGGTCGCTGGTCTCATCACGATATTCAAGACCCTGATCTTCCGTCAGCTTCTAATCTAATTTCCAATATCCTTATTCGACGTCTTCTAAGAATTGCTCTGGGAGATGTCCCGAGAGATGCTCCGAGTTTTCGGAGGGAATGTGCGCACCAAATCATAGTATTTGAGGTCAATATCGAGGTATCTCGGGGTCCGTCAGCAGTTTGTCGACGTAATGATATAGAGAAGTCTCTAGGAGGGTGACGAGGCGGAGTGCGCTCGTGGAGGTCAACTCACGGGTGTATAAACTATTTTTAGCACACTATTAGTATTAACTTGATGGCAGGAGATGCGTGGCGGTGCTCTAATAGCTTATGATAACACAAAAGATGAAGAGATAGCCATGGAAGGGCACAGTATAGATTGAGACCAAACCGACCTTATCCTTAATATCCTTCCAAATGATTCTCGTCATCTCATCCCCATCCAGCTCCACCATGGGGTTCTTAACCTTGATCTTCTTGATTGTGGACATTTTCCTGGATTGCAGAAAGGTATATCCAACAGCAGGCCTGAAAGGTCCAGAAGGTGATGCAGTGGAGGCCGAGGGTAAAGTTTGGGTAAATCTAGCTCGCGCAAACGGAACTCTTCCGCTATATATTCCACCAGCGTTTAGAGAAGAAGCTGCGCTGCGCAGGGCAGAAGAGACGGCGGCGGCGGCGGCAGGAGAAGGTCTCATGGTTTCGGTGGGGAGTGGGAGCAGCAGCCCTATTAGCCAAAGCGCAAAACGTCCACTAACAGTCTAACCACTAAGCTTTCTAACACGGCGGTATTCCGCGTCGGCACGTTTCTTAGCCGCCGAAGCTGTCGCAGAGGGCTGATACAATAGGACTCGCGCTGTGAAAGATCCAGGATGCTTGGTTCTCAATCCTAGGTAGCAAGGAATGGATATCCGCGAACTTGCTCCACTACGGGGCGCACGTCGGGGGGAAGTTTTGGTGACTGACGAACATGTAAAGAAGAAGAGAGGCGGATGGCGTATAGTGACATCGGAATTTGCAGCGGAATTGGGGAGTTTTGAGGCATGACTGGCACCTTCTGGGGGGCGAAACTTTTCTGTGTCCCGCCGCCCGCGCAAATTTCGTCACCAGACCCTATCCGCTTCGGTATACAGTCGCTTCGGAAAAGGACGATCAAATGTCAGAAACCATGATCAAAAACAGAAATTTGCCGAATCCTCACCTGTTTGAACCCTTTTTCTGTACTCGCGCATGCCACCACCCATCACCTTATTATTACCTTATTTTTGAAGCCATGGGTAAACCTGCTTGGTCGACTGAATAGAAATCGATTATACAAGCTCTAATTAACCTCGGTAACGACGATTTCTATATAGAAGTTAAGACCGGCGTTCCTTAACCTACTCTTCGACGCTAGAGGGTAAATTTAAAGAGATATGGCTAGATTAATCCACCGATTAAGGCGAATAGTAGGCCGCTGCTGCTTATAGATGAGGCTCTAGATGTATAACGTTAGGTATTATTAATGTTAATTTATTAACGCGTACCTTAGGGCCTCCTTAAATACCTCTTACATAGTCTAGATGCCTATTTTGAAGAGATGCTCTGGTTTCTATATAATAAATATAATATAATAGTAGCACAGAGTACATTGTTGGCTGGATTAAAGCAAAGGAGATAGAGTAGAAAGGTTATAAGGATAATTACGTAACAACGCAACCTAGGCCTAAGAGATGACTGGATTATTCGAACCTATAGCTATAGGCGTAATTAATTTATTTTTATTAATAAATTAGCTTATAATAAGAAGACAATAGATAGGAAGTATAGGTGGGCACCTATTAATAAGCCTGCTAAAGGAATGTTGGAATTAAAGAGATTTAAAAGATAGAGCTTACTGCTAGCGTATACCTAGTAGGGCTATATACCTAGTTAGTTAATACACCAAGGCTCTATTAATGGGTTGATGTTTATTTAATAGATTAAAAATAAGGTTCTTACTTATATGCAGCCTTATCTATAGCCTTAATTAGTTCTAGTAATAGATAATACGTTAATCCATCGCAATAAGGTACGTGGTAACTATAAAGGATAGGCGCGTTAACGCTGCTGCTTACTTAAACCTAGGAAGTTTAACGCCTTTATAATACTACTGGTGTTAAACTTAAATATCTTCCTCCTTACTTACCCGATTTTAATCTAATTAAGGCTTCTTTTTATAACCTAAAGCAGTAGCTGCGTACTTATTAATTTAAAGCTAAACTATAGAATAACTTTAGTAACTTTTTAAACCATGCGGTAGAGCAATAAGGATTTAATAAAAGGGTAAAAGGCTATTTCTTATAGGTAGGAATTAAGCAGTAAATAGAGGGGAGGATAAGGTCTATTGTTATATAGAGCGCCTACTAATTAAGACGTTAAGTAAGGCCTCTACTGCAGCACTATTATATTACTAATCTATTCTAAAGTCCTCTAAGTTACCTACTATGCGATTAATGAGCCCGTACGTTAAACTAACCCTATACAGCTTTATATGGCCTATATTATTATTAAGTAGTGCGTACTTAAGCATCTTAAAGGTGTAGTACTTGTTAACTAAAATTAACTCCGCTTTAGTAAAGGCGTGGACAAAAGCTAGATAATGGCTTTATAGCTATTTAATAAAGGCGCTAAGCTTACTATCTAATTGTTTAATATCGCTGCGGGCGGGGCTGCTAGGTAGTAGGCTAGTAGAAGGCGTATTTAAGAGTAAATAGTAAGGACCGGTAGGCGTTTTAGAGGATAGAGTAGAATCGGATAAAGCGCTCTATAAAGAAGGCACTAAAGAAGGTCTTATATTTAGTATAGGATCTACTATAAAACAACTATTAGCGATGGTTAATAATATAGAAGAAGGTAGTACTGCTTATATAGCGCTTTATAACTATTATAGCGTCTGCTAGTTCTATAGCTAGTTCTACTACTATATTTAGCTCTACTACTATATCTAGTTTATTAAAAGCGTTAATGCCGTTAGTAATAGATTTTGTTAAATAGGATTGGCTAGTAACTGTATAACTATAGTATAAGCCTCTCGTCGCTGCCGTTGTGTTACGGCACTGGCAGAACTTGGCAGAACTACGCACCGGCAAGTTGCCACAGATTGCCGCATATTGCGGTCACGTGACGCGAAGATCGTATATAGCTTCAAGCGGCGCTCCCCTTCTTCTCCTTTCCTTTCTTTAGCTTTAGATTCTCGTTTATAGACAATCCAATTATACAGGCTTGCGCGACCATTTTGCCGTACTTATATCTCAATTAACTAAGTCATTAACATTATCTAAAGCTCACTCTACTCTTTCTTCCTAAGAAGGAACTTAAATATATCTACGAGAACACAGAATAGGACCCTAAGGACATCACTAGGACTACAAGGACAGGACCCAAAAGAAAAGAACAAAACCCTAAGGAAAGGACCTACAAGACACGCACAGACCAGAACCCCTAAAGAAATTACCTAGAATTACTTAACACCCCTACTACTATACCACGAACTATAGTAGCAGGTAAAGTAGCTATAGGACCCTTAAATACTTTAGATAAAGAAATAATTAATGTTTTAACCCCCTAGGCGGAGCTTACGGCTACCAATGCCAAAATTAAACAATTGCGAGAGCTACTTAAAGCTAGAGATACCCCTATATCTAATAATAAGTTATTATTAGACAACTAAAGACTTACTATAGTCCTTTAGGCCCTATCCTAGCGCCTTAATAGATCTACTAAGGCCTATATAGCACCGAAGCGGTTAGTAAAGGTCGCGGACCCCCTACTACTTATAGATAGAACCGACCCTATATTTAATAATTAGAAGCTCCAATTACGGGATAAGCTTAAAGTTAATGTAGACTACTTCCCTAACGCCAAGCCAGAATAGCCTATGTCTTCGGCCGTACTAGCGGAGACGCCTAGACGCATTTACGCCCGTAATATACTAAAGACTTAGCAGACCCCTTTATCTCTAAAGAAGAAATAATTAAATACTTATCTTCTATTTATAAGGACCCTTTTAAAGTATAAAACGCCCGCCTTAGCTATAAAAGCCTAAATATAAAAATAACAGAGACCTTTTTAGCCTTCTAAACCTGCTTTTTATACCTAGCCGGACAGGCCTAGATCCCCTAGAAAGACCTACTACTAAACCTCTTTAATAAGCTTACCCTAGACCTATAGCGGGCCATATTACTAGCTTATACTACGGCACAGACGTTAAAGGAATTTATGGACTATTACCTAGCTATTAACTAAGGCCTCTATTAAATTAAGGCACGCGCTAACTAGCTAAAAACTAGAAACCTTATAAACTAGGCCGTAAGTACTACAAGTACGGCCCGTAGTACCCCGGTATAATTAGTAACTCCTACAGCTAACCTAGTAGCTAGCCGCGCAGCTACCCCTACTGCGGGCCCGGTATATACCCGGCCTATATATAGGCCCTTAGCGATTAAGGAGCTTGCTTCTTATATGGTTAAATAGGCCACCCTATAAGGAACTGCCTAATAAAGGCAAGGATAAACGAGGTCCTATTAATTTAGAAGGACAGTATAAAGCTAGAAAAAGAGAAACCCTAGAGAAAGACTCCTCTCTAGGGTTAAAAGGGATTAATATATTATATATCAATCTAGGTTGGCTAGTTAGTAGAAAAAGCTACACTATTCCTTATACTTTATTTCGCAATAGATATTAAGTTTTAACCTCTACTTTAGCTGACTTAGGAGTAAATGCCTTTACCTTAATTAATATAAAGTGCGCTGCAAAACTAGCTAACTTTTTAAATATACCCCTTAAAGAACTACCTAAACTAATCCCTATTNGCGGTTATAACNGACNNATAGGGCNACCTATTANAACTATCTTNCGGATCNACCTCNNNNTTAANNGACGAAGNTAGTATAATATCCCCTTTCTTATTACGGACTTAGGAAGCCACGATATAATCTTAAGAAAAAAATAGCTAGCCTATTTAGGCTTACAGCTTAAAGTACAAAGTAGACAGCTTATCTAGCCTAAAACTCTACCCCTAACCCTTTCCTTTATAAAAGAAATCAGCATTATAATAGAAAACCTTATATAGCCCTAGATTAATACCATTTACTAGGCCAATGCTATGCGCAGAGACCAGGCCTTTAAGAAGGACGTATAGCTTAACCCGTAACGGATCCGTATACTACGCCGCCCCTAAACTACCTATATTACGCCACCCGTACTAAAGACCTAGGAAGTTAGTAGTAACCTAGCTAAGTTCCCTATAGAGAACCCTATAAAGCTATAAAGGAAAGCTAGGGATATTAGACGCCATACTAAACTAATAGATAGGAAGGACAACTTACGGAAAATAGAATATAAGCTAAGGAAGACTATAAACCCTATACCCCAAACTACGGCCTAATAAACGCCAAAGAAACCTACGGACCTCCTACCAGTTAATGTCTACTATATTGGCGCTATAGGATTCTACTAGAACCTAGTTCAGCCTAATACCGTTGCCTTTATAACTAGCCTATATAAAATTAACCAAATAATTAAGGAAAAGGAAAGTAAGCTTAGTAGATAGAAAAGCGGGCTTATAGATAAAAAACTAGTAGAGTAAAAACTGCCTAATCAACACCAAAAATTCAAGAACGTATTCTCTAAGGTAGCGTCTAATATACTTCCACCCTACCAACCATATAACTACAAGATTAAGATTAAGCAAGACAAGGGAAGTACCCTTAGCTTTAGCCCTCTCTACCTATAGTCTATTGCCGAATTATAGGCTATAAAGCAGTACCTTATTAATAACCTAAATAAGGGCTTTATTAAGCCTAGCTAAGCCCCTTTTAACTTACCTATTCTCTTTATTAAAAAGCTAAATAGAGGACTACGCTTCTGCATTAACTACCATAAGCTAAATAATATAACCCGCAAGGACCGCTACCCACTGCCCTTACTTAATAAGACTCTTACCGAAATAAGTAGAGCTAAGGTTTTTATAAAGCTTAATATTCGCCAGGCCTTTTACTAAATTAGGATAGACCCTAGGTCTAAGGATTTTACTACATTCTAAACCCATTACAGGACGTATAAATATAAGGTACTTCCTTTTAGACTAACCAACAGACTAGCTACGTACTAGCGGTATATAAATAATATACTCTTTAACTACCTTAATAACTTCTATACGGCCTATCTAGATAATATTATAATCTATTTAGAAAATAAACTAGAATATAAGGAGTACATTTATAAAGTCCTATAACGGCTCCGTGAAGCTAGCCTCCAGGCTAATATTAAGAAGTCGGAATTTAGTGTTAAGCGTATAAAGTACCTAGGTTTTATTATTAGCACAGACGGAATTAAGGCCGACCTAGAGAAAACGACCGTAATTAACTAGTAGACGCCCCCTCGGACCATAAAGGGGGTATAATTATTTTTAGGTTTCTATAACTTCTACTAACGCTTTATTAAGAACTACAGCAGGATCGCCTAGCCTCTTAACCGCCTTACTAGGAAAGACCAGCCCTTTTACTTTAACGCCATATATATGTAGGCCTTTAATAAGCTTAAAAAACGGCTAGTATTGGCCCCCCTACTTACCCACTTTAACCTAGAATAGCCCTCGATGCTAAAAACTGATGCCTTAGACGGCGTAATAGCTAGTGTTTTTTTCTAGAAGCAACTGGACGGAGAATAGCACCCTATTATATACTATTTAAAGACTATAATAAATACTAAACTAAACTACCACATCTATAATAAAGAAATGCTGGCTATTATCTCTAGCTTTTAGCACTGGCGTATACAGCTAGAGAGGACCCCTAAACCTATTAAAGTAGTATTAGATTATAAGGCCCTAGAATACTTTATAATAACTAAGGCCCTTACAGCCCAGTAGGCACGCTAGGCGGACGTCCTATCTTAGTTTAACTTCTTAATTATATATAGACTAGGCGCTACAAACCGTGCGGATACTTTTACTAGGCGCGAATAAGACCTAAGTAACCATACGGCTATAAAAATCTTATTACGGACCCAGACGCTACTACAACCAGAGCACCTTAACCCCTAGATATAGGTAGAACTAAGTACAGACCCCTTAGGCGCCGAGATATATCCTATTAACCCTTTAGGACTTAACTTAATTAACAAATTACTGTAGATAAACCGTACGGCCCCTTCTCTATAGGAGTACCGTAAAAAGGCAAAGAATGTTACCAGCCTATGGTCCCTTAAAAATGGATTACTTAAGCATTAGGAACGGCTAGTAGTAGTAGAGAAATAGAACTTATAGACTCGGCTTATTACTAAAGCATATACCTAGGTCTCTACGGCCTACCCTAGAAAGAATAAGACCCGCAGGATTATTAGCGACCGCTATTACTGGCCCGGAATAGTTATAGATATCAACCACTATATACAGAACTACAACAACTGCTATAGGTCTACAATTCCACAAGATAAAACCCTAGGACTATTAAAACCCCTCTTAATACCCGACCGCCCCTAGTAATATATCTCTATAGACTTTTATAAGCTACCTCCAGACCGTGACGGATATAATATAGTTATGATCCTAGTTAACTACTTTAGCAAGCGCCCGTTCTTAATTCCCTATTATAAAAATATTAATACTAAAGAGGCAGCCTAACTATATATCCACTACGTCTACTAAATTTACGGACTATTAGACACTATTATATCTAACTACGGGCCGTAGTTTATATTAGCCTTTTAAAATAAGTTTACCTAGATCCTAGGCATTAAGCTAAAGCTTTCTACGGTATATTACCCCTAGACAGACGGTTAAACAGAGATTGTAAATTAATACTTAGACTAGAGACTCTGGCCTTTTATTAACTACTTCTAGGATAACTAGGCCAAACTATTGCCCTTAATAGACTACGCCCAAGCGACTCTACCCCATAACTTTACTGGATTTGCCCCTATTTAACTAAAAATAGGTTACCTACCCCGCACAAGCTTTAACTGGGAAAGACTAAAAGGGCCCCAAACTATACGCAAAAAACTATCTTATAAGGAAGCCTAGCAGTACGCTAAGCACTTAAAAGAAGTCTAGAAAGTAGTCCATATAAACCTAAAAAAGGCCTAGAAATTAATAAAATAGCAGGCAAATAAGTATAGGCGCGAGCCTAACTTTACTATAGGTGATATAGTCTAAGTTATAATAAAGAACTAGAAGATAGAACGGCCTAGCCGTAAGCTAGACTATAAGATAGCAGGACCGTATAAGATTTTTAATAAAGTAGGCAATTTATATAAGGTTAAGCTCCTAGACTTAATTAAAGTCCACCCTATTTTCTTACTAGATAAGCTATAGAAAGCTATAAATAACCTACTGCCCAGACAAAAGAATGAACCTCCCCTACTAATTTAAGTTAACGATAATAATAAATAGGAAATTAAAGAAATACTAGCCTATAAATTTGTAAAGGGAACGTTAAAGTATTATATTAGTTAGAAAGGATATAACCTAGACCCTACTTAGTACCCTATATAGAACTTTATAGGTAGCCCCTATAAGCTTTAAAAGTTTTATAGCCGTTACCCTAATAGACCTAAACTGCTAAAGTACCTAGATAAGTGGATAGAGTGCTAGTATAATAAAGACAATAAGCTACCAGAAGAACATAAGGATAAAAACACCCTAGAAATTTCTTAGTTACGTAAGGTGTTAAGATATTTAGGAACTTTAACTGGCGGTCGAAGTTATCTAATTAGTTAGATTCTCTTGCCAAGACTTTTAGCGGCAAAGCCTAAGGGCAGGCTTTTTTGGAGGGGGGGGTAATGTTACGGCACTGGCAGAACTTAGCAGAACTACGCACCGGCAAGTTGCCACAGATTGCCGTATATTGCGGTCACGTGACGCGAAGATCGTATATAGCTTTGAGCGGCGCTCCCCTTCTTCTCCTTTCCTTTCTTTAGCTTTAGATTCTCGTTTATAGACAATCCAATCGTACAGACTTGCGCGACCATTTTGCCGTACTTATGTCTCGATTGACTGAGTCGCTAACACGTTGTTAGGGGGGAGAGCTTAATTTGTCTATACTATAAGAGTTACCTTAATGGTGCTTATAGCTACCCAAAGACGCCTTTATATATTTTCTATCCTCCTTATCCTGCAGGTGCTTACTATACTTAATCTTTAATAGCAAGGATAGATCTAGTATATTAACCATAGCTTTCTTCTATTCTATTGCCTCCGACTAGCGCGTTAAGTAGTAAGGTAGTATCGGGTAGTGCTTTAAGTCAAATTTAAGATAGTATATAGTGCCGTGCTTTTTGTTCTTATAGTGCTATTAAAGGCAGCGATAGCGTTTAAGCAGCGTATATAGATACTTACTTTTAACTTCTGCACGTTTACGCCGTTTAGCAGCCTCTTTCTACATTTTAGTGGTAGTTAACGCCTTCTTTTTACCAGTAGCTTCCTCCACTATACCTTCGTGATCCTCGCTAGAGGACTCTACCTTCTTATTAGCTGCTACTTTAATTGGAATACCTCTTGCTTAAAGCGCCGTATTAATAGCCGCAGTAAAATTAGCGTCTCTAGCATTAGTAGACGCGTTAATAGGTGCAGTAGCGGCCTTATATTTAACTGTAAGATTAACCCTCCATGCCCTCCTTACGTACTTTAACTGTGCCTTTATTATTCCCTCTACTTCGCGCCATTTATCTACATTGTTTACCTCTTTAGGTATTATAAGATCCTTTGGATTTAATAACGTAATAATGGCAGTTAATTAATTAAGCTAGAAAGAACAAAGACCGTAATATTTATTAGCTTAATATATATTTTAGGCAACAAACTCTTAGTATTTAAAGGCTCCGAATGGGATGGCTAGAACGTTACTAAATATCTTTATAGCATTGGCGCATATAATAATATTTAGAAGAAAGGTTTAAAGATCTTTAGGCTGTTCTACAGTAGAAGGCATTAGTATAGGTATAGGTTCGACAGTAAGGTCTACCTCTTTAGGCGCTTTAGAAGCGTTCTTTGTAGTATTCTTAGGTGCTTTGGCTCTCCTCCTGTGCGTTATAGCGCTAACTAAAATAGGAAATAATATAGGCTTTAAATGGCTTCAAAAAATAGGCGATAGCGATATATTAGTATGGAGGATGGGTGGTGGCATGCGCGAGTATAGAAAAAGGGTTTAAACAGGTGAGGATTCGGCAAATTTCTGTTTTTGATCATGGTTTCTGACATTTGATCGTCCTTTTCCGAAGCGACTGTAGAGGCTGCCGATGGGTGCCGACATTCAAGCGACGTCTCGACTCGTGCGACTTGCAAAAATCAAAAGGGTATTCCTACACTAAGGACCAACGCTTTTATATCAACCGACTACCTAGGCAAGAAAGCAGTCATAACTTCAGTTGGAGCAAGTCGTCCTACTTGCTACATTGCTGTCGGCTACACCCGCACTTTAATTCGATTTACTACTTTTTCAATCTTAATATACATGGGACGTGCGAAATGTGACTAACAGTTAGCTTGCTTCTCTTCTAGTGCTACCAGTGTGCTTGTCGGAAAAATGGTGTCCTTGTGCAGACATATTTGAGAGACCACCTCATTTCGCTTGTACCCCGCAGTTCATAGCGATGCGAGGGATGCCGTCTGTGTTGGATTGACTGTACAGCTCGGTGCGGTCTCACTGGGCTCAATTGTCGGCTGCTTTCTCTCCCCATTCACTATTTCTGCTTTAACAAGTACTGGTATTGCGCCTCCTGTCTCTAACCCGAATTTCCTGTGGCTCAATGCCTCAAGCAGACTACCAATGGCCCCCGAATGGCTTGTGAAGGAAATGAATGTATTCTCGTCATTCGCGAATATATCGTCGAGTAATTCAGTCATCCGAACTTTGCGTGCAGATCGGGGCTCGCGGTAATCCTCTGTCCAGAGAGGATCCATCTCAGCAAAATCAGCCTCCAAGGTATAGGAAGGAAACATTTCGCGAATATAACTGGCGGGCCGTCGCCGATCGCAAGTGTGGACGCCGATGGCTTCGCGGAGGAGCTGGTTGCTACCATTAGCTGATCCATAGCACTACCATGGGCAAACATTGATTTATGAAAATAATGCGCTTACCTCCTTCACAACCGGCTTGAACGTCGCTATTCCTAGCTTTCCGAACGTGATCTCCGCCGTTTGAATCGCCCTTGTTAATGGACTCACATAGTAACTCTCGGGTGGTGGAATGCCTCCTCCTTGCTCTGGCAAATGAGTCCTCCAGAATTCGCATACCTCCTCCGCTTGTTTCTTTCCAACATCTGTCAACGCCGCGTCATCCCATACAATGCCATCTGCGCCATCGAGTTTCGACCAGTAGCACTAATTGTCGTCAAAACGGCCCAAATGATATCGAAGTAAATTTTTTTTATAGAATTGCCTAAAGCTCTGATTGTGGGGAAGTAGGGAAATGAGAAATTCTTAAGAAACCTACGTCCCACGCCGGCGTCCCATACTTTGTCTCGGCAACATTGTGCCAACCTTGCCCATGGCGGCCCATGAACAACACCTTGTATTGGACATTACCTGCACTTTTTGTGTTGAGAAGTTCCACATGATTTGCAAACCGCTGCCACTGTGTTTTGGCCTGGGTGGGATCGAGGGAGCTGTCCGTTTCATAGCTCCGGTTGATGAGCCCGAAGTTAGACGTTTTCTATGTGCGCTGTGAGTAGGATAATACGATTATGTGGAAACTCAGGAAAAGACCCACAAAATTAAACTTTGACGAATCTGTCTTATCGTCGTCTTGAAGGAAGTATCCTTTGACGGTTTCGTATTTTATATAAGTTTCTTGCGACGCATTTGGCGTGCGGTGTGTCGTTTCGCCGCCCATCATCATAAAAAGCCCGATGACTGTGCAAAGGAATAGGATAGGACTGCGAAAAAATCGAACGATTTCAAGTCAGCAAAACTTATGAGAAGGAAGCAGTCATAGCGAATAATAACTAGCGACATATATAGAAAAGCATACATCGCTACAGAGATCCCGTAGAACTGCGGATGAAGGGTTCTAAACTTCAAAGGCATAGCAGTTTGATCTATATCAAGAATACAAGCGAAGGAGGTTGCCCTTCGTACATATTTGCAGCGTGCTGTTACCAGATGTTGACCAGAGAACATTAACTGCGAAAGCGAATTAGCGTGGTGGGGCAAATGAGACCAATAAGACCAAATCACCCAACGTCACAGTTCAGTCGGAAGAGCCGTTGAAGCGATTCGTACTCTCAGCTGTATTCTATTTGGATTACAAGCTCACGTAGTCTCCCCATGGACAACCATGTGAAGACGATGCGACCGTCCGCCAACCAAGCTAACCACCAACGCCATTACATGCTTCATGAAGTTTGAACTTTTATAGATTCGCCTGCTCCCTCTCGACCTCGTACATGAAATCGAAATACGGCTTGTCGAAATGATGCACTCGCACGTAACCGTCCTCTCCGCCACTGCAGTATCCAGCGCCTTTAGGGTGCACGGCAACGTAGTTTAGCGGTCCGAAATGCCCCCTGACTCTGCCAATCTCCTCCATGAATATCTTGTGGTAGAATCGAGCCTCGAATTTACCTTGGCGTGCGCTTGTTGTTGTGACGTCCATGGCAGCCTGGCCGCCTCCAAGAATGACATAGTCCTTGACAGGTGTAATAGCCGCGCTGTTGAGGGGAGTGTCAGTGGCGTACGATTTCAGAACTTCCAGATCATTGGTGGTTATTAGCTATGAAACCTGTCAGCAAAGTTCGCACGCTTCACCTGGAGATACTCACTTTCGCAGTTTTATCTTTTGATGCGGTGATGAAGTATGTTCGATCCGGCGCCCACTGGAGATCCGTTACTTGCATATCATCTTCATGCGCAGAAATATTGAGGAGCAGTTCTCCTGTCTTCGCATCGTACTGCGAAACAGTTCCGTCCTCGTGCCCAGCAATGATGAACCTCGAGAAATAGCTGAATCCCGCAACAGTCGCCTTGCTCTCGTCACACACTATCCTCAAATTCTGCTCGTTCGTTTGCTCGGCGTCGACATCCGGATCGATCTCGTAGACGACGATTGTGCTGAGATGGCCCGACCGCTTTTCCGTCACACCTAGCAATTGCCGGCCGTCTGGCGAGAACTCGACGCGCTTGATACTTGTCGCGAAATCCCATGTCTTCAGAAGTTTTCCAGTCTTTACCTCCCACAGCCGCATAGTATTATCCGCACCACCGGTCGCAAGGAGCGTAGAGGTAGGGTCGACATCCACCGTCCATAGGGCGCCTTGGTGTCCATGGTAAGTGCCTAACCGCTCGCCGTTGTGTGAGAACCAGGCGCCAACGACGTGATCTTTGGAAACGGAGAAAATTATATCGCCATCAGAGTTGTATCTTACCGTCAGTTAGCACGTTTCCAAGAAGGCATAAGGGATTGGGTGGAACGTACTTAACTTGAGTCAAAGCCCGTTCCTGGAGGCCGAATTCAAATTAGCATGTCGCATCTTGTGAGCGTAAGTGAGAGTACTGACATGGCCAGACAGCAAAATGGGCCTCATATTGGGCAAAATGTAGGAGGGATGCCTTTCTAATAGACACAAAGAACGGTCAAGTTTCGTAGTGTTGCTGTGGTGGTGTATGCTAAAAGTTCGGCGGCGATATCGATATGCAGCCTTTGGAGTTGCGAAGTGGGATTTCAAGGTTGGTCTAGCCGAATCAGTTACAGTACTGTATTAGCGCAAGCTCCGCAGGCTCGGTTGCAATAACTCAGAGACCTTAGACTTGCACCGCAACCTCGAAGAGTTTTGGGGCTGTTGAGAGAAAGCTTCCTATTTGACTTGAGAAATAATCGAATGCGCCAGTGACAACATCATATTTTCGAGGGAGTGAGACATGTTTCTTGCTTTGCAAGGCAATTACCGACCTATGATTAAGCGTGATCGATCTTTTGGAGTCTGCTTGTTCCTTATTGTTTTTCATGTGCGTGTACAAGATCACCGAGGGGGACCGTTGCAATCAGTGTTCAGTGCAAGTTTAATTTCAGTGGCGCCAGTAGAGCTAGATGTGTTCTCTCAGCTTTATTTTCAAGTTCATCTTAATCCATCTCTAGATTCTTTAACTTTCAGATAGAAATTTTATTAGACTCATGAGATATCCAATAGCGAAGTTTCAAATGCATGCATCTTCAAAGCGGGTTGAGATTTGAATGGTGAATGATATCAGTCGTTATTTCTTCACTAAGGTTACCAAATCCACATCCTTCGTCTCCTCCCGACCGTTTAATCCAATTTAGGCATCTTCCCGTGTCCCTTCCTGATCGCCCTAAGAATATCTTCGAATATCAAACTGAACATAATGCAGCCGATGGAAAAGGATGAATATTGTTTTGCCTACAGCTGCAATGGTACCTATTTATATTGCACTCCAAAGGGTTATGCTAGGTGAGGCATGATACCACTTTTTGGATTTCATAACATGCTGTGCAGTATTACCGTTTGACCCACCGTACTTTCTATATTCAGCTTATTAACGATCAACCAGTAACTCGCTCCCGTGCGAGATTGGCACGCTCATCAACCGAGATCTGATTCAAAAGATCAAGTGGGCTTCATTCGGCCAAAGCAGCAAGTCGTATTTCATACTGTACCAGAGGGATGGTCGCTATTACTCAAGTAGCCTGCACCTTTCTCGTATGTCTAAAATTTGACTGATGATGAAGCAGCTTGGGGGGCCGATGTGCCACAAAACTTAAACAATTGGCTGATGGAACATCGGAAATTATCTGAACGAGAACCTTTCTTACACTGCGATGGGTCTATAAAGGTTGTGCTGGGCGCAACTGGAAGCTATGTGGCATGGAGCAGCAGAGCCATCACTGGTCAAGGTATCCCCACAAGTCTTCAACAACTCCTGCAGTCTTGGTGGGGTGACAATGGATGGATAAGAGGACCGCCACAGCTCATAACATTCGGAGCAGACGGTTCCTATTTTGTAGTTTCGGGCTCTGAGGGACAAGGTCCTGCTACATACGCATGGAACTGGGGAAACCAATCCCAAATGCTTCAGAACGCCTGGCAGTTTCTCTGGCGAGACCCGCTCTTCCAACCTGATAAATTGGCGGTAAGAAAGAATTGGTTTCTGCGTGCGCAGTGATGTCTTAGACTCTCAAATTCCTTTCGAGACGTTGAAACGGGGCAAAGGCGAGTAACCAAGCTAACATAGACCTAGCATGTCTCGTTCGATCCGCACAACAAGGGACGATATGTTATGGTAGAAAAGTGCCAAGATGGTTCATCTCGCCCGTCTGTGCGCTTTAGTCAATCCGTCGATTCAGGTGAACATGAACTTATCGGTCTCTTAAGAGGCAGCACGGGTCCATCTTTTACTAAAATACCGAATCCAAATTCCACCAAAGCCGTGAACAAGCCGGCCAGAGCCAAATACGGTGGCACGGCTACAAAAGATAAGAGAGAGTTGCCGTTACGGAAGGGCGAATACCTAACGATCATCTCCGAAGTGAGCGAATTCTGGTATATTGTACGGAATAAGGAAGACAAGCAGGGATGGGTGCATAGCACTTGGGTTACTCTTCTCGAAGAAGAACCACAAGGCCCAGTGGAGCTGTATTCAGCATGGAAAGCTAGGTGTGATGCCGCATTTGCCAAGGGAGGTCTGACAACTTTCCCTGAGTTGCCAACGTCGATTCGCTCCTGTAAGGCTGTCTCATGCGCAAATCTCAAAACACAGCTAGGGAATCTTGGAGTTTGCCAACACGATGTTGCATCGCTCCTTCGAGGCTCCGGGAAGTACTCTTACAAGTTCCTCAAGACGGAGCGTAATTCATGGCATCCAGATAAGTTTGGCCAACAATGTGCGCCCCGAAATAGGGAGGAGCTTAAGAAGAAAAGCGAGCAGCTGTTCATCATATATGGTCTTCTAATGGAAATTGAAGCAAAGAAGAATATATAGGCTCGGGAAATCATAAGGTGGAGACCAGAGGGTGATGGGACCCATCGAGTTTTCTTCTTTGACCGCAATGGAGCAGAATTAAGCAGAATAATTGATTCAGAAGGGGTGTACGCGCACATAATTCCGACGACTACCACAGTTAGAGTACCGGCATTAATAGTAGTCGGAGACAATTGTTGGCGGCGCCATGAAGAATTTGCCGGCAGTTGAGAAAAAGTAAATCAGGATAACTTACGCAATAGAAGAGTAAACAGCTCGTGATTCTCGAAAAACAAAAATGCTCATAGAGCCCTTCATTCTTCATTCAATAATCCAATACAGTCGTTCAACACAGCTGGCTTGGCCCCCATAATGATGATCCTGATATGCAGGTCCAAAGCTGCCCTTTACCCACCGGGCCCTCGCCGGCTACCGCCATTTGCTGTGCCGCATCAACGACGGACATTTGTACCGCCTTTCCACGCAACACTCTGCAGAAAAAACCCTCATCTCGGACGCCACTTCTCCAGCAGCCCGCTCAGGATGACGGCCACTAAGATTGACGGCACCGCCATTGCGAAGAGCATACGGGAGAGGCTTGGTGCCGAGATCAAGAAAAAGCAAGAGAGTAACCCAAGGTATAAACCCTCACTAAAGATCGTGCAAGGTACTACCAGTAGCATATCCTATTAGCTGATACATGTTTGCTGAGAACCTCAACTAGTTGGTGACCGTTCAGACTCAAGTAATCCTAATGCCCATCTCCATGATTAAGGTGTGAGTTTGCATATTGACATTCTCAAGGTACCTATGTGCGCATGAAACTGAAGGCTGCCGAAGAGGTAGACCACCGGTGCCCATTTACATATTAGATCCTATGCTGACTATTTATTCTACAGGCCAACATTGACTGCGAACGCGTCCACTTATCTGAAGACATCTCTGAAGCTGAACTTCTCCAATGCATCACACGATTCAACAACGATCCGGCTATCCACGGCATCCTCGTCCAGCTGCCAGTCCCAAAACACATCTCCGAACATGCCATAACCTCTGCTGTTGCGGATGAGAAGGACGTCGATGGGTTTGGAGTTGCGAATATTGGAGAGTTAGTGAAGCGGGGTGGTCACCCTCTCTTCACACCGTGCACGCCTAAGGGTGTGATGGTACTTCTAGAGGAAAGTGGTGTTGATTTGAAGGGAAAGAATGCTGTGGTAATTGGCAGGAGTGATATAGTGGGAAGTCCAGTCAGCTATCTCCTGAAGAATGCAGACGCTACGGTGACGGTCTGCCACTCCAAAACACAAAACCTGCCAGAGGTCGTGAAGCAGGCCGACGTCGTGGTTGCCGCTATTGGGCAGCCTGGCTTTGTCAAAGGAGATTGGCTGAAGCCAGGAGCTGTTGTGATTGATGTTGGCACGAACTACATCCCAGATTCAACCAAGAAGAGCGGACAGCGGGTCGTTGGAGATGTCGAATTCGATTCTGCCGTCGAAGTTGCATCACAGATCACCCCTGTTCCTGGCGGTGTTGGGCCCATGACGGTTGCCATGCTGTTGCAGAATGTCATCAATTCCGCGGACGCATCATTCGAGCGCCAAAAGCAACGCTCTGTCTCACCACTACCGCTAAAGCTGCAAGATCCTGTTCCTTCAGATATCGCGGTGTCACGTGCGCAGCACCCAAAGCCTATCACGAAAATTGCACAAGAAGTTGGGATTATGGGCTACGAACTTGAGCCTTATGGGGCATACAAGGCCAAGGTGGACCTTTCCCTTTTGAAGAGACTTGAGCACCGTCGCAATGGAAGATATATTTTGGTCGCTGGTATTACCCCAACGCCGCTCGGCGAAGGGAAATCGACGACAACAGTAGGTCTCACGCAAGCCCTGTCTGCTCACCTCGGTCGTATATCATTCGCGAACGTACGGCAACCAAGCCAAGGGCCTACCTTTGGTATCAAGGGTGGCGCAGCGGGTGGAGGCTACAGTCAGGTTATTCCCATGGATGAGTTCAATCTTCATCTGACGGGCGATATTCACGCTATTTCGGCTGCCAACAACTTGCTTGCTGCTGCGATCGAGACGAGGATGTTTCATGAGAACACTCAAACCGACGCTGCTTTGTACCGACGATTGGTTCCTGTCAAGAAAGGGAAGAGAGAATTCGTAAAAGTGATGTTCCGACGACTGAATAAACTCGGAATAGATAAGACAAATCCCGATGACCTATCACAGGACGAGATTCACCGATTTGCTAGATTAGATATTGACCCAGACACTATCACCTGGCGACGAGTGCTCGACGTGAACGACAGGCACCTACGAGGAATAACAGTTGGTCAAGCACCCACAGAAAAAGGCCAAACCCGCCAGACAGCCTTCGACATCGCGGTTGCTAGCGAATGCATGGCAGTACTTGCCCTTAGCAATGACCTCGCAGATCTTCGTGAGCGCCTTGGCAGGATGGTTGTTGCCAGCTCACGAAACGGCGATCCGGTGACTTGCGACGACATTGGCGCAGGCGGTGCTCTTACCGCACTCATGAAGGATGCTATCAAGCCTAATCTCATGCAAACACTTGAAGGCACCCCTGTCTTCGTGCATGCTGGTCCCTTTGCTAATATCAGTATTGGAGCATCATCCATTCTAGCGGATAAGTTAGCACTTAAGCTTGCAGGCACCGAGCCCGATGAAGACCACGAGGAGAAAACGGGATTCGTGGTGACAGAAGCTGGCTTCGACTTCACAATGGGTGGTGAGCGTTTCTTCAACATCAAATGCCGGTCCTCAGGCCTCGTTCCCGATACTGTTGTCATTGTCGCAACCGTCCGCGCTCTCAAGGTGCACGGAGGTGGTCCAGAAATCACCCCTGGTGCTCAATTGCAGGAGGTCTACCGGACTGAGAACATCGACCTACTTAGTAAGGGATGCGTAAACTTGAAGAAGCATATCTCAAACGCAAGGCAGTTTGGTGTCCCAGTTGTCGTAGCCATCAATCGCTTCTCAACTGATACCGATGCTGAAATTGCCATCATCAAAGAAGAGGCTCTCGCCGCAGGAGCCGAGGACGCTATCCCGGCCAACCATTGGGCAGAAGGCGGTAAGGGTGCTGTCAATCTAGCTCGCGGTGTTATTGCTGCTACGTCCAAGCCCAAGCCCGACTTTAAACTCCTCTATGAGCTTGAAGGCAGCGTGCAAGAGCGGATTGAGAAGATTGGAAAGATTATGTACGGTGCTGAGAAGGTCGAATTCTCGGAATTAGCACAGAAAAAAGTGGACACGTATGTGCGGCAAGGTTTCGGAAATCTGCCGATATGTATCGCAAAGACCCAATACTCCTTATCTCATGATCCAAGCTTGAAAGGTGCTCCAAGCGGCTTTACGGTACCGATCAGAGATGTGAGGATGGCTGCCGGGGCGGGATATTTGTGAGTGTTCTGATAGCCGCTTCTACTCGTTTCTTCGTATTTTATCTAAACCGGGGTCAACATCCCTGCAAGGTCGCAACCCTCGCTAATATTTTCACCACAGGTATGCCCTTGCGGCCGATATTCAGACCATTCCAGGCCTGCCTACTGCGCCAGGCTATCTCAATGTTGACGTAGATCCTGAGACGGGCGAGATCGACGGACTATTCTAAGACCAAACCCTTCCAGCATCTTTGCATTCGCCCATCTTCTGCTCTGCTTCATTAAAGAATATTCTCGTTCCGCATTGTCTTGGTATAACACGCATTCAACTGCTTCGTGGCTCTTCAACAGCATCGGCGATGAGCATGATACCCTGCCTCCACTGCAGGAGGGGTTTGTTTTAGGCGAGAAACGTGCCTAGTATAGCCCAGAAATATAGAGCGGTCACGAAAGGGCTCGGCTAAGCATCTGAGCTAGACTCGACTCTAAGATAGAAAAATATTGTGATGATATGGAATCTCACAACCAGAAATCAAATGATGAGCTCATCGTGGTTGGGCTTTCGCAGCCCAACATACATATTCAAAAGGAAGACTAGGACCTCGACTTCTAGTTCTTTTTGTGAGTTATGAATTGCCAGACCACACTGCGATATACTACTGCAGTCCTTGATTCACTTTCACAGTTAGTTACTAACCTAATAATCCCTTAGTGAGTCTGGGCTGCGGAGCGATGACCAATAATATATTACCTTAGCAAGCTCAGACGCATATAATCAATTAGCGGACAAATGTACAAGGGGGTAACATGAATGGGTCAGACGCCCTCCCTGCTAGTATGCTAGCAGAATAATACAGCCCAACCATTTTTCAAGGGTTCACTTATTTTGAAAATATACTAGCAGGGAGCCTGCCCCGTTCGTGGTACCCTTGTATCCCTTAGCACGGTAATTTGCGTCCTACTGGTATCGATAAGAACTAGCCAATTAGAGGAGCTGAATTTAGTGCCTGTACTCAGGAATTTGCAGCTTTATGCACGGACCACTTGCTCGTAGGACGCGCGCTAAGGGATAAGCGACTTAGCGAGCCGTGACAGCTTAAAATAATTATAAAAGCTAAATCTATTAGTAATAAACTTATTATAATATTATATAAGTCTATTCTCTTTAATAATGGATTTTTTTATTTAAAATAATTTTAACTTTAGTAAGTTATTAGTTTATTTAGATCTAATAATTATTAAATATATCCCTTGGCCCGTCAGCGTCCGACGAGAAGAAGGCCCGTGCACGAACACCAGAATCAAATATACGCGTGTATCTACATAGAATTCAATCATCAATTATACCACCACTATGCCTTCTAATCGCGCTAGAATCGACGCAGATCTTGTTCAAAAGATTCAATATAATGTCCCCCAAATAAGACAGCAAAAACGCCTCCCAAGCCCTGGCCGTTGCCTCATTTCGAACTTCTCCTTATTGACGACTGGCACAACCACGGCTCACCAAATGTTCCTTTCGGCACCGATATACACGATCCTTTTAAGTTATTCAGTCTCATCTCCACGGATGAGATTATAGATAAGCTTGTAGAGTGGACAAATAAGCATGCAGAGCTCTATCCACCAGATAAGGAGCATGCACTGAAATCAAAGGCCTCGAATATCTGAGTACGGGCTCCAAGTTTGGCTCACTTGATTGGTGAGCACGGGCCATCTTCTCGTTGGACGTAAATTGACGCGCCAAGGGATAGTTATAGAGCGATTTATTAATTTATATAGGGAAAATTATAAAAACCATTGCTCTGCTTGATAAGTCTTGCAAAATAGCCCCAGATGTTATTTTCGTCGAGGAGCCCAAATAGAGTTTAGTCAGCTCGGACCCAAAACTCCGCTCCTCTGAACTGAAATGACGTCTGAGCTTGCTGAGGTTAGACATGCTGTGCATTGCTGCTTGTACTGCCAAAGCTGCAGCAGGAAGACGGAGCATCTCCACCAATCCTAGTATTTCGTTATTATCTATCTTCATTTATACCTGCCGACAATATAAGAGTTAATAATTATCGTGGCATTGATATGGAGCGTCTTGACACTAGAAAGCATGATAGCCCTACACCGAGCACCTTCGACACCGCCCTCCGGGATTCGCGTTCCAATGAAGCTCCTATAACAGAGCCAGAGATAGTGCCTAGATTTTCAAGATTACTAGATCTGACAGATGAGCTTCTTCTCGGCATTATCGAGCAAGTCGAGAAGCCCAAGGATCTGTGCAACTTTGCGCTTACCTGCTTGCAAACCCAGGCTCTGGTTGAACCCTTTATATATCGTTCGATCCTGATACGTACTGGCGGTCAAGCGGATAATCTTGTGCGGTCCATCAAAGCACGGCCAGTTCGGGCATCTGCGATTCAAACGTTAGAAATTCGGTATATCTTTACAGCCGAGCACAACATCGAGGCCCTAGATCTAGTGCTCATGGACCTCCGTAATCTCCGCCACCTCACTATCGAATCCCCCTGCCTCAATAATGGGCCTTGGCGAAATGGGAGCCAGCCTTGGGAAAGCAAATGTAGGATAAATTACTGTACGCTCTTTGAGGCGGCTTCGTTGAAATTGCCTCCTAGTGCGCCAAGAGCTATCCCTTTACTTCAATCTAGTACGCAACCCTTCCAATGGAGACTATGTCAAATATTTAGCATGCGTCTTGATAAACGTATTAATTGGTGATCTACAGTTGTTCTTCACGCTCATGGAGACGGCGACAAATCTTTTATCCTCGGCAGAAGTGCTATAATGTTTCTGCATCCAACCGTACGAAATATCACACTCTCCTGTTCTGACATCACGGATGACCTTCTCACCTCCGAATTGTTTCGCGGCCATGAACGTTCCACGCCGTTGACTAATCTTGTTTTTGACGAATGTAACATTTCGGCTTTCGGTCTACAAGCGCTGCTTTCGTTGCCTCGTGCCCTCAAGAAGCTTACCCTTGGTGAACGGCAGTACCACTTCCACAACCCACCATGCATTCCGCTAGGAAATAACTGTGAACATTTCATGGGAGCACTTTACATGCAGCATGAGTCTCTTGAATATATCAAGCATATTGGCAGCAGAAAATGGCTCTCTGATAACCCTGATCTGAGCACAAATGTCCTGCATTACTTCGACAACCTCCGCATGCTAGAGCTAGGACCGCACTCCGTCCTCCGGAAGTGCCTTGTTGCAGATGACTTTCCCAGGGACCTGGAATCGCTGCGGCTTCTCAGCAACTACGCCCGGGGCACGATCGCTTATACTCACTTGAGTAGCCCACGAAAGGATTGGGGCAGCATTGTTGCGGCCGTGCTGAGCAAGCGCAACCAAGTGAAACATGTGGACGTCATCCTAGCGCAAGGCTTCGATATGGATTCGCTTTGCTCCCTGTGGCAGAGCGGAGAGAGGCGAGGCGACATCTATCAGGCTGCAAAGCCGTTGCGGGAGCGCGGGACGCGCTTCCAGCTGTTTGCGGAGTATTTTACCGACGGCAATGTTTTCATCCCGCCGTATCTGTATGGCGAGGATGTGCCGCAGGAACTGCTCGTCTATGATTCAGAAATCCCTTATCTGTTTGGATCTGTCAATTATGGCGAGGATGAAGCTGAGGATGGCGAGAAGCAAAGCCCGTGGGGTGGTGAACCTAAGAATGTGGAAATAGATTAGGCAAGTGAGCGAACTTGGGTTCTAAATTGCTTCATTGTCTTAATATCAGAGTTAGCCTTGGAATCCTGCTTCGTGAATACTGAAACTCCCTTCGTCACTTCGAGAAAAACTTCTAAGTAATTACGAAGGTATACCGAAACACAGCTGGGCCCCTCTTCCTTACTCTTCATTTCCATCTTGCTGGTCCTCCGTATTATCCACAAAGTCCCTGTGCTGCACCGCATCTTCCTCCAGTCACTCGCTCAGCGATGGCGTGGGCAACGGTGCCTCACTAGCATAGGCGCTCTCCACAAGCCCAGTGTCCTGAGCCCGGCCCTCCCCCGCGCCTAGCTCACGCCCAGTCTTAATCTCGAGTGGTATTTCTCCTCACCAAACTTTGAGCTATGTCCGTATATGGATTTATGCTAAGTGTTTTGATCTAGTATCTATGAAGTGTGTTAATATTGACTGTAGTGTCTAGCGCTTTGCTTCTCCCCCCTCCCCTTCTCAGCCGCTCAATTGCACCTTACCACTCCAACATTCTTGCTATGCATTTCTTGACGGTTAAGACCTGATCCTATGCCACTTCGCGCAACGAGTCGATCTGCTGCTTCATTTTACCTAGCACCCGTGCCTGCTCGTCCATTATCTCTTGTATGCTTTTAAGCCCTACGGTCATTGCTGTGGCCCGCGCGGCGTGATTTGGTGTCAAATTTTTGTAAGAGTGCACCTCACAGCGCTGTATGTGATGGCTTTGTGGAGCTGGGGGTTCTCATCTTCGAGGTTGTGGACTAGGGTGCGTCATTCTACATTTGTGAGTGCAGGGTGGCTGGCAATTTTGAGAAGGTGCTTGGGAGCACCTGAGGATCTTAGGATAGAAGAGAATGTAAAGCTTGATGGTAAATGGGGATTCTTGAAAGTGCTGATGTGGTTTGGGAGAAAAGAGGATGTCTGGTTTCTCATCATGAGAGAAAGGGTGGTGTGGGGCTATAGACCAAGCGATAATGGTAATTAAGGACAATAGAGTCAGGGATGAGTAAGAATAGCCGAAGAAGTATGTAAATAAGGCCAATAGCGATTGGGTGGTGAAGATTGGGAGGTTAAGGCTTGCCATGTGATCTGATGTCAAGGCTGGACGGCACGGCGTTGTTGTAAAAAGTATAGCGATTTGGTTAGGAGCCATCTACGTGAGATAGAAGGGTGGAGACTGTTTTACAGAAAAGATAAAGATCGGCTTGAAATTTTGCCATCTGCGCAACCCGTTTGTTGAAAAAATGTTTATGCGGAATCCGCTAAAAAGATTTTTTCCTGTATTCAAACAAGATTTAGAGATCTATAGTTCTCACCTTGATTATGCACTCATAACAGCAGTCTGTTTAGAACAGTCAAATTAGCTATGATCATTGGAAGAAGTTGCAGCAAATTGACGGTTTGAGATGCGGGGAAACTCACCCTAGCCACACTATACAACGGGGTGATGCCCGTCCAGTGCTGGAACTGTTGCTAAATTAGTGCCTCTAGTCGTGGCAAAATCATCGTGAAGGCCTCTCAAGCATACCTGGTAGATGCCCTGTCCAACCAATACCTCCAACCCATTCACTGTTTTCCATCCTGCATCTGTCGCCAACTGCATCAGCGCCGTGACCGGTGGCTTATAAGTCATCTCCAGTAGTATTCGCTGCTCGCCAAGGACCCCTCCAATATCTTCGTTAGAAGAATCACTTTCAGAGCCCTTTGCGAACAGGTTGCACAAGATCTCGCGCATGTTAGATTCGATCGGCTGGTCCGCGGGAATCGTGCCAATAGCCACGGTTGGTATCTTCTTCAACTGTTCAAGGGATTGCACGTCCGGTATAATGCGTAGGTCGTAACCCTTTGGGAACGACTCGATAAGCGCCTCTAGCTTCTTTGATGAACGTCCTACGATATAGATCGGTGAATACTGCATCGCATTGAGAGCGTAGATGGCCGCACGCGCAGTGCCGCCACCTCCGATCACGAGGCCGCTCTGAGCTCCAGCGCTTCCTTGGGCACCAGCATTGCGGAGCACTAGAACCATGCCTTGCCAATCAGTGTTGCGGCCAACCAGGCGGACCCCTTCTTTCCCAGAAGCATCGGTCACGGTCTCTGGAACGATGGTATTCATAGCACCGATAACATCGACTTCTCCGTCGAAGCTGTCCATAAAAGGTCGGATATCTTGCTTTAGAGGCATGGTGACTGAGGCGCCCCCGAAGTCGGGGGATCGGATTATGTCTTTCACGTCATGGACGTCTGCAGTCTCGAATATGCTGTAGGTATGCGGCAGACCTATCTCGCGGAAGAGAGTGTTGTGCATGGGTGGAGACCGAGAGAGGGTAACGGGATGCCCGAAGATGTAAAACATTTTGGGTTCGATCTCTCCGATAAGAGAAAGACCGCGGCGAATATCTGCTGCGGAGAGCTGGCCTGGAGCCGTGGCTGAGGGCAGTTTAGGGTGTGCGACAGGGGTCATGAAATTGTTGGTAATTCTACTAAGCTTGCCGTGGGTGCCCATGTTTATGGCAATTATCGGCACAGGGTGAGAGCTTTCTGCCCAAGCCTTGAATTCCGCAAGCGCAAAGTTATCCTGTATGTTTCGCGCTACGCCCACTAGCTTAATGACATCGCCGTTTTGCAATGCTTTGTTGTAGAAAGGGATCCATGACCCGTTGCTCCACGACAGCTTGCCCTGAGGGTCATGATGAGAAGCGATGATATTGGAGAAGCCTCTGTTTTCTGTGATTTCACGGATAATAAGGTCAGGCATCGTCATTTCCAAGTCTACAAAGTCACACCCTAGCCGTATGGCAGTCTTGTAGAGTTGGAGAGCGTCGTCATAGGCATCATCAGGAAACTTTCCACCCTGAGCTTTTGTTCGCAGAGTAAAAATTAGAGGGATCGTGATTGCAGATCGTAGCAATGCTACTTGATCCACAACGAAATCACTGGTGGGTATTCCATTTCTAGACGCAGGATCCTCTAGAAGGTCAACACGTAGTTCCACGGCATCCGACCCAACGACAATCTCCGGTAAGAGATGGACCCAGGGGAGGACTTGAGGCATGGAAAGGCAAACAAAGAAAGATTGCTTCTTGCTCTTCATAAAACTGACTGCAGACCCTTTGCCTGAGATCAGCGAGAGGAAGCGGGAAAAGTCTTCTAACGTGTTGGCTAGACCAGCAGAATCAACTGTTTGGCTGTGGAAGTGGAAATTGCTGCACTCCTCGTACCAAGGTTTGCGACGAAGCCAGACTCCCATCATGTCTTCGACGTAGGCTGGCCGAGTCTTGTCAATGTTGAGGAACTCCACGACCCTTGAAATGTCTCTTGTTACCAATAGCACGATGCCTCCGTCCCTTTGATAGCTCGAAAGTAGTTTTCGGGCCTCAGGCATCTCAACTACTCCGCCTCCACAGGCGAGAATGTGTCCAGTGGGTCGCTCTTTAAATGTCCTCGCGAGGAGTTTTAATTCTTCATCTCTGAAGCCTTCCCAGCCCCGCTCCTTAATTAATTGCGGGATCGTTATGCCAACATGCTCTTCCAAAGCCGTGTCAAGGTCCAGGAGTGGCCAACCCAGGATGCGTGCTGCCCAGCCACCGGTGGTTGTTTTTCCAGCGCCCCTCATCCCGATAATGAATATCGACCTTTCGTGAGTAGCTGTTCCATTCACAATCTCTCCTCGCGATGGAGGCTCAACACCCTCTAGTTTCACATTGAATAACTGTGAGAGGTTATCCCAGAAGCCCGGCCACGTTTTCCCTGTGCAATCTTTCTCGAGAATGATGACTGGTTGTGGTGCTACCAAAGATAGAACGCCAAAGCTCATTGCCACTCTGTGATCATCGTAGCAATGTATTCCCTCTGACGGCGCCTTCAGTTGATGGTTCCGTCCATCGACTTCAATACCATCATCTAACTCCCGACATACAACACCAAATTTGGCGAGTTGATCTTTCATCGCCGCGATCCGGTCGCACTCTTTGACACGTTGGTTGGCAATACCAACAATCCGAGTGGTAGCTGTTGAGCCATTGGAAGACGCGACCGCTGCTAGAACTGAAGCCGTCAGGAAAGCGTCCGTCATGGGTTCCATGTCCACTTCAGACAGTGCTACTAACGAGCCCCGAGGGGGACCGGTAACGGTAGTGGAAGTGTCTGTCTGTTCTACGGTGCAACCCATTGGCCTAAGAACATCAACGGCGAAATGAGCATCGCCCTGAAGTGACTTCGACCCGATGTTTGGGACCGTGCAAGTTGTTCCGGTGATCGCTGCAATGGCAAGGGGGTATGTCGCGGAGCTCGCATCACTCTCAACTTCATACTTGGCGGGGCTCGTATATGGTTGGTTGGGAATGTGGTAGGTGTTTGGCTCAGACTGAGACTTCTGGATTTGTACGCCGAACTTGGCCATCATAGCGATCGTCATATCAATATATGGCTGAGATATTGGTTTTCCACCGACCAGACGGAGAGTAACCGGTTTCTTGGCATATGGTGCGCACATTAACAGAGACGATACATATTGGGAGGAAACAGTTGCTGCGAGTTTGATCTCTCCGGTGAATCTATTCTCGGAATCCCCTCCACATCCAAATCCTCCGCAGGCTCTGATGCCTAGAGGAAGACTACCTTCTTTCTCCATATAATCAATACCAACGCCAATTGATCGTAGTGACTGAACCAGAGGTCCCACGGGTCGCTCTTTCATTCTAGCATTTCCAGTTAACACAGTGAGTCCAGTTGCTTCTGTCGGTTCCGCAAGAGTCGCAACGGTGGTCAAAAATCGCGACGCTGTACCAGCATTCCCCAGATAAAGCTCCTCTGCTGTTGCTTTTAATTTTCCTCCATTTCCAGTAACCACTAGAACACGACCATCATCCTCCCAAGAGAATGTAGCACCTTGGAGTTTTGCAACAGCATCAAGCATGACTTGGGTATCATCGGAATGGAGGAGATTAGTAATTCGGCATGATCCAGAGCCTAGAGCTGCAAGCACTAAAACACGGTTCGAGATACTCTTCGACCCAGGTGGAGTGCAAATAACCTGCGAGTCTGCAGGGATGCCAGGGTGAACGACGACACTGGGCGAGAGTACCAATTTGATGTCACGATCTGCCACAACACTAGCCTTCTTCTCGTGCGTCCGGCCAATTCCTGATAGGAGAACGATCTTCTTCTTTTGACCGTCGTTTTTCTTGTCAACAGCCATGATCGAAATGAGCTCATCGACGGGGCACTTCTTATTCGCTGATCGTTTTCGCACTTGCTTATCTCCAAGCGAAGTGGGGAGGCCGTAGCTTGAGATACATTTTGATAGCCTTGCAACAGCCGCGGGTTCAAGGACGCCGAGATATCTTGCTAGCTCTGCTTCCTTAACCATACCCATTGCAACGCATTCGCCATGGAGGATCTGTGGCGTGAGAATAGCTTCCATTGCGTGGCCGATGGAATGGCCAAAGTTGAGCAGATTTCGCAGTCCGCCTTCCCTTTCGTCAGCCGACACGACGTGTGCCTTTACACGGACTGAACCGAGGACTATTCTCTTGAGTATCGAGGTGATCGCCTCGAGACGACCACTGCCCTTGGCTGGCTGCTTCTCAATGGTCTGAAGTATAATTTCTGCGTTGTCTTCGAGCGCAGTAAATTCCTCGTCGTCCCAAATGGCTGCGGTCTACCTACTATTCAGTATTGATATATCGTGAATCATTATATCCCCTACCTTAATAACCTCCGCCATGCCATTTATTACCTCTCTTTTAGGGAGAGTTTCAAGGAATTGTAGATCGATATATATCCTCTCAGGCTGCCAGAAGGCCCCAACCAAATTCTTTCCCGCCGGTGTGTCAATAGCGGTTTTACCCCCAATCGACGAGTCCACCATAGATAGCAGCGTGGTTGGTACTTGCACAAAGCGAATACCCCTCATATACGTAGCAGCCACAAACCCGATCATGTCGCCAATGACTCCTCCACCGAGAGCAATGATGACCGTGTCCCTTGTACATCCTTGCGACAATAGCCAATCCTCTACCGCACCCTTCGTAGATCGTGATTTGGAGTTCTCGCCAGGTGCGATTTCGTATGCGAGGAGCCTCGGGGGGGAGGATAGCTTCGAAGCTTCATTTTGGAAGCTCTTTTCGAAGGTAGGAATGTACAGCGGGCCGATATTTGTGTCAGTTATTAGCACGTAGGTCGAGGACTTCACTGTGATGAGGAGATCATGCGCTATATAATCCTGCCATAGCCCATAGTCAACGATGATTGCATCTTTCCCCAGGATGGAGACCTTGGTGGGGTGTCCAGAAGCTCCAGGTGCGGCCATTGTAAGCGCAGGGTCGGGGACTCGTTTCAGGGTATCGCACGGTCAATCAAAGAAATATCAGCTCATAGGGACTCTGTATTCAAGAAATCATATAATGTATGGTATGTTCTAGCATGGTGGTTGTATTTGATGCTCAGCACACATGAGTAAATTTTGAAATACATTTCTAGGGACTTTTGTCGGCGATGTCGGAGTTTCAGCCGGGACCTTTCTTGGCATTCCCCAGCGATAATCCCTCATAACTATCTTCAAACCGTAACCATATGGATGCCCTCGTACTAAATGATTAAAAAAGATACATGAAGAGTGAGAATGAAGCCGATGAATCAGCTGGCTGACACCAGCCGCCTGAACTAGAAGCCATAAGCGACTACGTACCTCCCACGAATCTCACGACTTTGTTTATCAATCACGATGGATGCCTTCGGCTGGATCCATGTTGTGGAGTGCCATAAATAACGGGGTCATTCCTTAGATCACAGGAGTTTGTAGATATTCTTCAACAGTCGCGTTTACGAGCTCTTTCACATCAGCAATTATCCACTATCACAATGCCTTCCTCAGAAGAAGCAGAGCGCCTTCAGCTGCCAGGTTTTGGCCTTCCAACCAACACCATGCCAGACTTTTGGTATAAAGGATCACATCATGTGAACACTGTCTCCCTCCTGCGATATCCCAATGCCATTTCTGACTGGTCAGGCGACCCAATGACAATCAGGGAGAGGAACATGATGGCGATGGTCAGCCAGATTGCCGACAAGCCTGAATGGAGACGGAGGGTTTTTGATGAAGAGATTGCTAAATGGCGCACTGAAACTATCACGGAAGCAGGCTAGGGTTTTTCCGGGAAGATGTTTGAATATGTGAGGATATCTCACCACTTAAAAATCTCATTGGCTGTGCCTCTAATTAAAGGCCTAGTGCCTGGCTGGGCTCCGGGCCAAAGCCAAAACCCACGAAGTTACAGACATGGTGGCCGTGCTGGATGCCGACGTAGCTGTGGTAAAGTCGGACGCGCGATCATCTCTGAAGACCCTAAGAAGGCCTTAAAGCAACCGTTAGACTTCTCGAAAATGTCCCGGATCAACTTAAAGATTGGCATCCCGGATTTGATGAGAAATTTCTGAACCTTGTGTATCCCTCTTTATTTCCGCTCCTCTGGCCGCACTCGCATGCTCCCAACCGGTAGCGTCGGCCTCAGAGAGTGTGCAGAGAGCCGTAATAAAGGCGAAGTCGTCCCAATTCTCAAAGACAAGGAAGTAAAAGTACAGAGATTGAACGCCAGTCTCCGACAGCTTAGTCTTGGACAAGTCAAATTTTGGTCCAAGCGGTTTCTATGGCTCCAATTCGCTGATGGTGGCAAAGTCAAAATCACTGGCTACATTAACAACTTACACCCTGTCCATCGCGAGAAATTGTATACCGTCATCGAGAATTTCATAGCTAAATCAATCCTACTTTGGTCAGGTTTTGAACTCTACTGTCATGCAAACCAATCCGCGCATTGAGATGGACATGACTAGATACAAAACCCCTACGAGTGGAGGAGATGGAGAAGAGAGTGGAAGATGAAGATGAAGATGAAGATGCCGATGAGGATTGGGTAGGTGTTGCAAATATCTCTTGCATATTCCTCTTTTTTTAATTAGCAATTCAATCTCCTCCCTGCAACTCTCGAGCCATTCACCAACCGTATTCTCATCAAACCTGATGCAGGTGAATACTTCCCCAGGCCCGTCCACATACTGTCAACCTACGCGGAAAGTTCGCGGAAAGCGGCCTACAGGTCCGTATTCACCTTCATACTAACCCGTAGACCTTCAATCCCATCCGCACCCCTCCAACCAAGTCCCATAGGTCATCGTCAAGCTTGCCAAAATCTACCTTACCCCTGAAAAGCCCACGTACGGCAGCGGAACCTGGCACATCGAAGGCCAACTAAACGAGCACATTTGCGCCACCGCAATCTACTACTACGACAACGTCAACACCACCGACAGCCACCTCGCCTCCCGCCAGACAATCAGCGTCGAGGATATGGACAAGAAGCAAGCCGACCAGCACAACTACGAGGGCGTCGAGTACCTCTACGGCATCGAGCAGTACGGGTCGGGGATCCAGGGCCTGGGCCGCGTGCTGGCGCGCTAGGGCCGCCTGCTACATCCTGCAGCACCAGGTGCAGCCGTTCCGGCTCGCGGACTCGTCGAGGCCCGGCCATCGCAAGATCCTGGCGCTGTTTTTGGTCGGTCCGTTTCTGCGCGTCATCGGTACTGCGAATGTGCCGCCGCAGCAAAAGGATCGGAGGGCGGAGGCCATTCGAGAGAAGAGTAAGCTCGGGGAGCTGCCGATGGAGCTGATGCAGTTTGTGGTTAATGATGTGGATGATTTCCCTATCAGTCTTGAGGCGAAGAAAGTGAGGGAGGAGCTGATGGAGGAGAGAAGGGCGTTTGTTGAAGATGTGAACGTCGAGTATGAAAGCGAAGAGTTCAATTTTCTGTGAGCATTGACGGAAGCGGAGAAGACTCAAATCCTAGAGTATTGATATATTGTGGTACTTGAGCATTAATTAGCAGATACTCGCTAAACGGCGCAGCTCGGTACGTCCCATAATATATTAATTCGTCACTATTGCCACCCATTTCAGCACTTGGGCCAGGTTAATAGCAATATATTCATGAGTTTCTTGATACATTCAGTATTCGCACTAAAATTCAAGGCGGCAAAATGCCTATAAGCGCCTTCATTCTATCCAACAGCTCTGGTACCCTAAACGGCTTGCTCACCACATTATCCATGCCAGCATCTATGGCGATCGAGATTTGCTGCTGCCTAACATTGGCCGTTATAGCAATGACTGGAACATGACCTTTCAACGCGCCATCGCCCTGCAGTTGTCTGATCCTGTTCACTGCCGCGAGCCCATCCATTACCGGCATCTCCCAGTCCATCAAGATAACAGAAAGCCCCTGGCCCCTCGTAGGTGATTTAGTGTCGTTCCAGGGGTTGGTTTTTTTTTTTGAAGGAAGTCAGGAACCTCTCCGCTGTGATTTGCGACATACACAACACACCCCAAATTGCGAAGCTGTTAGCGAGGACGCGCTGGTTGACGAGATTGTCTTCTACGACAAGAACATGAAGCGTATCTGGAACTTGCCTGCGCAATATCCACGTAGAGGAAAGTTGCTGTACCTTTTCAACTGTGCCACTGCGATTAGAGTGGTTGACTTCTACCTTCCTCCTGTCCGGGAAAAAATCTGGAAGCCGCGTTTCCGTAGGGGGTAGTTGATTATGCCGGGCCTTCACGTAGAATCAGAAAGTACCGCCTTCTATAGCTCGGACGCGAGGCCGACGGCGCCACTATGCATTCCTGCGGAGATGGAAAGCCCAAGTCCCAATCCACCATAATGTATGTGTGTCCGCGGACTTCCCTGGTTGAGTCTGGAAAAGAGCAATGCCTTTTCATTCTCGGAAAGACCTCGCCCTGTATCGCACACTTAAAATTGCAAAAAGATGTTTTTACCGCGACGCCAATCGTCTTGTAACCTAGCGTCTTTATCTGCGACTTTAGTGAGAATGTATTTTATCCCATCCAGAGAGCGCTCTGGCTGCTTTGCACAGGCGCCTATGCTTACGGCTATTAACCGCTTGGGCTCGAGCCTAGTGAATTTGATGGCGTTGGTAATGAGCTTGATGAGCACTTGGAGCAGCCTGGTTGGATCTAGGCCGGCCTAGTCTACACCAAGTTCGCAATATAAATCCTCAACAACAAACCGTATATCCACTCCGGCGGCTCTTGCTTCGCCCTCGAATATCTTAGCTGAGTGCTTAGCAACAGATTCAGGTTGTGAGTCTACTAGCGCCATAATAAGAAGTCCGGAATCAAGTTTTGAGGTTGTAAGAATGTAGTTGACTATGCGTTTCATATGCTGTGCGCATTGAACAATAGTCTCAGCAGTGTCGAGCCCGCGATTCAGCAAGTCTGAATAGGCGCCGAAAACTCTGGATGTAATTTGGTGAACGCCGAATATGATGTTATAATGTTATCCGCACACGGCATGACTACCGACAATGGATTTCTTATTTCTTGAGAGGTGGTATCGATGAAATTCTCTAGTTGCCTCTCACTCTCCAAGGCGTGGTGGGTGCGTTGCTTCTGAGTGCTTTTAGTCCACTTTTGACGGAATATGTCGGTCACATAACCCACAATCTCCTTAACTTCATCATTTGAGCCTATTTCTAGGTAAGCCGAGCAAAGAATCCAAGTATGATGCTCTTTCGAATTGTCTTTAGGATCCTCTAGTCTCTGAGGCGGATGCCAAGGCATCGTTGTTTTGAGTTCGAAGGTGACCGGAGATTTGTTAACGATCAACTTAGCGAAGACATATCCTCAGGCATGGCTATGCGTTGCCAAGTCTCTGTGATGTCTTTGATACCTTTCGCAGATGTGAATATGTCGAACCATCTCTGATTCCGATACGTGTGGCATGTCATATCAGCAATGAAGATCGCTATATCTGCTCGCTCAGCGAAACGCTGGAATTTCTTCTCAGTAAGTTCAGCTTCTCGTTGAGACCTGAGCAATCGCTCCGAGAGTTGCTCTTGAACCTAGCCGCTTGACCAATTATGTTTTCCCTGTGCCAAATTTCTTCCTCGAAAAGAACGATAGAGGCCAAGGACGTCGCAAAGAGCCTATTCATGACTTGTATAAACAATTGGTAGTCTTCGTCATATGGTCGACGCGGATTCAAGCCCACGATGAGAAATCCTAGGACATTTTCACTAGTCAGTAAAAATTGGCAGATAACTAACGATCTACAGGGATCGCCGCAGCCCCTCCACTGAATGTCATAGGAAAAATACTGAGAAAACGGTATATCATCGATATGCAGCAGGGTCGGCTCCCTCGATTTCGCCGTATTTCTAAGATAGGGTATAGAGCCATCAGAGCTATGCGTTAGGTCCAACCGCGCGGGCGCTACAGGGTGATTAAATGGCAACCCCAAAGTTCCTTTGAGGAAGCATTTGCGCGATGTCTCAAGTGATTCCGGGATCTTAGGGACGGCGTCCTGCTGCTCCACAGAATACAGAATAGCGAGCGGGATGTCTTTATCATTCGTCGCTAGTGTATCCAGAACGAGGTTCCGGTAAGTTTCGAGATCTCGCGCTTTCGTGGTTTCAGCACCGATATCCATCAGGCTTAATACTCTGCGTTCGAGCAACTTATTTCTGTAATATCAATAGTCAGTCACGTGCGTGTTCCACGGACAAAAATAGACAATAATACTTTGTTGTTTCAGCAATAGGTTCGTAGTATCCGGCAACACTTTCGTGTTCATCTAATATCGGTTATAAATTGGAAAGAAGAGAAAATTTCTTCAAAATAGCCAATTCTACCGAGAAATAGAGGTAAATCGTTTTCTGCCATTGTGCGTCCGGTGGCTTTGTTGTACTGGATTATGGGTTCAAAATGACCCCAATACGGAGAGCCACTGGAGCGCTGGATCCCATGCATGGGTGTAAAATGCCCAGGATCTGAATATACGCTTCATTGTAGACCATCACGACGCCCTCTCCCCAAAACAGAACGAATGGGTGCATGCCCATCATACGTTTACAGCTGAGCGGAGTTGGGGAGACCACCTATCAATGGGGCCAAGAGGACTTCGAGCCCAGTCTATACTGCCAAAGTACTGAACATGTTGTGACATCTCCACCGGCGGGATACTGGGAGTGCAGTTGTGATGTTCGTAGCGAATAGGTTCATCGACCGCATTGTGCGCCAAATCAGTTACGATAAGGACCGACTGTCCACTAGTTCGGGTTTTTACATCTCGCTTGAAGCATGCAGCATTATTCCGCTCCTTGTTCTATGTTATGTTCTGAAGGCTGTACTGCCTAGCCAGACGCCTTTGCAGAAAGCCCACCGAAATTTTGGCTAGAGTAAGAAAACTCTGTAACCCACTGACGATCTTCCATCTGTTTCCGATCGTTGTAGCGGACCAGAAAAAACTTCCAAACATATATGAGCTTCCTCTAGTTGTCTCATCGGATCATCACCCTTCTTGACAAGCCATTGCCTGAATCTAGAATAAGGTCTGATTGAGAATGCTCCTACATCGTCTACATATATTTTTCTAGCGATCAGATTGAGTAGCACCTCCGATGCTAGCAAAGAAGGGCTGCAGTGTGTGGGTTGAAGTAGACCGTCTGCACCGACAGGTGACGAGAGGCCGAAGATCAGGATGGGACGACTGCTAATGTCAAGGATATCGAGGAGGCGCATACGATGCAGGTCATGGTCGGCGTAGGAGTTATGAGCGGCTATGTCGCGAAGTGACATGGAATGAAGAGGCTTTGATAGGTTGTCATCGTCGCGCATAGCTAGAAGACAGTCAGTAGGGACAATAAGAGAAAAGTACCCACCGATAGGGAAGGACAGGCCCCTAGAGCACAGGGAGCATCGGGGAATGCATAAACGTTGGCAAGCTGTATGATGACAATTGCAGAGATATAGAAAGGAAGAAGCTGAGGTTTTCAACCGCCATTCTAGACCTTCCTGCCGGCTCCTCGGGGCTTTTTGTTAGAGGTTGGATGTTAGTCTAGATCGTGCGATAGCTTTTTCATTGCGGTCCCATAATGTCGATGAACATGACGCCTTTTAACAGTTTTAGTTGTCAGTGAGAAGGAACAATTCATCAGTTCAAGCATTCCACAAAAGTGTATATAGAGGCTGTGTAGAGGTTTCGATTACATGAAGCAAGAAGTTCTGAGGCAGTGCGACCGTGGCTGGTTGAAAAGGCCTCGGAAGACGGCCGATCGGGCAACACGTCAACCCCGGCCCGATCCCGATTTTTGCGACACCTTCAGCCTCACGGCTGTGTGGTGTGACTCTAGATTCAGCCAATCGCATTGCACTCAAAACGAGACCTGACATGGTTCCAGCATTCACCAGCCGGTTGGGTAAAAGGTGGTTCAGAATGCTGACAGGGAGGCTATCTGTCACACAAAGATCCTCATGTTGCCCTAACCACCCAGGCACCTACCAGCTGCGGAAGGACGCTGAACTGAACACATGAACAAGGGATCGGGGAGGCATAAACTTCGTATCAGAAACCATTTGGATGGTCGCTGATCTTCAAGCTGCAGAGACTGTTATTGGATGTCCTTAAGAATCGATGTAAAAGACTGAAGGCAAAAGCTCGAAGAAGTTGATTCGGCGTCGCCTTAGATAGCTTAATTTGTATGGACGGGGTTTGGGAAGTATCCTGGCGAGCTGGCTGTATAGACAGGTAGGAAGGCCGTAGAGTCCATATTTTAACTTCTTAGGCTTACCCCGCAGAGCTAAAATGTCCGGTCCGTTATGGTTGATTATCCACCAAATCCGCGACTTGCTCTCTCCGTCGACGGAATTCCTGACAATACAATGACAGTGACAGATTCTAGTTCCAGGCAACGAATGCCATGGTTGTGGTTGTATTTAGAAATGATAATTGCGGCACAGCAAAGTTGAGGCGCTGAAGCGCTGAAGCACACTTGGGGAGGCGACATGAACTCGGTTTTGCAGGGCGCCGATTGGCTGGCGCGTTGGGTTTCAGGGAAAACAGCTGTGCTTGCAACTGGTGGATGGGAATTTCAAGGCGGTGGACGTGGTGTGGTCGGGCAGTGGATATTGCGGGGCCCGATGTCAATTCTAGGGGGTGTGAGGGTCTTTCACAGAGAGTATAGGACAGTTTCAGCAGGAATTGGCGTACCTCTCTTGCACAGCCTTGAGGTGGTGCCGTATGCGACGCCAGGAGGGTCGAAAAAGGCTGCAGGAAAAAGCTGAAGCCGCATGAGTTGCGTAACGAAGCAGGGGTTGTCATACGCCCGCTTTCCCCGGACAAGCAGCGGGAAAAGTGGGCTTCGAGGCTTGACTGCCTGGGCACCTCTTAATCAGACATGATTTGCATGCTGAGCTTACCCTGTAGTCGCGTAGTCGGTCCTGCGACCCTTGCGGCCCAAAAGAGTTACCCATGCGTGATTGGCTACGAGTTCCGTGCTCCAACGCCCCTGTGCCTCCATACATCGGAAAATCCATGTCCATGACCAGCCCATACATACCATGACCTTGATGCAGAAGGATTCACTACATATATATGGGCGCGTCTGTCCGGACCTTGGCCTTTCTTGACACCATTCCTCCAGCAACCTTTTCTTCACTTCGACTGCCGAAGATCCTCAACGCTGATCCTCGTACATACACCTATACCTACACCACAACACCTTCAAACCCGCTGAAACCCTTAGTTCCATAGCTATGTCTCCCACTGCAATGATGAGCGCTATCGCCGCCCGCGGGCTCTTCAGCCATAGCTCGGGCTCATCAAATCATACTTGCCCCATTCCTATTATAAAACAGCCTAGTACGCTAGAAATACTTTAAATAGGAAATAAGAAAACACGACTAACCTCTCACAGAGATCCAGCCAATTTTTGGAAAAACAACGTTCCACACCTTCGCCATGTACATCTCAGGTGCTACCGGAATTGTCACATTGAGCGTAGCCGCCTATCTCATCTTCAGGCACGCAACTCACTACTCGATGCCTAAGCAGCAACGCCAGTAAGTAGCAGAAAGTATATAGCCATATTTCATGCGCTGACCTTCTAGGATCATTCGCATAGCTTTCCTCACCCCGTGGGTTGCCTTCATCTGCTTCCTTGCGACATGGCTTGAGAGCAGCGCGGGATATTTCTTGCCTGCAATTGATCTTGGATCCGCTATGGCTATCGCCTGCTTTCTCCTGCTGCTTTGCAACTATGTCATGGCCGGCCCGAATGGCTTTGACGATCTATTCGGCGAAGGCGCGCTTGCGGGTGGACGCTCCGGAACAAGCAGCCCGAGTTGGCTGAAGGTATAGCGAGCTCTAAATTCTTTCAGAACATGAGAACGTAGTACTAACAGAAATTGCAGAGAACTTGGTACTTGGTCCTTCAATTCGTTCCAGTCAGTGCGGTCCTCTGGATTGCAACTGCGATCTCTATGGCTGTTGGCACCTACTGCGCTACATCAAACAAGCCGTATTTCGCTCACATCTGGATCACTATAATCAAAGGTCTCAGCACCGGTGCCGCAGTCATGACTATTATCAAGTTCACTAGAAAGATGAAGGCCCAGCTAGATTCTCATAAAGCTATGATGAAGCTTTTGGCTTTCAAGGGCGTTATCTTTGTGAACATTTTCCAAACAGTAAGCACAGCCGAATTGCCACCGTTACATCTCTAAGGACTATGAGCTGACTTGTAATCCACAGCTCCTCATCACCATCCTTGTATCCTCAAAGGTCATCAAGCCTACAGATCACCTCACCTATCGTGACATTACCGTTGGCATCCCTGCCCTTGCCCTTAGTTTGGAGATGCCACCTTTCACCCTCCTCATGCTCTATGCATACTCCTCCAAGCCGTACGAATCCACCAAGCTCAGGCTTGGCTTCCGCGGTGGCTTCATGGGTGGCAAGGCAATCTTGGAAGCTCTCAACATGACAGATATCCTTTCCGCATTCGTACGTGGGCCTATGAGACTGGTCCGGGAGCAAGAGCAGATGGTGATCCGCGAGGACAGCATGAATCTCATGGCCCCACCAGCATACGGAACCACCCCTAGCAGCGGGAATGGCTTCAACAACGATCCCCGTTACAACGCTGGGAACAACTTCAATAGCGAGACCCACTACAACGGCAATAACCGCTACAATGGCGAGATGGGAGTATAGCTGCAAGGCTAGAAGACAGCTGAGCAGATACTCTTAGTTGAGGATCGCTAATATCACGATTAACTTGAGGAAATGGTTGAATTGCCGGGGTTTGACAAGCTGAATCGTTGCGGAGTCTGGAGTTCATGGAGTTTTTGTATGGCATTGAGATGCAGGCGGTGCATTTACAACGGAAAACTACATTTGGAGGATACAGAATTAGCAGATCATACCTGGAAATATGAGATTTTAGTTAGGGCTCGTGTGGTTGCAAAACTTCATGAAAGTGCAGCAGAAAAGGTCCGTTCCCCCCTAACTTGGTACGCGTTTGGGTAGTTCTTTTCACGTGATTTCCCAATTGTATATAGTATATTCTTAGCACAACAAACTTTTATAGCAGCCGAGCCCCTAGATAGATTAATCTATCTCTCGCACGGCACGAACAGGTCATAGTCCATTTCAAATATATCGATTGTGGGGGGTGCAGGCCTATAGGGCGGGATCCAGGCGATATCCTAGCGTTTATAAGGCTTTTTAGGCCTAAACTTCGGAGATCTGGCCTGAATCCTACCTGGTGCCCCTAATGGGATAGCCCGCCGCTAGACCTAAACAGGACTGCAAGTAACTAATCTAATGTACATCGTAAGGGGGGTGGGTGGGTGAAAAGAACGACCTATTGAGTGCAGTTGCAAGTGATGATGTTATTAACCGTGTTGAACATCTGGTTGAATACCTGAGTTGTAGGGTTTTCGGCCAAGCAATATATAGACACGTGACATCTATCTCTCGCATAGCACGAATAGGTCATAGTCTATTTCAAATATATCAATTATAGGGGGTGTAGGCCTATAGGGTGGGATCTAGGCGATATCCTAGCGTTTATAAGGCTTTTTAGGCCTAAACTTTGGAGATCTGGCCTAAATCCTACCCGGTGCCCACTAGCAAAGCGCCTACTACCTATAAAGAATTAAGTTAAAACGGGAGCGATTTCCGTAGTATAAACTATATAATAAAATCAAGACATTATATAAGGAAAGAAGGTAAGGGAATAAGGAGAATGGGTATATATCGTTAACTTAGTCGCTTAGTTAACACGTTACTACAGTCCTAGCAGAATTTGGCAGACTTAGTAGAATTCGGCAGACTTAGCAGAATTTAGCAGAATTTGGCAGAATTTGGCAGAATTTAGCAGAATTCGGCAGACTTAGCAGAATTTAGCAGAGTTTAGTAGAATTTAGCAGACTTAACAGAACTTAGCAGAGGTTACGGATATTGCTAATATTGCGGGTATTGCGAATATAGGACAATCTTATAGTGGTAGGCAGAGTATAGTAAAATGCGGCAGATTGCGGCAGAATGCGGTAGGTAGCGTATATAAGGTGTTATAGGGTGGTCCCGTAACAGAAAGTATAGAGTCCCTATTTTAGGCTTCCCTAGCCAGTATAGGCATACTCCGCTAGAAATTCGAGTTTAATTAAAGTTATTCAGTTTCTAAGATATTATAGTAAAGTTTTACCGCATCTAATGTCTATTGACCTAACTATGCCGTTTATAACTCTATAAAGCCATAATTATATATATGCTGCGCTGCACCCCTATAAAAGGAGTGGTTAGAGTAGCCGTTAGGCAGGATACCGCTAGTGGCTAGGCGGGTTAATAGAATCTTATACACTACTAGCGCCGAAAATGCTTTATTATTAACGCTAAACAATAAATCTAATAGAAGCCGGGGGTTACGGTTAAATAACCGTATTATTGCGGCTATGGGGTATAGATAATCTCCTGGTACAGCGGCGATTTGGATATTAACGCCACTATAGGTTTTATCTGTCTTGCTCTGTTTTAGGTGGAAGACCATTAAATAGCCGTTAGGGGCGATCTTAATATTATTACGGAGGGCCCTTATAGTGCTAAAGTCCTTAGCTTTCCTATTTAGGTACGTAATCTCTCCTATATATAGGAAACCCGTAAACGCTATTGTAAATGCCGCGTCTATGTTTATATCCGCTTTATAGGGTCTAGAGGTAACAATCTTATCTAAGATATCCTTTATAATCGGTAGTTTGGTCTTTTTAGTAGATAGGAATAGTAATATAGCCCCCACTAGGGCCCTTTTAATAGTATAGTCTTTAAAGGCGGCGATTAAGTAACCTAGGTCTATATAATAAGATTGGATTACGGAGATATAGTTAAAGAGGGTTTCTGGCTTAATCCTACCTATTAGAGGGGCGGCTGTACCGAACGCTTATTAGGCAATCTACTCTCCTAAGTTTATCCTCTTAGCCGGATATGGTAATAAACCGTTTAGGGCTAAGAAGGCCTCCTAGCTCTTAATAGCGAAGGAGTAGCTTTTCCTTATATTAGCTGCTAAGCTATGCTATATAAGTAGTAAAAAGTAATAAGACCTACTAATCTCACTCCAGAAGGTTAGGGGGGGTTAATTAAACGACTTTAGGTTAACTATAAGAGTTAGCAGCTACCTAAAGGAGAGATATTATTTTTTTAGTAAGAAGCCTTTATTTATCCAATAAGAAGCCGTCCTTTATTTGGTAAGAAGCCGTTATTTATTTAGTAAAAAGCCGTTATTTATTTACCACTTAGGGCATAGTAATAATAATTTCTCGCGGTTAAATCGCGAGAGAGTATTAGTAAGCCTATTATTGGCGCTGGAGACCTATATAGTTATTATAGTAATATTATTTGTTATTAAGGATATAAGTATCTCTTAGAGTAATTAGTTTTTAGAACCTTTTATAATATTATTCTAGATGCCGCTATAAGCAACTATATTATCTGTATAAATATAGAGAGACCTATACCGCTAGACCGATAACCACTTTTTAAATGCCTTTGTAATAGCATGTATCTCTTTTAGGTTAATATAGTTATCCGCCTGGTTTAGTAGGGGATAATAGCTAAAGGCCTAGGCCTAGGGTAGGGAAGCCGCGTAATTAGGCTAGTGGCCGTTCTCTCCGCTAAAGTAAAAGCCTTTATAGCCTTTAAGTAATAAGGCGTCGGTAAATAAGTGAAACTGCGGCCTCTCCTTATTATTAAAGAATAGTATACCGTTACTTAATATAAGAACCTCGAGCCAAAGGTTAAGGTCTTCTTTTAGCTCTAGGGGGAGGCGTTAGGGTATATTTCTTAATAACCTAGTAGGCTATTTTGTTATAAAGTCCTATAAGGAGTAAGAGTATAAGCGCCTAAGGCGGATAACTCTTATATACTATACTAGGCGGCCCGCTAGTTATTAGGCTTACTGTAATAATAGCTAGCCCTTTTAGAGGGCTTTGGTTACCTAATTAATAGCTTTCTATTACTTAGCTAGTGAGAGTTTTATCTCCATCGCTATAGTGTTAATAGTGTAACCTAATACTTTAGCCTCTGTACCTTTAATATTCTTAGTATTATTTTAGGGTACCCCTAGCTAGTTAGTAACTAAGAGGTATACCTCCCTTAGTAACGGCAGTATAGTTAGATACTTAACTACAAATATAAAATCATTAAGGTAGTACTTAATAGCGGAGTTAATCTATTATACTAGGATCTAGTGGAGACCTTTAGCGAATAAGTTAAAAAGGAATAGGGCTGTTTGTAAGCTAAATAGCAGACAGCATTTAATATATGTAACTCCCTTCTAGATAAAGCTAAGTAGGTAATATAACCGCACTAAAACGGGCACCATCCGGAAGGCATTTTTAATGTCTTATTTAACTAAGTAGTAGCCTCTACTAGCTGTAATTACGTATACTAGTATAGTCTCTATCTAGGTATAGTGTAGTGCTGCCTAGGCTAGGTTAATAGAGTTATTAATTAAGAAGCCCTTAGGTAAAGAGAGGTCGTAAATACGGCGGAAGCCGCCATCTGCCTTAGGTACTAGGCCTAGGGGTAAGGTAACTATAAAGTTAGTGGCCTGTATATAGCCTAGGGCTAAGTTAGTAACGATCTTTTTAGAAATAAGGTCTTTGTTATCGTATAAGGAGAGGTAGTTTTTACAGATATTAGGTAGTATAGGTAATAAGGGACCTATCTCCGCCCTATAGGTGAGGATGCCTTATAAAATTACTAGGAGATTTCTAGGGTACCTATAAAGGAGCGTGCTCTAAGCAAGAGGTCTTAAAGGTAATAGTAAGTTAGCTAGGAAAGTCGTTTATAAGTAAGTTTTAAAAAGAGGTACTAAATTAGGCCTGCTTTGGAGCCTTAGCGTCTATAGCAGGTCTATCTAGATAGTTAAACCTAGGAAGATGTCTTTATTTACCATTAAATCCTAGGTCTAACTACTTACGGTAATAAGCTACCTAGGGCACGACTTTAATAGGTGGTTTTTGTTGTATTTAGAGTATACGTGGCGGTAACGATATAGATCTTCTTTATAAGCCTACTAGTTGTTTTAGCTATAACAGGGCTTGCTAAAGGGGAGGGGAGGGAAGGTATTCTTTCGCGATCTTTTTAATGCTATACCACGGACTTTAAGTCCCTGGCTCTATACCTTTATATTAGCTGCCCGGCAGTATAGGGCCTTAAACTAGGTAGGTATGTCCTAGTTACTAGGCTTAAGCTAATTGCGATCTATAATATACCTATAGTAGTTAAGCATAAGGTCTAGGATGGAGGTCTAGTTATAGGTCGCGGAGTAGTCGCGGATCTTATTTATTTAGAGCAACATTCTTATATAGAGGTTGGTTGGGCATATATAGAGAGTGCTTATAATTACTATATAGTTCGTAAATCCAGTAAACTAGACCTCCTTGTTCTTGTAAACCTTACGGCTAATAGTAGGTCTCTTTAAAATAAGCTTTCCGTTTTTAATAGTAGCCACATTAAAAAGGTCTGGGCGGCTAGAGTATACCTATAGACGGGCTAGGTTCTCTAGGCGGAAGGATCCTTTCTATATATTATAGAGGTCTCTTCTAGCTAGGCCAGGGAGGTCGAGCTTAAGCGTGCCTAAGCCTTTTGGTAGGTTATAGGACTTACCTAATTTATCTGCCTTAGTAGTAGAGGTATACTCTAGTAGAGCAGGCTGCTTTAGAGCGGCTAGCCTTGCCTAGTAAAGCTCCTCTTCCTATTCCATCTTTTGGATCCGTGCTTATTCCTCCTACTCTCTCTTTTGGATCTCTAGGTTATGGAGTTATTAGGACCTCTCATCTTATTTCCTAGCTCTTTCTTCTTCTAAAGATAAAACCATAGTATATTTGGTAGATGGGATAGTAGTAGATAAGGAGGTAGATAATAGGGCGGTTAAGTGAGGAGTTTTTGAACGGGTGCTATTGGCTGGAAAGTCGGTCATGGGCCTTAATAATTATCGCCACTAGGAACACTAATCGCAAGCAATCTATAATGAAAAGAATGACCTATTGAGTGCAGTTGCAAGCGATAATGTTATTGACTGTGTTAAACATCTGGTTGAATACCTAAGTTACAGGGTTTTCGGCCAAGCAATGTATAGACACGTAACATCAACCAACGCTTGGTACCACATCTAGTAGCTAAAAAGGTTCATTAGGGCCTTCGGGCCTTATTACGGACCTTATATTAGATATGTCACGGCTACTCGGAGGCTTCAGTCGGGAGGGGGTGGTATTAGAACGTAAAAATTGGACTTCCGCCTGCAGCTATGCGACCTGGGCCTGTAAGCTTTCAAAAGCCTACATCAGATCCATTGCAAAAGAAGGAGATAATAAAAAGAAAGAAACGCGAGCCTGGGGTAAACCTGGGAGAAGCTATAGGGTATCGCAAGCACGTATGCACGATCGACCTATGCGGAGACCTAAGACCTGAGACCTGAAACCTTGGATACCACAGCCGGCGTCTAACTGGGGAGCTTAATATAATGTCACGGCGACTTAGTCAATCGAGGCACTAGCTGTTGAATTGAGGTTATAGGGCTAAAACTCTGTATATTGCTTATTTTCTATATAGGTGGTTGAAGAGATTTCAAGGAACTTCGACCGATGGTCGAAGTTGTCTGATTGGTCAGGTTCCTGCCAAGAGATTTCTCCTACAAGTCTTATCACGTGATATTATTACGGGCTTGTTTTCCAACACCCTCCCTTAAGCTTAGTTAACGATACCGCTATATACACTATATATAGGGGTGTAGGGTTGCTTAATAAGGGTTGCTGAAGCTCCTTTAAGGTAGAATAAGTGTCTAATAAGGAGTTACGCCCTCTCTAACGTCTAGAGACAGCGCCTGCTCCGTAAAACGTCTCTTAAAAATTTTTAGTACCTCCCTATAGGTATTCTATATTGCCTATAGAGCTCTAAAGGCCCTATCCCTTCAAATGTCGGCGTCCAACGTTATCGATAAGATAACGGGTCTGTGCATATAACACCAAAAGTTTATTAATCTAGGGTTCCTCATTGGCTAAAATCTTATCGATAACGTTGGACACAACTCGACGTTCAAAGGGATAGCCTTACCCTATATCTCTCCTAAAGTATATCTATCCTTCTTGCTGGTATAAGCCCTCCCTAATATTGTAGCCGTTAGATTATTAGGTGAAACCTAAGTAGATAGTTATATAGCTGCAAGGTATGGGCGACCCTAGGGCAACTTAGGGGTAACTCGCCCGTGAGGCACGTGCGCTACACATGCCTAGGAAAAACCCTTCCTACCTCGCACACAGACTCCTCCTTTTCCCTTAAGGATTCGTCTCTGTCTATACAATATACCTATTGTTCTATCATTAAACTCCCTATCTATATTCTTACCTTATATTTAAATCCTTACTAATCTCCTTAGGAAGATAGCCGGTTTAATTTTTCTATAATGCTTTTAAAAAGAAAACCAACGCCTATACCTAATAGTAATACGCTAGCGATGCGACTGTAGAACGCCTTAGGATCTAGTGTAGATAAAACTACTAGAAGTACACTAGCAGAATCTAAGCTACCTCTAAAATCTTAAAATGATTAGATATTTATAAATGCTAAAGATTAGTTTAACTTATATACCTAGGCTTAAGAAGAGCTTAGTAAGGTTACTAGCGTCCTACTAAATACTACTAACCTAAAGGAGCTAGATAAGCTAGCTAAGAAAATAGCTAACTTATAGAGTATTATTAATATAATAAAGCCCTCCTATTAACTCTTTAGTAAGAAGTATAAGTTATATAGCGAACGAATACGCCGAGCAAATCTTAACGCCCTAGTTAAGAAGTTACTACCCAATATTAGTGGTATAACTTAATAGTATTTTAACTAGTAAATCGCCGCAGTTAAGAACTAATTTAAGGTTAATAACGCTAACTATAACTGCAAATGACGTACGCGCTAGGCTATTAAAGGTCTTATAAAAGAAAAGACAATCGCTTAACTAGTATATTAACGGCTAGGCACTAAGAATAAAGGTCCTTTACTATAGAATAAATTTAAGACTATAGTCTAAGACTAGATTAGGAACCCTATAGTTAGGCACTTTAATAATACTACTGTGTACTATATAGCTATTATAAAGGAGAACTAGATGTTTAACGTTTTCCTAGCCTATATACGTAGCTTAAAGGACCGCTTCTTATATACCCCTTTTATTAATCCTAAGCAACAGGTAGACTTTTAGTTCTTATACCTCCCAGCCTACCTATAAGCAGAGCTCTTTTACTAAAACTTTATTAAACGGGTAAGAACCACTAAAGACCTTTTTACTAAAATCCGCTATATAAAGTAACTACTTAACACTATAAAACTTGCGGAAGACCGCGTAGGGGGCAATAGCAAATCCTTACGCTTAAAGCGCGGTTATAGTATAGGCTTTATAGACTTAGGCTTAGGAAATAAAACCTAAAAAGGGTAACGCTTTTTAAGTAAACTCCCGCGAAGATTACCTAAAAGCTAGATAGCTTAGGGACCCCCTAGACGCTAGTGCTACGTAGGCAAGTTAAAGGACTATAGGCGGCTACTATAAGGAACACTAGAAGTAGGCTAATAAAGAGAAGTTAGCTTAGCCTTCAGAAAACCTAAAGCCCTAGTAGCGTATTTCTCTTAACTACAACTAGGGCCTAATATAAAGGGAGAGAAGAAACGCATTATGGTATATATTGTAATAGATATACCCTAGGGCGAAGTCCGCCTACGTACTTTATATAATAATAGGTACTAAATTAACCTTATTAATTAAGACATTATCTATAGGTTTAACCTACCTATATACTACGTGCTACATTTATATAAACCTATTATATATTTATTTAATAGTAACCAGATAATAATCTGGGATGCTTATAATTTAATAGTTACTACTAGCGACTTCTAGGGTACCTCTTATACTATTAGCCCGCAGACCTTTTAGGGCAGCTTATTTAATAGTTATAATATAGTTCTTAGATAGAATTGGCTCGCGGAAGTAGATCTATTAATTAGCTCTATTCTAGATAGTTTATCTAGGGTACTTTAAACCCTAGACGCCTCTAGATAGTTACCCTTAACGCTCTTTTAGCAGACATTAAGGCTAGCGAAATAGTCTATTCGCTATAGCTAGAAGACTCCTTCTTTATGCCGGTTGTAAACATAATAGAGGACCTATTATTACTAGCAGTAAGTACCCGTGTAGACCCTCTAGACGTAGAGATACTAGTTATAAATATAGTAGAGGACCTACTATTACTAGCAGCGAGTACCTGTAGAGACCCTCTGGTGCTAGCGTAGATTACCTATATATAAGGGGGAGGTAATTAAAACCCTAAAACTATTAAGTATACTATAGTAGAGCTGTATATACTCTTAGTGCAAGCACACCTATAAAACGCATATTAGCTATACTCTTTTCTTTACTAGCTCCTAGAAGCATACTACTACGTAATAGTTACTTTAAGCTTTATAGCCCCTAGCCTGCTAGATATATATAAGGAGGAAATTAATATCTTCTCTAATAAGCTAGTAAGTATACTACTGCAGAACTCTAAGTACAACTATATAATCGACTTAGAAGAAGGTAAGACGCCACTATAAATACCCCTTTATAACCTCTTACAGAAAGAGTTATAGATCTTATAAGAGTACCTAAATAGTGCTCTTAAAAAGGGCTAGATTAGGCCCAGGAAGTTGCCTACTAAAGCGCCTATCTTCTTTGTGCCGAAAGTAAACGGTATAATGCGGCTATACGTTAACTATGGACGCCTAAATAAGATTATAATTAAGAACTAGTACCCCCTACTACTAGTTAGTAAACTCTTTAATAGGCTTAGCTATACGAAGATATTTATAAAGCTAGATCTTTATAATGCGTACTATAGGATTTATATTAAAAAGGGAGATAAATAGAAGACCATATTTAAGATACGCTATAGTTACTTTAAGTACCTAGTAATGCCCTTTAGTCTTACTAACGCCCCTATAATATTCCAGAGCTATATTTATAAAGCTCTAGAAACCCTAGTAGATACTATCTATATAGTTTACCTAAATAATATTCTTATCTACTTAAATAATAAGAATAAGCATATTGAGTACGTTAAGTAGGTACTATAATAGCTCTGCGCTGAGGGCCTATACGCTAAACTATAAAATATATCTTTTATACTAAGAATATTAAGTTTTTACGCTTTATTATTACCCCTAGGGGTATTATAATGGACCTTAACCACGTAAAAGCTATTAAGGAATAGCCTAAGCCTAAGTCCTATAGGGATATCTAGGTCTTCCTTAGCTTCGCTAACTTCTATAAACGATTTATTTAGAACTACTTAGATACTATATACCCCCTATATATATATCTTATATAGGCACATCGCGACCTAAGGTTAGATAGGGAGAAGAAGTAAAAGCGTAAGTTAAAAGGGCCTACTAAATGGTATTAACCTTAGTTCTAGCCTAATAATGCTTAGTAGGCGTTCTATAAGCTACACGCTACGTTTATATAGGCTCCGCTACTTTATTACTTTAACCCAAATCTACCCTTAATAGTAATTACTAACGCTTCTAATTATGCCTATAGTGGTATACTTTTGCAGCCTTTAGGATAAGGAAACCAACTCTACTAGCACCTAACCGCTTATTATAGTTAGAAGCTTACTAGCCTAGAAATATAGTATAATACATATAATAAAGAACTGCTTGCTATAGTGCAATACTTTAAGATATAGCGCCATTACCTTAAACACGCCGCGTATATAACGCGCGTACTCTATAATTATAACAATCTTAGGTACTTTATAACCACTAAAAGCTTATCTACTTACTAGGCCTAGTATGCTAAGAAACTAGCTAAGTTTAATTTTAAGATTAAATATAAGCTAGGTAAAGCAAATCCCGCTAATATACTATCTTAGCACCCGGATTATACTAAAGGCTTTAAAAATAGCAGTAAGAGGACACTCCTTAATGCTATACTGCCTATATTATAGCAAAAGTTACGGGTTATAGGCCTTATAGGCGGCCCTAGTGCTACTATACTATACTAGTAAGTAGTATACGTATAGTATACGAGCAACCCTTATAAACTTGGCGCTGGCGGACTAGAGTGTTCTACTATTCTCTCTAAGACCACTTTAACTGGCCTAATAGCGCTTAACCCTAGGGAAGACCCCTTAGCCTAGGCTACGGTCCCCTATAATAACCTAGTAAGTTACCTACGTATTATATATTACTTTACTAGCACTAACTTTACGTAGAGTCTTATGCTACGGCAAGAGGTAATAGTAGCTACTTTAGCTAAAATGGCGTTTACGGAATACCCCCCTAAGTTACTAGTTAATTTTATTTATAGAATATAAAAAAGGGACGCCTTTATACGCTCTATATATAATTAGTTAACCTAAAAATAAGTTCCTACTAGTAATAAGGGCTATATCCTTAATAACTAAGGACTTTTAAGGTAAAATAATAAGGTCTAGGTGCCAAATTATACACTACTATAATAGGAGATCCTTAAGCGGAATTATAATAATCCTATAGGCGGCTACTATGGTTTTAACCATACTTTTAAGGTAATTATATAGAAGTATACTTGGAACAGCCTTACCTAAGACCTCCGTAAATACCTAGATAATTATAATGCCTATTAACGCTCTAAATCGCGCCGCTATAAACCCTATAGTAAGCTGTAGCCTCTTTAGGTCCCACCTAAGCCTAGCGGCATTATTTACTTAACTTTATTATAGATCTCTTAGAGTCTAAGACTCCTAATAGCGTAGAGTATCACTCCGTCCTTATCTTTATAGACTGTTTTATAAAGCTAGTACGCTACTATCTAGTGCATAAGATAATTAATACTACGCAACTCGTAGAACTCTTATTTAGAGTCTTTACGTAAATAGGGCCTCTAGATAATATTATCTCTAATAGGGGTAGTATATTTATAAGCGAGTACTAAAGCATTATATGCTACTATCTCCGCGTTTAATATAAACTTAGCACTATATTTTACCCGTAGATAAATAGTTAGACAAAGCATTAGAACTAGGAGCTTAAGGTATACCTATATATATTTACAAACTGGGAATAGTCTAATTAGGCCTCCGTACTTAAGAAGTAGCCTTTACCTATAACTTTAAGGTCTATACTATAATAAAGCGTTCCCCTATTAAGCTCGCCTATAGCTAGCTACTAAACGTCCTAAATAGAGTTTTAGACAGCGTCTAAGACGCCTAGTAAGGTAGGGAGGAGTTTAAGTTAATAAATATCTAACTTATAGAGACGTATTTATAACGCCTGCGCCTTATATATAAGGTAACGGTGGCGTTAATAATACACGCCTAAAAGCTTTAGGTAAAATACTACAATCGTTGCTACCTAGCTAAGTACTTCGCCGTTAGTAAACAAGTCCTACTCTCCTCTAAGAATATCTGCACGAAACGTCCCTATAAAAAGCCTAACTGTAAGTTTATAGGACCGTTTTAGATCTTAGAGCGCGTAAGGCAGCAAGTATATAAGCTAGAGCTCCTACCTATTATAGTACAGCTCTACTTAGTTTTCTATATCTCCCTACTAGAGCCTTATAGGTTATACCTTAGGTTTTAACCCCTAGCAGTAAAAGAGCTTAAGGAAGGCAGCTAGGAAGTGAACCTTCAAACCGGAAAAGTAACCGTCCGACCTCCAACCGGGCTTAGACCGCCTAGCCCACGCTTAGACCGCCCAGCCCACGCGCGCTTAGGNCAAATCTCAACGTTGCCACTAAAGATAAGCCCCTTTCTCGGAAAAGTTAGTAAAATTCTATATGCGGCTTAGTTAGTGCCTAGAAATGTCTAGTACGCCTCAACATAAGATAGGGTAGGGGGTTAGGCTTACTTGAGATAATATGCCATATTTTATAGATTTTCCGAGAAAAAAATCTACGTTTAGTCTTTTTTTCTACTACCTACTGGACTGTTACCATAGAACCTAGCGCCAGGTTTCTAAAGACACGTAATTACTAGTAAAATTAGCTTGAAGCTTCTTCAAGACCGAAAAGTAACCGTCCGGTAACCGTCCGGTAACCGTCCGGTAACAGTCCAGTAGGGGTCTAAGGGTAGTAAAAGTAACCGTTCTTAAGGGGTGCTACCGAGAATTTAGCTTTATATGCTAGAATTTCCGAGAAAATATTAAAAGCGGGCATGCGCCGCAGGCACGATTTTTTTTACGTAGACAGAGCTCTGTTTAGAGCTTTAATAGAGCT